>NW_022196342.1:102500-636157 GCF_008641045.1 Pistacia vera
TGCTTACTAATGGCAACTTCCAGTCCATCTTTTCTATCAAGTTCAAAAACTTCCTGTGCTAAAGAATCAATCACATCAATAGAATAAACAGGATTATCATCATCATCATCATCGGGATATTTCATGGCATCATAAATATTAAACTTAACAATTTCACCATAAAATTCCATGGTAAGTATGCCACTATGAACATCTATCTTAGTCTGGGATGTTTTTAAGAAGGATCTTCCTAACAAAATAGAAGTAGATTGATCTCCATTTTCCATATCAAGCACATAGAAATCAGTAGGGAAAACTAAATCATTAACTTGTACCAGAATATCCTCAACTACACCCTTAGGATAGGCATTAGTCTATCAGCTAATTGAATCACAACACCAGTTTTATTCAAAGGCCCAAGTTTCAAAGAAGCATATATAGAATATGTCATGACATTGATAGAAGCTCCTAAATCTATCATAGCCTTCTCAAACATAGTGTTACCTATCGTACAAGGGATAGTAAACATACCTGGATCTTTGCACTTTGCTGGGAGTTTTCTCTGAATAACTGCATAAACATTCTCTCATACTCTCACCTTTTCACAACCCTTAAGTTTCTGTTTCCTCTTAATTGTACACAGTTCTTTCAAGAATTTAGCATAACGAGGTACTTGTTTAATATCATCTAAAACTGAAATATTTACCTTGCATCTATGAAAAGTCTCATACAAATATCTGTTATGCTCATCTTTTCTAGATTCTACTAAAGCTTGAGGAACAGGAGGTATTGGTTTATAATCGGACAGAGGCAGAAACTTACACTTAGGAACACTATCGTTGTTGGGAACGTTCCTGTCTACAACGACGTTTTTCTCTTTTTCTTCCTTCGACGATGTTGGGGCTACCTTTATTGGAATCTCTACCTCTTTAACACTTCTCAAGACGATCGTACTTACATTTTGTAACAACTGCTTGATACTACTATACTCATACAAAAATATGTATAACAGAATACGAGTACATTAATAAAATAGTTGGGCCCAAATTTTTTTTTTCTTTTATTGAATATACATATTCTTTTACAAAAGTCAGTATCCTTTACAAAAGTACTCAAAAGTGTGGTGGACAGTGTACTACTCCTCCTCGCCCGCCAACATCCATCCGACTGCGTCCTCATCTAGAACATGCAAAAACATAGAAAAACAACGGGGTGAGCAAAATAATGCTCAGTAAGTAAATCCTCTACTCGTCTATCCCCGTAACTCTTTCTCTTAATTCTTTCCTTACTCTCTTCTCTTCTCATTTCTGTTCCCTTTCTATTTCTGTTTCTCATACTCTTTTCTATATACTCTTTGGTGTATGTCACGGCCTCATCTTACAAGAGGCACGGCTGGGGACTCAACCCACTCTCCGTGACTCTATTTATTTTCTCTTTCTGTTCTTTCTATTTCTCTGTTTCCCATTCTACTCATGGGAATCTCATAGCCTTATCTTACCGGAGGCACGGTCGGGAACTCTCCCGCTCTACATGACTTCTACTCATTTCTATACCGATCGGATTCGGTTATGCATGGATTCGGAACCTTTGGCCATGTGAGTGTACATGCTTTCTCTCTATCTCTCAAATGTCACGACCCCTTCTTACCGGAGGCACGGCTGGAACCTCATGTTCCACTCTGCGTGACGGTCGGCCTCATCTGACCGGAGGTACGGCTAGGGATCATAAAGCACCCACTCTCGTGACTTTACTCATCACTCATGGGTTCCCCGTCGCACAACCTTTTATATTCTCTTCTTTAGCTCTTAGAGTAGTTTAAGCACAAAAGTCTCTACTCTTTCTCAAGCTAATACTCATAGTGTAGAAATTCTCTACTCTTTCTCAAGCTACTTCTTAATGCACAATTAATGCATATGGATGGTTCATGCTCATTAATGCACTTAGGAAATGCCAATATGCAATGTTGCAAGAATTAAGGTTCATAACTCATTCTCAAACTTCTCTTAGGCATTTCATCAAACAACTCATGTGCATACAAAAACTCCTCTCTAACTACACTTCTCTTTCTCTTTGTAACCATCCAAAATGGGAAGAAACTTCCTTCTATGGATATAATTCCTATCATAGAAGAACACTCCCCACTTGTATCTACTCAATTTCCTCCAACTTGATCTCAAACTCATTACACATCAACACTTCCCATAAAGGAAATATATCCAACAACACAACAAGAATACTCATCTCAACTAAATTTCTCAATAAACAAACATATATCTCTACTCAATTTCTCTATAAGCATCATTTATACATGCATAAAGAAATCTCTATTCAAGGATTTCTTAAACTTTAGCTTGAGTTGGATTTACTTACTGTAACGCCTCACTTGAGGTATGTACTTAAGATTTGTTGTTTTGCTTAAATGTTTATCGATTCAGCTTTAATTAAGTTTGTGTGTTGCATTGGTTGAGTGTTTGCCTTGAAATTGGTTTGAGATTTGAGGGATTTTGGATTTGCAGTCTTCGCTGGGGCGAAGAGTAGTCTTCGCCGCGGCAAAGTTGGCTTTGAGTAAGGCAGTGTACGCTCTGTCTCTCTTCGCCGGGGCGATAGAAGTTTCTCCGCCGCAGCGACGAGCCGACTAAAATGTGTATTGAGAGTTCTAGATATTTTTCCATAAGGGTTAAATGACCATTCTACCCCTAATTAGTTGGAAAAGTGGGGGGTAAAATGTAAGGAAATTTCTTGGAGAATGAGTTAGTATGGGCGTGTGAGTGTAATGAATCAAAGGATATAGATGGAATTTTCAAAGAAGATCAAGGGCAAAGTTGGAAAGTGTTGATTTTATCATGAGCTAAAAAGGGCTAAGTGTATTAAACCCTTCATTTCCTTCTTCTCCACCGCCATATCCATTCTCTCAATTCTCTCCTTTTTGCTTTCAATTGTTCCAAGATTTCTAAGGGTTTTAAGAGAGCCTTTGAATAATTTTGAGTAGAAATATCATCTAAAGCATCTAAGAGAGAAGACAAGACAATAAGGGAAAGGAAAAGTGCTAGAGAAGTCACTTTCACAAGGTAAGTAAATTCAACCAAGTTGAGATTTGAATAAGTTTTTGAGTAGAAATTGAGTAGAGATATATGCATGTATGAGTTTGTATTATGCTTGTTAATGAATGTAATTGAGATAAGTATTCATGTTGAATTGTTGGAAGTATTTTCCTTTATGAGAAGTGTTAAGATTTTATGATGTTGGGTGAGTTTTGATTGACATTGAAGGAAGATTTGAGTAAACTTTATAGAAGTGTTTTCCTTTGGCAGGGATTTAGAGTGTATGAGGGAGTTTTTCTCCCATTTCGGATGATTAAAAAGAAGAGAAAAGTTATAGTTTAAGTAGAGCTTTATATGCACTTGAATTGTATAATGAAATGCAAAAGAGAAGCATGAGTAAGAGTAGAAAGCCTTAATTTTTGCTACATAGCATAAATGCATTTCATAAGTGCATTAATGAGCATGAGTCATCTATATGCATTAATCATGCAATAGCTATGCATTAGAAAAAGAGAGTAGAGAAATTGAGCTTGAGCTGCTCTAAGAATAGAGAGAAAGAGAAATTGAGCACTAGAGAACAAAGAGAAAGTAGTGTTAGATAAGCGAATAGAGTAGGTTGTGCGATGGGGAACCCGTGAGTAATGGGTAGAGTATTCCCGCATGTACGCCGCAGTGAGAGAGCGGCATGAGTATCAGAGAGAAGTGGTGTAGCCCATGAGAGTGCATGCGGATGAGGGATATACCCGAGTACCCGAGAGAGAGATTATACACTCACATGGCCAAGGGTTCCGAATCCATGCATAACCGAGTCCGATCGGCTAGAACGAGTATAAGTCACGTAGAGTGGGAGTGAGTCCCAGTCGTGCCTCCGGTTAGATGGGGCCGTGACTTACTAAGAGAATTAGTAGAAAAGAGTTACGAGAAAGAGAAATCAGAAAGATTATAAAAGGGAGAGTAAACGAGACTTGTAAGGAAAGAATCAGAGAGAGAGTTACGGGGATAGATGAGTAGATGTTTTACTTACTGAGCCATAGTTGTGCTCACCCCGATGTTTTCTATGTTTTGCAGGATCTAGGTGAGGGCACGATCGGATGAGCGTTGTTAAGCGAACAGAAATGGCTACACTGTCCGCCCTGCTTTTAATGTTTTTGCACATGATATAACTTTTTGTGTAAAGAATGTGTATGTTTAATAAAAGAAAAT
Organism: Pistacia vera; assembly: GCF_008641045.1. NCBI lineage: Eukaryota > Viridiplantae > Streptophyta > Magnoliopsida > Sapindales > Anacardiaceae > Pistacia > Pistacia vera. Next base: position 106,724 of record NW_022196342.1, read on the forward strand.
TTTGGTCCCAACTATTTGTGCTATTTTACATGTTTTTCACTATGCATATTTTATGATAATACAAGTAGAAAACAGTTGTTACATTTTTGGCATCAGAGCAGAGATTTTGGGATTTGACAGTGTACCATTCTCGTCGCTACGATGTCCGAGAGCCGACTGTGTAAGTTAATTCTTTCCTTATGTTGAGTGTCCCCTTGAATTGATTAGTTATGGTTATTTTGTAGATGAGACGTAGTAACGGGAGGAAGGGTAAGGGTGTGATGAATGAGGGAGAATCCTCTAACCCCCCGGAACCAACTCCCCCTACCCTTGATGAGATAAGGATTAGAACTATTGTACAATAGGTACTAGCAGGGGGTCAGGGGAGAGTTGTACAAGAGAGAACTGAGACCCCTAGTAGGGTACCACCTACAAGACAAAAGCGAGAAGGGCCGGTACCTCAGATAGTGTAGAGCCGAGCTGATCCGATGCAAGGGCTTGTAAGTCAACACCAACCGCCAGAGTTTAGGGGTACTAGGGACCCGCTAGAGGCAGAAAAGTGGTTTAAGTCTGTAGAGCAGACGGTGGCACTTTTTCCCATGAACGATAGAGAGAGGATCAGATATGCTAGTTTCTTATTTTGGGGAGATGCCCGAATTTGGTAGGAACTAATGGAGAAGACTCATGACATGGCCTCTATGACTTGGGAAGAATTTAGGAGATTATTTGAGGCTGAGTATCGAACAGAAGATAGAGTGCATGAGAAAGTCCAAGAGTTCATTAATTTGAAACAGGGGTCTAGTACAGTGAAGGAGTATTCAATAAAATTCAACTCCCTTGCTCGCTTTGCACCCAGAATTGTGTATACTCCGGTGTTGAGGAGAGATAAGTTTGTGCAAGGGTTGAGATCAGATATTGCTCGAGATGTGATGACCGGAGCCGAGCCTCCTCATACTTATAGCGAGGCTCTGACGAGGGCTTTAAGGGCGGAAATCTATGTAAATAAGCACATTGCAGAAGGGTTATCATTATCGGTACCCAGTGAGCCAGTCACTACTTTACAAAGGGAGAGGGAGAGGGAGAGAATAGATGTAACGAGAAACGGGGAAGTAAGGGCCAAGAAGAAGTTTCAACCAAGGAAGAATAGAGGAGATTGGCAAAACAAGCGGCCTAGGATAGAAGGGTTTCCCCCTTGTGCTAAATGCGGGAGGAACCATTCAGGAGAGTGTTTGAGAGACAGAAATGTATGTTACAGGTGCCGTCAGCCAGGGCATCTAAAAAGGGATTGTAAAGCTTCTCTCCCAGCTTCTCTTCCACCTATAGCTCAGCCTGCAAGAGGTAATACTGCTAGAGTTTTTACAGTGGCACAGGATGCAGCTGAGGCCAATCCGTCAGCCGTAACTGGTCAGTTATTATTTCACGCTGCTTCTTTATATGCTTTAATTGATTATGGGGCTACCCATTCTTTTATATCAAATAGGATGATAGAGAGATTAGGTTTGAAACCTATTAGAGTGAGTCAACCTATTAAGATTGAGTTGCCGGATGGGGTGAGTGTGTTGACTCAGGAGATGCTGTTAAGAGAGTCTGTCGTGATCCATGGTCAAGAGTTAACGGTTGATTTAATAGTCTTTGACATGCCCGACTTTGATGTGATTTTGGGCATGGATTTCCTAGGGAGATATGGAGTAAAGATTGATTGTCGGAAGAAGAAAGCGAGATTTAATCTCGATAATAGAGATAAATTTAGTTTTGGAGAGGGCCATCATTTGAGTATGATGATTAGTAGTATCAAGGCTAGAAAGATGTTGAGGAAGGGGTGTTCTGGATTTATTGCCCATGTGGTGCAGAGTGGTGATGTTCCACATCCAGAATTTCAGAAGGTGCCGATAGTTCGAGAATTTTCAGATGTGTTTCCGGAAGACTTACCAGGTGTGCCACCAGAAAGAGAGGTTGAGTTTAGTATTGAACTAGCACCAGGAACAACACCAATATCTAAAGCTGCTTACCGAATGGCCCCAGCAGAGTTTCAGGAATTAAAGAAGCAACTCCAAGAGCTTTTAGATAAAGGTTTTATTCGACCGAGTCATTCTCCTTGGGGAGCTTCAATCTTGTTTGTAAAGAAGAAGGATGGATCACTACCGATGTGTATTGATTACAGAGAGCTGAATAAAGTGACAGTGAAGAATAAGTACCCTCTACCTAGAATCGATGATTTGTTTGATCAGTTGAAGGAAGCAGCAGTCTTCTCCAAAATTGATTTGAGGTCAGGGTATCACCAGGTAAAAGTGGCCGAGCAGGATATAGGTAAGACTGCCTTTTGTTCAAGGTATGGGCATTATGAGTTTGTAGCGATGCCATTTGGCCTGACGAATGTCCCAGCAATTTTTATGGATCTAATGAACAGAGTATTCCATGACTGCCTAGCTCAGTTTATAGTGGTGTTCATTGATGATATTTTGGTTTATTCCAAATCAAGAGAAGAGCATGAGGAACATTTGAGACTAGTGCTGCAACGGTTGAGAGAAAAGCAGTTGTATGCAAAATTTTCTAAGTGTGAGTTTTGGCTCGACCAAGTAATATTTCTGGGCCATACAGTGTCTAAGGAAGGGATTTCAATAGATCCGAGTAAGGTGTAGGCAATCCTTGAGTGGCAGAGGCCGAAGACTGTAAAAGAGATTAGAAGTTTCTTAGGCCTGGCAGGTTATTACCGACGTTTTATTGAAGGGTTCGCCCAGTTGGCAAAACCATTAACAACTCTTACTAAACAGCAGACTCCTTTTGTATGGTCAGAAGCCTGTGAGGAATGTTTCCAAGAGTTAAAGAAGAGGTTAACAACAGCTCCAGTGTTAGTGTTACCACAGGAGAGTGTAGATTATGACATTTATACAGATGCCTCTCTACAAGGACTTGGGGCAGTGTTAATGCAGTTAGGTTGGGTAATAGCATATGCCTCTTGGCAATTGAAAGAGTATGAGATAAGATACCCTACACATGATTTAGAGTTGGCAGCCATGGTCTTTGCCTTAAAGATTTGGAGGCTAATTTGTGGTGCAAAGAGTAACATCTACACTGATCATAAGAGTTTAAAGTACTTCTTTACTCAGAAGGAGCTGAATATGAGGCAGAAAAGATGGTTAGAGCTGGTTAAGGATTATGAATGTGAGATCAAGTACCAACCGGGGAAAGCCAATGTAGTAGCCGATGCCTTGAGTAGAAAAGCTTATTTATCCCAACTCATTAAGCAGAAAGAACTAATAGAAGAGTTGTGTAGAGAGCAGATCGAAGTGATTCTGGGAAGGACTGCCAGGTTAGAGATTCAGTCTACATTACTGGAGAAAGTGAAAGAAAAGCAAGTGGCTGATGAGTGGTGTTAGGGTTTAGTGCAGCAAATGCTTGAGGGCAAGACAACAAAGTTTCGCTTAGTTGATGGTGTCCTCTATTTCAGAAATCAGTTGTGTATTCCTCCGGACAATGAGTTGAGGCAAAGAATTCTTTTGGAGGCTCATGACACACCGTACACCGCTCATCCTGGAGCAACTAAAATGTATCAAGATGTAAAGAAAGGCTATTGGTGGTCTGGTATGAAGAGAGATATTGCAGAATTTGTAGCTAAATGTTTAACTTGTCAACAGGTGAAAACAGAACACCAAAGACCATCAGGGTTGCTTCAGCCGCTTAGTATTCCAGAATGGAAATGGGAGAGCATTTCGATGGATTTTATCACAGGTCTCCTGAGAGTACAGAGAGGTTATAATGCTATATGGGTGATTGTGGATAGATTAACTAAGTCTGCCCATTTTCTTCCAATAAAGGAGAGTACCACTTTAGATCAGTTGGCTCAGATCTACATAAAAGAGATAGTCAGGTTACATGGTGTGCCTAAGACTATAGTGTCAGACAGAGATTCGAGATTTGTCTCAGCTTTCTGGACTAGTTTACAGTGAAATTTGGGTAATCGGTTGGCATTCAGTACTGCCTACCATCCTCAGACGGATGGCCAAACTGAGAGAACGAATTAGGTGCTTGAGGATATGTTGAGAGCATGTTGTTTGGATTATCGAATGACATGGCATGAAATGTTACCGTTGGTGGAATTTGCTTACAATAATAGTTATCAGTCTATGATTAAAATGGCACCTTACGAGGCTTTGTATGGTAGACGATGCAGGTCTCCACTACATTGGGATGAGATAGGTGAAAAGGATGAGTTGAATACCGCTCTTGGGCCAGAGACGATTCAAAAAATGATAAAGGATGTAAGATTAATCAGAAAAAGAATGAAGCAAGCTCAAGATCGACAGAAAAGTTATGTCGATTTGAAGAGAAAAGAGGTTGATTTTCAAGTGGGTGATAAGGTGTTTTTTAGAGTTTCCCCTTACAAGCGAGTGATGCGCTTCGGGAACAAAGGGAAGTTAGCACCGAGATTCATTGGTCCATTTGAGATATTGCAACGAGTGGGTAAAGTTGCCTATAGATTGGCACTTCCACCTAATATGGACAAGGTGCATGATGTATTCCATGTCTCAATGCTGCGGAAGTACGTAAGTGATCCCTCCCATATCCTGAGAGTATAGGACGTTGAGTTATCAGAGAATCTCGTGTATGAGGAACGTCCAGTACAGATTCTAGATCGAAGGATTAAAGAGCTCCAGAACAAGAATATTCCGTTAGTGAAGGTCCTCTGGAGGAATCATAAGGTAGAAGAAGCGACATGGGAGGTAGAACGAGACATGTAGAATCGATTCCCGGAGCTATTCGTGTGAATTTTGGGGACAAAATTCTTTTAAGGAGGGGAGAATTGTAACGCCCCACTTGAGGTATGTACTTAAGATTTGTTGTTTTGCTTAAATATTTATCGATTCAGCTTTAATTAAGTTTGTGTGTTGCGTTGGTTGAGTGTTTGCCTTGAAATTGGTTGAGATTTGAGGGATTTTGGATTTGCAGTCTTTGCTAGGGCGAAGAGTAGTCTTCGCCGCGGCTAAGTTGGTTTTGAGTAAGGCGGTGTAGGCTCTATCTCTCTTTGCCGGGGCGACGGAAGTTTCTTCACCATGGCGACGAGCCGACTAAAATGTGTATTGAGAGTTCTAGATATTTTTCCATAAAGGTTAAATGACCATTCTACCCCTAATTAGTAGGAAACGTGGGGGGTAAAATGTAAGGAAATTTTTTGGAGAATGAGTTAGTATAGGGGTGTAAGTGTAATGAATCAAAGGATATAGATGGAATTTTCAAAGAAGATCAAGGGCAAAGTTGGGAAGTGTTGATTTTATCATGAGCTAAAAAGGGCTAAGTGTATTAAACCCTTCATTTCCTTCTTCTCCACCACCATATCCATTCTCTCCTTTTTGCTTTCAATTGTTCCAAGATTTCTAAGGGTTTTAAGAGAGCCTTTGAATAATTTTGAGTAGAAATATCATCTAAAGCATCCTAAGAGAGAAGACAAGACAATAAGAGAAAGGAAATGGCCACACTGTCCACCATGCTTTTAATGTTTTTGTAGATGATATAACTTTTTGTGTAAAGAATGTGTATGTTTAATCAAAGAAAAATTCGGGCCCAACTATTTATGCTATTTTACATGTATTTCACTATGCATATTTTATGATAATACAAGTAGAAAATAGTTGTTACACTTACCTTGTGATGGTGTGATTCCACTAACACCTCTCTTTTTCCTTTGGTAGATGTCTTTTCTCTGCACCTTTGAACAATAACACAATAAGACTTTAACACCTTTATAGCTAAATTCACATCTAGAATAAAGGTCCTTCCCTTAGGATGCTTTAAATCACCTCTCTACCCAAAACTACTCAAAAGCCCTTTAAAAAATCCTTGAAGAATTGGATGGAAAGTAGAGAGAAAATAGTGACTTAGTATGGCGGTGGAAGAAGAAGAATGAAAGGGTTTCTAAGACTTAACCCTTATTTACTCATATTTTACACCTTCTTTACCATTTTAACATTACTATTTCTTAAGAATTACACCTTTGTCATTTTAATTCATTGCAAATGCACCCCCATTTAAACTATTCTTCATGCAATTTCCTTGCATTTCACTCTCCACTTTTCCTGCTAATTAGGGGTAGAATGGTCATTGTGCCCCAAAGGAAGAATTCTCTAGAAACTTAAGAAATATTTTTTCATGCCCTTCGCCGCGGCGAAGAATCTTTCTTCGCCCCGACGAAAACTTCCAAAATCTACACCGTAGGTTGCAAGGTTTCATCGTCGCGGCGAAGGCTGTAACACAAAAACTCGCCAAGTCTTTACAAATTTTAGGGCAATCACTCAACCAACTCACACTATCAATTTAACCAAGGATAAAACAATAAGCATTCAAGTAATACAACACAATTAAACTACGTACCTTAAGTGGGGCGTTACAATTCTCCCCCCCCCCCCCCCCCCCCAAAAAAAGAATTTCGTCCCCGAAATTCACATAAACAACTCCGAGTAACAATCCTGCATGTCTTGTTCTACCTCCCATGTGGCCTCTTCTACTTTGTGGTTTCTCCAAAGGACTTTCCCTAATGGAATACTCTTATTGCGAAGTTCTTTAATCCTTCGGTCTAAAATCTGAACTGGGCGCTCTTTATACACCAGATTCTCTTCTAAGGCAATGTCCTCTATACTTAAGATATGAGAGGGATCATTATGTACTTCCGAAGCATCGAGACATGAAAAATATTATGCACCTTGTCCATGCTAGGTGGTAGTGCCAATCTGTAGGCCACCTTGCCCACTCACTGTAATACTTCAAATGGACCTATGTATCACGGTGCCAACTTCCCTTTGCTTCCGAAGCGCATTACTCGCTTATAGGGGGAAACTCTTAGAAACACTTTGTCACCCACTTTGAACTCTACATTCTTTCTCTTTAGATTAGCATAACTTTTCTGTCTATCTTGAGCTTGCTTCATTCTGTTTCTAATTAACTTTACATCCTCTATCATCTTCTGAGTTATTTCTGGCCCAAGAACTATACTCAACTGATCCTTCTCACTTATCTCATCCCAATGTAGGGGAGACCTACATCGTCTACCATATAAAGCCTCGTAAGGCGCCATCTTAATTGTAGACTGGTAACTGTTATTGTAGGCAAACTCCACTAAGGGTAACATCTCATGCCAGGATACTTTATAATCCATACAGCAAGCTCTCAACATATCTTCAAGCACTTGATTTATTCTCTCTGTTTGGCCATCTGTATGAGGATGGTAGGCGGTACTAAATGCTAAACGAGTACCCAAATTCCTCTGTAAACTCATCCAGAAAGCTGAAACAAATCTGGAATCTCTATCTGACACTATTGTCTTGGGCACTCCATGCAACCTGACTATTTCCTTCATATAAATCTGAGCCAACTGATCGGTAGTAGTACTTTCCTTTACTGGAAGAAAATGGGCTGACTTAGATAGTCTATCTACAATCACCCATATAGCATTATATCCTTTCTGAACTCTAGGGAGACCTATGATAAAATCCATCAAAATGCTCTCCTATTTCCACTCTGGAATACTAAGCGGCTGAAGCAACCCTGATGACCTTTGATGTTCTACTTTCACCTGTTGGCAAACTAGGCACTTAGCTATAAATTCCACAATATCTCTCTTCATGCTTGGCCACCAATAGCCTTTCTTTACATCTTGATACATCTTGGTTGCTTCAGGAAGAGTAATGTATGGTGTATCATGAGCCTCCGCAAGAATTTTCTTCTTCAACTCATCACTTGGAGGAATACATAACCTATTTCTAAAATAGAGGACCTGATCCTTTAAATAGAACTCTGATGTCTTGCCCTTATACACTTGCTGAACTATTCTCTGACACCACTCATCAGCCACGTGCTTTTCTTTAACTTCCTCTAGTAAAGTAGACTGGATCTCTAACCTGGCAATCCGTCCCGGAATTACTTCAATCTGCTCTCTACACAACTCTGCTAATAACTCTTTCTGCTTAGTGGGCCGGGACAAATAAGCTTTTCTACTCAAGGCATTGGCTACTACATTGGCTTTCCCCGGTTGATACTTGATCTCACACTCATAATCTTTAACCAGCTCCAACCATCTTCTCTGTCTCATATTCAGCTCCTTCTGAGTGAAGAAGTACTTTAAACTTTTATGATCGGTGTAGATATTACTCTTGGCACCATAAAGGTAATGCTTCCAAATCTTTAATGCGAAGACCACGGCTGCCAACTCTAAGTCATGCGTAGGGTATCTCGTCTCATACTCTTTTAATTACCAAGAGGCATATGCTATCACCCTACCTAACTGCATTAACACAGCACCAAGTCCTTGCAAAAAGGCATCTATATAAATATCATAGTCTACACCCTCCTGTGGTAACACTAACATAGGAGCTGTCGTTAACCTCTTCTTCAACTCTTGGAAACTCTTCTCACATGCTTCTGACCATGTAAAAGGAGTTCTCTGTTTGGTAAAAGTTGTCAACGGTTTAGCCAATTGGGTGAACCCTACTACAAATCGCCGATAATAACCTGCTAGGCCCAAGAAAATTCTGACCTCTTTTACTGTCTTCGGCCTCTGCCACTCAAGAATCGCCTTGACTTTACTCGGATCTACTGAAATCCCTTCTTTAGACACAGTATGGCCCAAAAATAATACTTGATCTAGCCAAAACTCACACTTGGAAAACTTAGCATACAGCTTATTTTCCCTCAATCGTTGCAACACTAATCTCAAGTGTTCCTCATGCTCTTCTCTCGACCTAGAATAAACCAAGATATCATCTATGAAAACCACTATAAACTGATCCAAACAATCATGGAATACCCGGTTCATCAAGTCCATAAATACTGCTAGGGCATTTGTCAAGCCAAAAGGCATCACTACAAATTCATAATGCTCATACCTTGTACGAAAAGCAGTCTTTGCTACATCTTGATCGGCCACTCTTACTTGATGGTACCCTGACATCAAATCAATTTTAGTGAACACTACTGCTCCTTTCAACTGATCAAACAGATCATCAATATGAGGTAGCAGGTACTTATTCTTCACTGTTACTTTATTCAGCTCTCTATAGTCTATACACATTCGTAGTAACCCATCTTTCTTCTTCACAAACAAAATTGGAGCTCCCCAAGTAGAATGACTCGGTCGGATAAAGCCTTTATCTAAAAGCTCTTGGAGTTGCTTCTTTAATTCTTGAAGCTCTGCTGGGGCCATTCGATAAGGGGTTTTAGATATTGGTGCTGTTCCTGGTGCTAGTTCAATACTAAACTCAATCTCTCTCTCTAGAGGCAAACCCGGCAACTCTTCCGGAAACACATCTAGAAACTCTCGAACTACTGGCACCCTCTGAATCTCTAACTAAGGAACATCACCACTCTGCACTACATGTGCAATATATCATAAACACCCCTTTCTTAACATCTTTCTAGCTTTCATGCTACTAATCAACATGCTTAACTGATGACCCTCTCCAAAGCTAAACTTGTCTCCATTATCAAGATTAAATCTCGCTTTCTTTTTCCGACAATCAATCTCTACTCCATTCCTCCCTAGGAAATCCATGCCCAATATTACATCAAAGTTGGGCATATCAAACACTATTAGGTCCACTGCTAATTTGCGTCCATGGATCACTACCGACTCTCCTAATAACATCTCATGGGTCACAATACTAACCCCATCGGGTAACTCTATCTTAATGGGTTGAGTCACTCTAGTAGGCTTCAAACCTAACCTCACTATCATCCCATAAGATATAAATGAATGAGTGGCTCCAGAATCAATTAAAGCATGTAAAGGAACTGCATGAAATACTAACTGACCAGTTATAGCTGATGGACTGGCCTCTGTTTCACCTCGTGCCACTGTAAACATTATGGCACTAGTACCTCTAGAACTCTGAATTGTTGATGGGAGAGGAGCTTTACAATCCCTCCTCAAGTGCCCTGGCTGCCGGCACCGATAACACATGTTCTGGTCTCTCAAACACTCTCCTGAATGGTTCCTCCCACATTTAGGACAAAAGGGAAACCCTCCTGTCCGCGGTCGTTTACTCCTCCAATCCCTTCTATTCTGTCTAAGCTGAAACTTCTTTTTATTACTCTTCATTTCTTTGCTCTTTCCACCCTCAACTTTTTCTCTCTGTGGGGCGGATGACGGTTCACTCGATCCTTTTATTGAGGGACTACAGGGGTGATCTTGTTCTCAAATATCTTCGCCCTCATTGCTCGTCTCAAGGCCTCACTATAGGTTTGCAAGGGATCAGCACCCGCCATTATGTCCCGGGCTATTTTCGGTTTCAACCCATGCACAAATTTATCTCTCCTCAATACCTGATGGGAATGCAAAATGTCATATTTAACCCCCTTAATGTTTAGTCTTTTATATGTATTTGTTTCCTAATTGTACTCATTATTACTTTATTTTGGTTTAGGAAGCAAATGGAGGTGTTAATTGAAAAACGGAATTAATTAGGGGAATTCGGACAGTTTCGCCACTGCTTCGTATTCTGGGCATAATTCTCTCATCCGAGCTCCGATTGAGATGATTTCAAAATTCTGTGGAACGCTAAGATAGAGATCTACAACTTTTATGTTTTGAGTTTTTAGAGATACTGGCTGAATAAAGATTGTAATCGAGCTTGAAGTGCGCACCTGTATTGCACGTCCTGGAGTGTTCTGACTTGTTATGCAAGGCAGTCTATTATTGCACGTTTTGAAGACATACATGCTGCACGAAAATTACAGCTGGAAACACCACTTTCCTATTTTATTAGGATTTCTATTTTATTTGTTCCAATTAGAATTAAATTAGGATTAATATTATTTTAGGATAGAGATATTCTTTTAGGAGATTGAGTGGGATTCAAACTTAAATCTGGATTTTTGCTAAAGAGGCAGATTAGTTTTGGAGGGACCACGCCTCCTCTCTCTTCTTTCTCTGGATTTTTCTTCTTTTGAGTTTTTGGTTGATGGCCATGAGCGGCTAAACTTTTGTAACTTGGTCGTCGGAAACGGAGACCTGGAATCAACCAACTGTGAGATCTAATCTATGTTTTTTAGTGTATTTTCGTTGTTGAGTATTGAATGTTTCTGTGCATATTTTCATGATTGAGGATTTAATTACTAGGAGGCCTACTAGTGTATTATTTGTTGAAATCTACCGCTAAGTTTGAATCAAATCCGTAATTGTTTGATCCCTCCAACTTGTGAAGCAATTAGGGTTAGTAATTTGCGTCAGGAATTAATAACCTTATGAAGAACATTCAACTAAATTAATATAACCGCTTGTGTTGTGTTGTTTAGCTTCATCGATCTCTCTAATTCTTAAGGCTGCCACTAGATTAAATTGAGCGCTTGCTAGGGTGTTTAGTGGTAAGATTAATTAAGAGCGCTTGTTTCCTAATTATTAAAATTAAGGAGAGATAGGAAAATAGTTCCAACGGTGAATATTCATGTATGAATTGATTATTTTTGCATCAATGATCAGTTGTGAGATTCCGATGGTGGATGTTGACGAAGACCAAGTTTCGTTATATTAATTGATTTCGAATTGAACTGTTTTTGTTTTTTTTTTTTTTGGTTTTTGCTAAGAACGTTTTCTATTTTACAAAAACCCCCCAGCCTTGTTCACATAACATCCATTCGGTAGACACTCTTTGTGGGATCGACCCTTGCTACCCTATTTACAGTTCAGTAGTTAGGTTCGGAAGGTTTTAATTCTGGGTGCCTACGACAGCAAGCCAATACCGGAGTACTAACAATTCTGGTGCAATCTAGCAAGGGCATTGAATCTCATGAATACTCTTTAACTGTACTGGACCTTGCTGCAAACCAATAAACTCTTGGACCTTCTCATGAACCGGTCCTCTGTCTATACTCGGCATCAAACTCTCGCCTGATTCTTCCCAAGTCATTACTGCAACATACGAGTATCTTCTATTAATTCCCACCAATTCGGGCATCACCCTGAAATAGAAAACTCCATACGGATCTTCTCCCGGTCTGTCATAGGGAATAAACTGTTGTACGCTCTAGACACTAAACCATTCTTCTGTATTACTGAGTTCGTATAACCATTAAACTCGGGGTTGATGTTGACTGGAGACCATAAATTGGTTTAACAAATTTGTACTGGGGGAGGTACCGGTTGTTCTCTTCCGACATTAGTAGTCGGTTGTACCTGCACGGGAGTCTCAACTCCCCTTGGCTTTCTGCCATAATTTGCTATACAATTCCCAAATTCTAGCTTCATCCAAGGGAGGAGGCGCAGATTTAGTGGGTTAGAAGGTTCTCCTCATTCATCACACTTACCATGATTTCGGGTGCTACGCCTCATCTACAAAACAACCACATTTGATCAATTGAGAAACAACTCATAGTAAGGAAAGAATTAAACTCACCAAGTTGGCTATCGGACGGTCATAGCGATGAGAAGAGTACACTGTCAAATCCCAAAATCTCTGCTCTGATACCAAAAATGTAACAACTGCTTGATACTACTATACTCATACAAAAATATGTATAACAGAAACGAGTACATTAATAAAATAGTTGGGCCAAATTTTTTTTTTCTTTTATTGAATATACATATCTTTTAAAAAGTCAGTATCATTTACAAAGTACTCAAGTGTGGTGGACAGTGTACTACTCGCTACCAACATCATCCGACCACGTCCTCATCTAGAACCTGCAAAAACATAGAGAAACAACGGGGTGAGCAAATAAATGCTCAGTAAGTATCCTCTAATCGTCTATCCCCGTAACTTTTCTCTTAATTCCTTCCTTACTCTCTTCTCTTCTCATTTCTGTTCCTTTCTATTTCTATTTCTCATACTTTTTATATACTCTCTAGTGTATGTCACAGCCTCATCTTATCGGAGGCACGGCTGGGGACTCAACCAACTTTAGTGACTCTTTCATTTTCTCTTTCTGCTTTTCTATTTCTCTGTTTCTCATTCTATCACTGGGAATGTCCCGGCCTCATCTTACCGGAGGACGGCCAAGAACTCTCCCGCTCTACGTGACTTCTACTATTCTTATACCGATTGGATTTGGTTATGCATGGATTCAGAACCTTTGGCCATGTGAGTGTACATGTTTTCTCTCTATCTCTCAAATGTCACGACCCCTTCTTACGGAGGACGGCTAGAACCTCATGTTCCACATCTTCATGACGGTCACGGCCTCATCTGACGGAGGTACGCCTGGGGATCACAAAGCACCCACTCTCGTGACTTTACTCATCACTCACGGGTTTCCATCGCACAACCTTCTATATTCTCTTCTTTATCTCTAGAGTAGTTTAAGCACAAAAAGTCTCTACTCTTTCAAGCTAATACTCATAGTGTAGAAATTCTCTACTCTTTCTCAAGCTACTTCTTAATGCACAATTAATGTATTGGATGGGTCATGCTCATTAACGCACTGGAAATGCAAATATGCAATGTTGCAAGAATTAAGGTTAATAACTCATTCTCAAACTTCTCTTAGGCATTTCATCAAACAACTCATGTGCATACAAAAACTCCTCTCTAACTACAATTCTCTTCTCTTTGTAGCCATCCAAAATGGGAAGAAACTTCCTCCATGGATATAATTCTATCATAGAAGAACACTCCCCACTTTTATCTACTCAATTTCCTCCAACTTCATCTCAAACTCATACACATCAACACTTTCATAAAGGAAATATATCCACAACACAACAAGAAACTCATCTCAACTAAATTTCTAACAAGCAAACATATATCTCTACTCAGTTTCTCTATAAGCATCGTTTATATATGCATAAAGAAATCTCTATTCAAGGATTTCTTAAACTTTAGCTTGAGTTGGATTTACTTACCTGTGATGGTGTGATTCCACTAGCACCTCTCTTTTTCCTTTGGTAGTGTCTTTCTCTACATTTTTAAACAATAACACAATAAGAATATAACACCTTATAGCTAAATCACATCTAGAATAAAGGTCTTTACCTTAGGATGCTTTAAATACCTCTCTACCCAAAACTACCCAAAAGCCTTTAAAAAATCTTAAAGAATTGGATGGAAAGTAGAGAGAAAATGGTGAATGAGTATGGCGGTGGAAGAAGAAGAATTAAAGGGTTTCTAAGAATAACCCTTATTTACTCATATTTTACACCTTCTTTGCATTTTACCGTTACTCTTTCTTAGGAATTCCACCTTTGTCCTTTTAATTCTTTGCAAATGCACCCCCATTTAAACTATTCTTCATGCAATTTCCTTGCATTTCACTCCCCACTTTTCCTGCTAATTAGGGGTAGATGGTCATTGTGCCCCAAAGGAAGATTCTCTAGAAACTTAAGAAACATTTTGTCATGCCCTTCGCCGAGGCAAAAACTTCCAAAACCTACACCATAGGTTGCAAGGTCATCGCCGTGGCGAAGCTTTTTTTTCGCCCCGGTGAAGGCTATAACACAAAAATCACCAAGTCTTTATAAATTTCACGGCAATCACTCAACCAACTCACACTCTATCAATTCAACAAGGATAAAACAATAAGCATTCAAGTAATACAACACAATTAAACTACGTACCTCAAGTGGGGCGTTGCACATTTTCTCTTGGATTACCACGTTTGAGAGGGTAATTTCCCCGAACTTTGCGCCTCCAACTTTTATTGTGCGGTTGTCGTCTGGCCCATCTATTCTCCAAACATTGAACATTGGCCCTTGTCTCTGTTTGAAATTGCTAAGTATTAGTGGCAAGAGACTTGACAATATCTTCTAAAGACATACCAGAATTAGAATTTTGCCCGGTTGTTGTCTAAGGGGGTATGGTTGCTTATATTGCTGGTAACTTGGGTGGTTTTGAGTCATGGGTTGATTCACTTGTGGACTCCATAGCTAAGATTGGGGTGATCCTCCATCTCGAGTTATATGTGCTCGATAGGGATCATACTCCTTGCGCGTTTGCCAGGAAAACCAACTACTGCATTCACTTGCTCTCAAGGGCTCCTCTGAAGAGTTGGTACACTATCAGGGGATGCTACTACTACCGAACAAATCCTGAAAATCTTCATCGTTTGCATATTACCTACAGCCATTTGACGAACAAGAGAAGTTAGACTCGCAATGTTGTTCAAGGGAGGAATATTTACCTCATTATCACGCCTAGATGGAAGGTCAAGCCTAGTGCCAAATTGTTGAGAATTGGCCGCCATATTTGCGATCAAGTTTCTCGTGGCCTCAGGAGTTTTATCCACCAAAGCTCCTCCACTAGCAGCATCAATCATGTCCTATCAGTGTATAGAAGGCCCCATAGAAATACTGGATAAGTACCTGCTCACTAATTTGATGATGGGGGCAGCTTGTGTAATATCCCACTTGAAGTACGTATTTAGATTTGTTGTTTAGTTAAAAGTTTATTGTTTCAACTAAATTGAGTTTATATGTTGAGTTGGTTGAGTTGCCTTGAAAATGGTTGAGTTTTGGTGAAGCTGGAAATCCAAACTTCGCCGGGGCGAAGAAGAAGCTTCACCGCGGCGAGGAGGAGAAGTGCATTACGGGTAGGTTTGCCCTGTTTCGCCGAGGCGACGAAACATGCTTCGCGCGGCGAAGAGCCTAAAACAAAGATTCTTGAGTTTTCTAGAGAATTCTTCTTTTGGGACACAAGACCATTCTACCCCTAATTAGTAGGAAAAGTGGGGAGTAAAATGAAAGGAAATTTAGTAGAGATTGTGTTTGTATGGGGGTGTAGTTGTAAAGAATCAAAGGATATAGATGGAATTTTCAAGAAAGGACAAGGGCAAAATGGGAATGAAGCTTATAATATGAACTAAAAAGAGTAAAGTGTAGAGAAAACCCTTATTCATTTCATTCCACCGCCTCTTCCAATTGCCCATATTCTCTCAATTTCTCACCCAATTTCCAAGAGTTCTAGGGTTAAGAGGGGTTTGGAGTAGAGATTTCATCTAAAGCTTTCTAAGGTAAGAATTCATGCTTTAGATGTGAGTTTTGTATTTATAGTGAGGTCTATTGTGTTGTTGCTGCCCTGTGGTTGTTTTGAGTTGTAGAGAAGAGACAAGTCCAAAAAGGGAAGGAAAAGTGCTAGGAACCCATCTTTGCACAAGGTAAGTAAATCCAACCAAGTGAGTTATGACTAAGCTTTGAGTAGAGACTTATTTTAATTATGTATGTACATGGTATACCTACTGAAAATGAGATGAGATGTGTGCTTAGTCTTAGTAGTTGGGATTGATTATATGAGAAGTGTTGTTGATAGTGTGATTGAGAATGGAGTTTGAGAGGAAGTTTGGAATGTTTTGTAATCCTTTTTGGGAGTGTTTTTCTGACAGGGATTATGAGTATTGAGGGAGTTTTTCCCCAATTTGGATGGCTAGAAAAATGAAGTTAGTAGTAATTTTCGTAGGGTGTTTATATGCACATGAGATGTTTGAGGAAATGCCTAAGTGAAATCTGCCTGTCACTGCGTAACCTTTTCAGTAATGTTGGTATCTTACGGTTCGAACTGGGCTGAGATCAACAGACAAGTGTTAGCCCTTTCTCAGCTTTGAAACGAGACCGAACCGTAGTAATCCGAGATGTATAGATAAGTTTGGCCGTTTTAGTGTGACTGGTGAGAATGACTGTTTTGAGGAATCTTGTAGTTGGCATTTCATTAGTGCATTAGGGAGCATGAGTTAGCTCTACACCTAGTTTATACACTTGAGAAGTAGCTTGAGATTTAGTATAGAATGTGAGTATAAGTTCTTTAAGAGTTAAGGAATAGAGTAGGTTGTGCGATGGGGGAACCGTGAGTAATGGGTAGAGTATTCCCGCTGTACGCGCATTGAGAAAGCGGCATGAGTACAATAGAGAAGTGGTGTAGCCCGTGAGAGTGCATGCGGATGAGGGCTATACCCGAGTACCCGAGAGAGAGAGATTATAGACTCACATGGCCAAGGGTTCCGAATCCATGCATAACGAGTCCGATCGGCTGAATAAGTAGAGTCACGTAGAGTGGGAGTGAGTCCCGGCCGTGCCCCCGGTGAGATGGGTCGTGATTTATGAAAGAGTTATGAGAAAAGAGTTTCTAAGAGAAAGAGAAAAAGAGAAAAGAAAGACGTACCAAAGAGTTATTGAACGGGGAGTTGTAAGGAAAGAATTAGAGAAAGAGAGTTACGGGGCTAGTATGAGTAGAGGATTTACTTACTGAGCATTATAGGCTCACCCCGTTGTTTTCCCATGTTTTGCAGGACCTAGGTGAGGACACTGGGGATGGATGTCGGCGCTGCGCGGAGGAGTGGCTACACTGTCCCTGATGTTTTTGATGACCTTTTGTATACCTTATACATTTTGTGTAAAAATGTTTATGTTGTAAAAAGTATGTACATATGTTTAATAAAAGAAAAACTTGGGCCCAATTTCTTTATGTTATTTTATATGTATTTCATTATAATCTTTTGAGTAGTAGTGGCTATTACAGCTTGCACATAATTTCTTAAAACGTTCCCAATATTCATGTAGGGACTCTCCGTTGTGCTGCCTTACACCACAAATTTCTTTTCGAATGTTAGCCGCCCTTGAAGCTGGGAAATATTTCTCCAAAAACAACCTCTTTATCTCGTCCCATGTGGTTATAGTCCCGAAGGGTAGATAATAGAGTCAATCTTTAGCCAAATCCTTCAAAGAAGACGGGAAAGCTCTTAATTTAATTTGCTCTTCAGTCACCCCCATAGGTTTCATACTCGTGCAAACCACATGAAGCTCCTTTAAATGTTTATGAGGATCTTCACCTGCAAGGCCATGAAAAGTGGGCAAGGGATGTATTAGTCCAGATTTTAATTCAAAAGTAGTAGTAGCATGTAAAGTAGGGAATTTATGCATAAAGGTGCTTGATTCAAATCAGGGGCAACAAGCTCTTTCAAAGTTCGATTTCCAGCCATGACGTCCTCCTCTTCTAAATCAGAGTTGCTAGCAAATTGGGAATCAAGAGCCAAATTGCTTTCATAAAAATTTCTCCGAGCTTCCTTCCTTAACCTGCGCAAAGTGCTCTCAATTTCTGGGTCGAATGTTAAATCACCAAGATGAGAGGACCTGGTCATAAAACAAAAAATCCCATAAAAGAAATAGAAAAAATAAATGACAAATAATGAAAACTGACTAACTGGAAAATAAAAAAAATTTAATTAACTCTTTTTTTAATGACCAAAAACAAAAAAATGCAAAAAACCCTATCAAAACATTGTTTTTTGGCCTCAAGAGGGTGGGGCTGTTTCTAGTCTTGCTCAGAATTTCGTTTTCTTCGAAACGGGTATTCGTAGCACTCTTAATTCAACCAAAATTTTTCTTAGGAATAGTACTAGTATTCATGAACAGTACTACTATCAAAAAAAAATATCAACTAGAATCACTCCCCGGCAACAGCGCCAAAATCTGGTGTGCTGTCGCAGGCAACCAAAATTAAAACCTAAAAACACATGTAGTAGTGTAAGTAAGGATCGTTCCCACGGAGAGGATCTAGCCGAGTTTTATGTTACGTGAACAAGGCTGGGGGGTTTGAGTAAAACGGAAACAATTTCAGGAAAAAACAATTCAAATTAATCAATCAAAATAACAAACCATGGTCTAAGTCAACATCCACCATTGGAATTTTACAACTGATCATCGATGCAAGTATATATCAATTCATACTTTGAGTATTCACCGTTAGAACTATTTTCCTATCTCTCCTTAGTTGTAGTTAATTAGAAAACAAGCGATCTAATTAATCTTACTACTAAACAACCCTAGACAAGTGCTAAAGGTTTAATCTAGTAGCAGCCTTAAGGGCTAGAGAAATTGATGCAGCTGAACAACACAAACACAAGTGGTTGTATTTAATTTAGTTGAATGTTCTTCTTAAGATTTAATAATTCCTGACGCAGCAAATTCTTAAACCTTAATTACTCAAAAGATAGAGGGATCAAACAATTACGGATTTGATATCTAACTTAGCAGTAGATTGCAACAAATAATAAACTAGTAGGCCTCCTAGTAATTAAATGAAACAATCATGAAAATAGGCATAGAAGAACATCCAAAACTCAAAACATGAAAGTTGTAGATCTCTTTCTTCTAGTTCCATAGCATTTTGAATCATCTCAATCGGAGCTCGGATGAGAGAGTTATTCCGAGATTACGAAGCGATGTCGAAACTGTTCGAATTCACCTAATTAGTTTCATTTTGCATTTAACAGCTCCATTTGCATCCTAAATCAAAACAGAATAATAATGAGTACATTAGGCAACAAATAAGTATAAAAGACTAGACATTAAGGGGGTAAATGTGATATTTTGCATTCTCATTTATTTTATATATGATGTAATAGTCTATAAATGCATTTGAGTTGGATTGTAAAATTTTTTATTTGATTGAATGTGATGTGAGAGGTTTTTTTGTTAGGAAACGATCGATTGATGCAGCAGAAAACAAAAATAATAATAACATGGATCGTTCCATAGAACCAAGATCAGGGTACAAATTTACAGTTTATATCAAAATAAGAATCTGCAGAAAATCAGTTTAGAGTTTAAGAAATCATACACACGTTTGGAGGCTCCTTCAACTTTGTCTCTGAACATATTTTGCTACTGACCGAAGTGTAGGATCGAACCGATGTAGTCCACACGAAGATAATCGCAAGGAACTAAAGAGGGATTTGCTAGATCCTCTTTAGCCTTAAGAAACAAGAAGGAAAAATCAAAGAATACTTTGATTCTAAGCAAAAAGCATTCTGGCGTAGGAGAGTGTTTTGGGGCTAGAGGTTTTTGTTTTTCAATGAATTAATGAAAATCTATTTCTCTCTCAATTAAACTTTTTCTTTTATAGTGCAAGTTTAATTGCCCTATTCCCTTATGGAATAGGCTTGGGCTCCAACCCAAACACCCCTTGTTTCCAAACACTTCCATTTAGATATTTTAATATTAGTTCATCATTATCTCAATTAAAATCAACTAATATATATATTTAATATATTAACATTTAACAATAATCATAACTTATTTAAATATATACGAACACATATTTAAACGTAATCTCACTTTTTTAATTTTTCTAACAAATTAAATAAAGGCTTTGACCTCAGCAAATTTAATTGCACTGTGAAATTACCAAAATACCCTTTCACCTAAAAAGATGAAAACACCCTTCTTTCTTCCTGAGTCTTAAATTATTTTCTATGTGTGTGACTCATAGGCTCCTCATCATATCGGTAGTGTATAGTATCGCGATTAACACCAATTAATCATCTCACTATACCCAGACCAAGATTGGCCCCTAGCAAGGCATCATGGTCACCTGATAGATTCAGATTCAGTAAAGTAGCTACTTGTCAATGATATGGTTACCGTGTAATTCGATCCTTTCATCATCTGTTATCTCGACGAGACCGAGGCATAGAAATAGTGTCAACCTTTGGTTACTCTCAATATTGTGTATTCAGTTACTAGACCAATGACCCGTATTATAAACTGGATAGAGCAACAACTTAATCCCACTATGGCCACAGTATTAATGTCATTGCCATATACTAAATTGCACCGTGAGATAACTTCTCCCATACCCGAGAGTGATGAATCCTCTGTCAATCCACCATAGTCTTGATACACTCCTTGATGCAGCTAATCACCACCGTATTGACATCTCTTAATAGAACTGCGTTAGGCTAGTGTCAAACTATACCAATCAGTGCACAAGGCACTCCAGTGATCTCAAGTCTAAGGATCACATGCACCACCATTCGTTAGAGGATTTGTTCCATAGACACTGGGGTTACCATCCATGTGGAATCCTCTGGTGGGTCAGTCTAGTGAACTTGTTTACAACAAGCACCCATGTGTTACACCAGGTTGTCACCAAACAACCTTGACAAGTGAGATCAGTCACTACCTTTCGACAGGGTCATTCAACACTATGATAGCCTTACCGTATTATCTGTGCCCTTACTTTAGAATAATACTGGGGCTACAGACGTTTCTAGAATGGCCACCGTATGTGCTCATAGGGTTCTCACTATCAAGATTTGAAACACTTAATACCCTCTTCACAGTTCTACCATTCTAAGGACATATATCAATATATACAATGATGATTTACACGATATAGTATAAAACGCCTTTTATTGATCAATGAACATTATTACAAAGAGTCAATTTTACAATAATTGATTGGCTCTAGGGCATCTACTCTAACATTTTTAATGTGATGGGTAATATAATATTTTTTATAAATATTATAGTGATGAATTTATGTATGTACCCTTGGTTTAATCATGACATATTTATGCATTTATTGCATGAAATCCTTAGGATAATATATATTTCTTTATATTCATGTGATGGATAATATAATGATATTATAAGTTTAAAGGTAGTAAAATTATGCATGTACCCTTTGTTCAATCATGGATTTATGCATTTATTACATGAAGTCCTTTATTTAAAAATATTGCAACGTGCATAAATATTTATTTATATGTCTTTGATTGAATTAATATTTATTAATGTGATGGATGAATATTAATTAGGGGATGATCGTGGGTGTATATTTAGTTTTCCCAAAAATATTTGATATTTGGGCATGTAATATTCTTTCAATGGCTTGTAATAATAATTAATTTTATTATTAGTTTGTTATCCGGGCCTGCATTGTAATGACTTCTTTCTACTAGTATACTTTAGAATATATGCAATAAAAACATACATACTTAGCATATGAACATAGTTGGACCCAAATTTTTCTTTACTTATAAAATATAATTCTTTACATATACTAAAATAACAAGTACAAAAACTTAGCAACGGTGGACAGTAATGCCAATTCTCTCCGCTTGACGACTCCCTTTCAACCGCTGCTCACCTATTTCCTGCAAAAACATGGAAAAACAATGGGGTGAGCCCAAAATTGCTCAGTAAGTAAACCCCTTCTCTCTTCTCCTTCTTTGGTTCTTTCCTTACTTAATTCTCTTCTTCTTTCTTTCGTTCCTAGTTCTTTCTCTTTTCTTTCTCTGTTTCTAATTCTTACTGTTCTTTCTTCCTTCCTAATTCTCGCTGTTCTTTCCTTCTCTCTGTTCTTTCTTTCTATTTTTTATATTCTTTTTAACCATGGTAGAATTCATGGTAATATACATGAATGATATGCATATGCAATAATGCATAAAAATGCATTTTTCTTTCTTCTTTCCTTTTCTTATTCTATTTCTTTTCTTTTCTTTCTTGTCTTGCTTGCACAAGCTTCTCTTTTCTTTCTTGTTCTTATTCTTTCTTATTCCTTATTTTCTTATTCTTTGTCGATCGGACTCGGTTGATGCATGGATTCGGAACCTTGGCCGTGTGAGTGCGTACAGTCCTCATCTACATGCACTCTTGCGGACCGTACAAATTCTTTCTTTCTTCTTAGGCCACTCAATTAAGGTGGCGTGCATGTAGGAATTCTTCTTGGTACAACCTTCATCCACATACACTCTTACGGGTCGTACAATTCTTCTTCTTCTTATACCACTCAATTAAGGTGGCGTGTATGTGGGAATTTCTTCTTAGCACTCACGGTTCCCTATCACAACAACCTATTCTTTTCTCTTCTTTAACACTTTTTCTTTCTTTAATTCTTTAGTGCTTTTTCCTTCTTTCTCTTTATTCTTTGAGTGTTTTATTCTTAAAATTATTTATTCTTTCTTAAGTACTACATATATACAATTATATGCATATGGATGGCTCATGCTTAGAATTCTTACTTAAATGCACTCATGGAATGCAAATATGCAATGTTGCATAAAATTAAGGTTTCTACTCATACTCATGCTTCTCTTAGGCATTTCATCAAACAATAAATGTGCATATACAAACTCTACTTTAACTATAATTCTATTTGTTTCTTAAACCATCCAAAATGAGAGTAAAACTCTCTTGTATCATCACAATCCCTATCACGGCAAAACACTCCCAAAACTTTCTTAAACTCTTCCAATTTCAACCAAACTTCAATCTATCATCATACAATCAAAAACACTTCTCATACTCAAATATATCCAACAACAAGCATAAATAATCACCAATCTCATCTCAATTTCCCAACAATCATAACATATACATGCTTAAAGAAATCTCTACTCAATTGATTTCTTAAACTTTAACTTGAGTTGGATTTTCTTACCTTATACTTGAGTAGTCTCCACTAAAGCTCTCTACTCTTGTTGAACTCAAATTTCCCCTTAACCCTAAGCATAAACTTAATAAGAATTCAACTTCTACACAAATAAATCTTATATATAGAGCAAGAATTCTTACCTCTTGTTGCCTAGAATCAAAACCTTGTCAAAATCCACTCAAAAGCCCTAAAAAATCCTTGGAAAATTGAGTGAAAAGTTGAGAGAAAATGGGGAAGGAAAGTGGCGGTGGAAGAAGAGAAATAAGGGGGTTTGTAAGACTAAACCCTTAATATCTTATTTTACAAACATACTTTCCTATTTTGCCCTTACACTTTCTTGAAAATTCCATCTATGTCCCTTAGTCAATTACCATAATGCCCTCATTTTTATTGCATTTTACATGAAATTCTCTCTCTTTTCACTCCCCACTTTTTCAACTAATTTTGAGTGAAAAGACCATTTTACCCTTAATGCAAGTTCAAGGCATTTTCTTCACTTTTTCTCAAAATAATTTTAGCAAAAATTAACTAAGGGCTATAAAAACATAAATTAAATTACATACCTCCGTGTGGGCGTTACATGCATGTCTTAAATTGGTTTATGTAATCGTACGACCTGATGGAGGATGGAGATTTGATCAATCACCGAATAAAGATCCACATGAAGAATTAGAATTAGGTGAATAGTTTACCTAATTAGGTTGTATTTTCAAAAACCCTATGATCATCCCACCATGTTTTATATTTATATGGATGCATTTGAATTAATGTATATGATAAATGTAAAACATTTTTAATCAAAGGCTAAACCTAATAATCTCCCTAACGAACAATATTAGATCCAAGCCTTCCATTATGGGCCAATTAATTCTTTGGCATAACATTAGAAATCCCAAGATTTCTATTATGTGAGGGATGCTAATTTTATAACATGGAATTAATTGTCTTAGTTCTTGGATAGAAATTTTCATAATACCCAAGATTTCTTTTATGTGAGGGTATAATGGGAATTCTATTTTAAGAAAGCATAATGGGTTCGATTTAATTAGTCTAGGGTACCAAGATTTCTATTATGTGAGGTATCCAAAACTAGAGGCAAGGAATGAATCATACCTTATATAGTGATATAAAAGGGAATAG
This sequence comes from Pistacia vera, assembly GCF_008641045.1. NCBI lineage: Eukaryota > Viridiplantae > Streptophyta > Magnoliopsida > Sapindales > Anacardiaceae > Pistacia > Pistacia vera. Next base: position 130,966 of record NW_022196342.1, read on the forward strand.
TTCCCTACTTGTTAAATTTAATTGACCAAGATTTCTATTATGTAAGGTTTAATTAAAGTTAATAAGAATTGATTCCCCACAAGAAATTTATTCCAACGAAATTTCCAAATTGTCATTTAGGGGAGTATGGGATTTGAATAAAATAGTGGGAGCTAATAAGATTAGCATTAAAGGGTTTAAATTTACAAGACACTAATAAAACTTTTATTTTTCCTTACAGTCTCTTTCGGTATTTTTGTGATATTTAGTTAATGAAAATGAGCAATAACTTGCTTTTGAGGATTCTCGATGACAACAAGTTGATCGAACCGAATTTTAATAATTGGTTAAGGAATTTGAGAATTGTTCTAAACTCCAAAAAGGTCGAGTATGTCTTAGAAGCACCCCTTCCACTTTCTTTACCTCCTGATGCCTCACCACAAGAAAAGGAAGTATTCGAGAAGGGCAAGAGAATGTTTTTGCAGCTTCTTCTAGTAAGGCTAAGAAGAAGCAATGGAAGCAAAACAAAGGTCCAAAAGTTGGACCACATAAAAAACCTTTTAAGAAGGACGCTTCTAAGAACGAGAAGGGCAAAGAAAAGGTCGATTATAAAGGAAAGTGTTTCCACCGTAAGAAAGATGGACATTGGAAGACGAATTGTCCTCTTTATCTAGAGAGCTTTAAGAAAGCTCAAGTAGGTATGTTCTATTCTTATGTTATAGAATTCAAAGATCCACCGGTTCGACCTTTGAAGTTATGTATGGACATGCCTATCCGTTAGAACTCCACCTACTTGATGTTGGAAAAAGCTTTGCCAACTGCAAGACAAATTACAGATTTCGTCAACCGGAAAAATCCGCAGGAAGTTGTCAACTATGATGATTGGACGGTTTGTGAACTTTTTTATTCATTTCTTAAAGTCTTTCATGAATCCACAAATACATTAAGTAGTATTTATTCTCCTACTACGAATTTAGCATTAGATGTTTTACTTCAAATTTCTAAAACTTTTGCTAAATATAGATATAATGACGTCTTAATGGAAATTGTTTCAAAGATGGAAAAAAATACGAGAAATATTGGTTAGATATTCCATTCTTATATGGATTAGGCCTTGTTGTAGATCCTAGTTTAAAGTACATGTAGTTAATTGTATAGTTACTGAGATAGACTAGCATTTATGACATGATCATACGTATTATTTGATTAACTTTAAGCAAAAATTGGAAAGCCTTTTTCTTTATATCAGAGTAGGTACAATGGAATTCGAGTGTCCAGCAGAGATGACCAATAAGACCCTGATGAAGACAACTACCAAGAATCGAGCATGTCGACGTATACGAAAGATGGCGGCGGAAGTAGCAGCTCCAGCTCATACATACATGGACCAAATGAACTGAATCGCTAGCTACAAATGGACATGTTCTACATGACGAAGAAGGAGAAATGTTAGATGGATGTGCTTCAATGGTGGAAACAATATCAAAGTTGATTCCCCATTGTAGCCCAAATGGCACGTGACATCTTATCTGTGCCGGTTTCTACAATTGCATCCGAGTCAGCACTCTTAATGAGTGGCCAGATTGTTGAAGACAGAAGATGCTCTTTAACCAATGAGATGATTGAAGTGATAACGTGTTTACGGAATTAGACTCATGTAGAGAGAAGACTACAACAGTACCCTGAAGATCATGAACTACTCGAACTCTTCAAGAACACAGATTTGAATGATGTAAATATTGTTAACGATGAATAATTTAATAAAAACAAATTATTTTAATTGTTTATTTGTGAAGTGTGTTTGTTTGATTGTGTGAATATTACATTTATGTTAAAATTAATTAATTAAATTATCCCTTTAAAGTTTAAATTTAAATCTCCATATTTATAAATAATTATTAATTATAATTAACTATTAATTTATTTATTATTTTATTATTTTAAAATTAATTAAAAATTGACTAATCTCTCGGGGGTGGAAAAAATTTTCTAGACCCTTAAAAATTACATAAACCCCCCTATTTGGCCCTAAATATAAAAAAAAAAAAAAAATTAGTGGTGAAAATAAATTTTTCAGGGCTATAAGACCGGTCCAATAGGCCTAGGACTAGTCCCAGGCCCATGAGCGATTGGTCCCAATCGGGCCCAAACCCGGGCTCGGTTAGGACCGGTCCTTGCCGAGGTCTAGTTAACTTAATGAGATTTATTTTCAATTAAGTTAACATATTATGATCATGATCATTGTGTCTAGTATACTTGTTTGTATATATCCATATGCGCATATGGTATGGTGGACAACATAATACAGCATTGTGTCTCAAGAATAAGGTTTCTCTTAAGAATGATAGTTGTATGAGTATGTTTCATATTTGTATCTCGAGATAATTGGTTGAAACATACTAGTTTCATTGGAAGCTGTGAAGCTTCATTGGAAGCCGTGTAGCTTCATTGGAAGTTGAGTAGCTTCATCGTAAGCTGTGTGGCTTTGTTGGAAACCGTGGATTTCTCTAACCTTTCTCATAAGCATAAAGATTGTAGAGAGATCGTAAAGATGACTGATAGGGGAATAGCACATGTTCTGTTTTGATCACTTGTTAAGTCCTATCCCTGCCACACTCCCAGATTAATAATCCATGTGATTTGGTTATTAGTAATTGTAATCATGGATTGATCTTATGTCAATGTAAGATGTAAAGATTGCCTTGGTTCCTTATTGGTAATCTTATTAACAGGATTGTTGGTTGAAGTGTTATTTTTGGACTATTTGTTTTCTTAAATTAGTGGCCACTTTAAAATTAAAATTTTTGTTTGCCCGAGAGTCAAAAATCATTTTCTTTTATTAAAAACAAACTAAAAATAATTCACGTTGCCCAAGTGGGAAAATGTTAGAAAATTTTCTAATTATGGGCTAACATGACTTATATTTTAATTTAATCAAAACCGAGCAAATATATAGTTCGATGAGATATTCTAATGGGCTTATGTGATCATTCTAGAATTTACCCATAACACTTCCATCTTCAATAATCTGGGTTTTATAACTAGTGTGGGCTTGGGGCTATAATGAGCTATCGAGTTTATTAAGCCTTTAATGGGCGGGCACAATAGACTAATATAAATTGGTTAGGTCCCCTTTCCAAACATAATCGACACAACTTAATCCATTTGTTAGTCGTGATAAAGCGTGCATTATTGGAAAAGAAGACCTACGCTCTCTGTAATAGGGAAAGGAAAAACCACTGCTTCTCAACATTCAGAAACAATAATCTAATCAAGTTTGTCTCAGATTCTTAATGATTAATTTAGTATTCTATAATTTATGTGTTAAGATTTTGGGATATCAATACTAAAGATTAATTTATGTCATAAGGTTGTTTTATTATTGATTGAATGGTTTTCTAATATCTTCTCCTCATCTCATCTTCGTTGTCGTCGCCTGCTTAGGTAACACTCTTTCTCTTTCTTTTTTTCTTTATTTTTTCTTTAATTTTTAATTTTTTTATTTTTTTATTTTTTTTTTATTTTTTTTTTTTTGTGTGTGTATGTGTGTGTGTGTGTTTTTTTTTTTTTTTAATCTAGGTGTGTTTTCTTTATTCGGTTGAATTTTATTAATAATTCAAGCTTTTTAAAATTGATTCTCAATCTATCACATAACTCCCCTTCTTACCTCTCTTATATTGTATTGTATTGTATTGTTGTCTGTTTTACATGTTTAGTCTGAACTCATCTTTAATTTGTTTTATGTTTATGTAATTATAAGTTAAGGCTGATTCTGTGTTGTGTAATTTGATCTCCTAGTTAGAAACATGTACATTTGTAAATTTATGTTTTCGTTTTAAACTTTTTTTGGGCAATATGAGGTAAGAGGGCTTGAAACTGTAATTGCTTTACTAAATATTATGCATGTTGACATTTGTTTTATGGGCTTTGGCTAGTAATTTCTCTTGTTTTCTTGTGATTGACTTGTAATGACTTCTTTCTTCTAATAATTACATCTACTCATCTCAAGCATAAAGAATTCATGCAAGATTCATATAAACAATCTCTACACATCATTCAATCACTTAAATCTTAACTTAGGTGGATTTACTTACCTTATGCTTGAGTAGTTTCCACTAAAGTTCTCTACTCTTGTTGGGCTTAAGCTTTCTCTTAAACCCTAAGCATAAACTTAATAAGGATTTAACTCTTGCCCAAATAAAACTCATATCTAGAGCAAGGATTCTTACCTCTTGTTGCTTAGGATCAACTCCTTATCAAATCCTAACCAAAAGCCCTCAAAATCCTTGGAAGATTGAGTGAAAAGTTGAGAGAAAATGAAGAATGAAAGTGGCGGTGGAAGAAAAGAAATGAGGGGGTTTATAAGCCTAAACCCTCAATATCTCATATTATAAGCACTCTTTCCCATTTTACCCTTACACTTTCTTAGAAATTCCAACTTTGCCCTTTAATTCTTTGCAATCACAACCCCACTCTAATGTATTCTCCATGAAATTTTCTTACATTTCACTCACCACTTTTCCTGCTAATTAGGGGTAGAATGGTCACTTTGCCCCGATGGAAAAATCTCTAGAACCTTCATGAAGAATTCCCGCCGACTCTTCGCCGCGGCGAAGATTGTTTCTTCGCCCTGGCGAAGAATTAGATAACCTACGTCGCCGCAGCGAAGATTCTTCTTCGCCTCGGCGAAGTCTGTAACTCCAATTTTCGCCAAGTCTTCATCAATTTCAGGGCAATCACTCCACCAAACTAACATATCACTTCAATTAAGGGCCAATCAAGCAATATGAACACCATACAAGCTTAACTAAGGGCAAAAAATCAACATTAAACGAAAAAATGAACAAACATGAGCTACGTACCTCAAGTGGGCATTACATGAGTTGAGGGTTGTAACGCCCCACTTGAGGTACGTAATTAAGATTTGATGAATGGCTTGAATGTTTATTGATTTATCCTCATTTGAGTCTGTATGTTGTTAATATTGTTTGGTTGACCCTTGGTTGAAAAGGTGTATTGGTTTGGTTGAGTGGTTGCCATAAAAAATTTGTAAGACTTGGTGAAATTTTGATGTTACAGTCTTCGCCGGGGTGAAGAAGAAGCTTCTCCGCAGCGACGAAGTGCTACAACCCCCATGTAGCTGCTGTGAGTTTTCGCCGGGGCGAAGACTCGGTTGACATTTTCCCTTGAGATTTAGAGAATTCTTCCTTTTGGGACTCAATGACCATTCTACCCCTAATTAGCAGGAAAAGTGGGGAGTGAAATGCAAGGAAATTGCATGGAGAATAGTTTGAATGGGGATGTTTTTGCAAAGAATTAAATGTCATAGGTGGAATTTCAAAGAAGGAGCAAGGGTATATTGGGAAAGAGTGGAGAAAATATGAGATATTAAGGGTTTAGCTTTAGAAACCCTTTCATTCTTCTTCTCCACCGCCTCTTTCACCTTCAATCTCTCAAACTTTCATTCAATTTCCAAGGATCTTTGAAGAGCTTTTGACTAGAAATTGATACAAGTTGATCCTAAGACTTAAAGGTGAGAATCTTACTCTAGATGTGATTTTATTGTTGAAAAAGTAGGATCCTATTGAGTTTATTGAAGGTTTAAGAGAAAGTATCAAGCCATCAAGAGTAGAGAGCTTAAGGGATTTCTACTTGAGCCTAAGGTAAGTAAATCCACCAGTTGTGATTTGCATGATTGAATGATGTGTAGAGATATATAGATTAATGCTTGAATTTTTATGTTTGAAATGAATTGATGAATTTTTGAATGAGTTCAATGTTGTTTTATGAAGGAATTTCCACCATGAGAAGGTGGATTGTGTTGATAAATTTTGGTAGAAGTATGGTAGAATATAGAAGAATTTGAGAGGAATATTTAAGTGTGTTTTTTTGCAGATGTGTGATGTCAAAGGAGTTGAACTCAATTTTGGATGGTTAAGAAAGAAGTATAATTAAAGTTAGAATAGAGTTTATGTATGCAACACATGTTTGATGAAATGCCTAAAAGAAGCATGAGTAGAAGTAGAGAACCTTACTTTATGCAACATAGATATTTGCATTTCATGAATGCATATAAGAAGATTCAGGCATGAGCCATCCATATGCATAGTTTAATGAGTAATCACATGAGAAAGAAATATGAGAAATGAGAAGAAAAACACTAAGAATAGAGAAAAGAAAAGAACCAATTCTCTTAGAATAAAGAGAAAGAAAGAATTAGCACTAGAGAATAAAATGAATATTAAGTGCTACAGAAAAGAAAAGAAAATAGGTTGTGCGATGGGGAACCCATGAGTGGAAGTTACCCGCATGTAAACCGCCATGAGAGAGAGCGGTCTCCGCATGAGAGAGCGGAATGAGAATGAGAAAAAGAATTTGTATAGCCATGAGAATACATGCGGATGAGACCTATACACGAGAGAGAGTACACTACCATGGTCAAGGGTTCCGAATCCATGATCGACCAAGACTGGCAAAGAATAAGAATAAGAAGAATAAGACTAAAAATAAGAGAAGAAAGAAAGAAAAGAAAAGAAAGAAAATGCATTGTTATGCTTTGTGTCTCATCCATGCCTGGTTATGATATCTCCATGGGTGAGAGAATAGAAAGAAAGAAAAGATAGTGAGAAATAGAATTAGAGAAAGAACAGAGAGAGATTGAATTAGAGAAAGTGACAAGGGTACGAATAGAATGTTAATAAACGGTACGTATACGTAGGGAAACAAAAATAATATAACAGGATCGTTTACATGAGCCAAGATCAAGGGTATGATTTTAACAATTTATATTAAATAAAATCTGCAAAATATTCAACATGAGTTAAGAGAAACAAACGCACGTTGAAGGCTCCTCCAAATTTGTCGACGAAGTTTTGCTACCGATCCAAGTGTAGGATCGAACACATGCGTAGTCCACACGAAGACAATCTTAAAAGAACCAAAGAGGGATTTGCTAGATCCTCTTTGGCTTCAAGATTAAGAAGAAGACAAAATCAATTGAATTGATTTCAGGCTCAAGATGTTACTGCGTGGGAGAAGCAAAAGGGTTGCTCTGTGTATTTTGGTTTTACAAAGAAAAACTATTTATTAAAAATCACACTTTTCCTTTTATATTTAAAAACAATTTGCCCTAATCCCATACGGAATAGGCTTGGGCTCCAACCCAAACGCCCCATGTTGCCAAACACTCCCAATTTGATTTATTTTAATTTCCATCATTATCCAATTAAAATCAATTAATATATATATATTAAATATATATATATATATAATATATATTATATAATATATATATATAATATATATATATATTAACATTTAACAATAATGATAATTATTTAAATATGTGTGAACACAATTTAAACGTAATTTCACTTATTTAATTTTTCTAACAAATTAAATAAAGGCTTACCTCAGCAAATTTAATTGCAATGTGAATTACCAAAATCCATTCGCCTTAAAAGAAGAAAACGCCCTTCTTTCTTCTTGCATCTTAAATTGTCTTCTATGTGTGTGACCCTTAGGCTCCTCATCATATCGGCAGTGTATAGTATTGCGATTAACACCAATTAATCATCTCACTAATACACAGACCAAGATTGGCCCGTAGCAAGGCATCATGGCCACCCGATGATTCGGATTCAGCAAAGTAGCTACCTGTCAACGATTGGTTACCGTGCAATTCGATCCTTCATCATACGTTATTCGACGAGACGAAGGCATAGAAATAGTGTCAACTTCGGTTACTCTCGATATATTTATTCAGTTTCTGGACCAATGACCCGTATTATAAACTGGAAGAGCAACAACTCAATCCACTTGGCCACAGTTTTAGTGTCATTACCATATACTGAATTGCGCCGTGAGATAATTTCTCCCGTACCCGGGAGTGTAAATCCTCTGTCAATCCACCATAGTTGATACACTCCTTGATGCAGCCAATCACCACCGTATTGACAGCTCTGAAAAGAACTGCGTTAGGCTGTGTCAAACTACACCCATCGGTGCACAAGGGCTCTGGTGATCTAAGTCTAAGGATCAATGCACCACCATTCGTTAGAGGATTTGTTCCATAGACACTGGGGTTACCATCCATATGAATCCTCGGTGGGTCAGTCCAGTGAACTTGCTGTGGTGTAATCGCCTACAACAAACACCCATGTGTTGCCCCAGGTTGTCACCAAACAACCTTGACAGTGAGATCAGTCACTGCCTTTCGACAGGGTCGTTCAACACTATGATAGCCTTTACCGTATTATCTGTGCTCTTAGTTCAGAATAATACTGGGGCTCTACGGATGTTTCTAGAATGGCAGTCATATGTGCTCATAGGGTTCTCACTATCAAGATTTGAAACACTTGATACCCTCGTCACGGCTCTACCATTCTAAGGACATATATTAATACATATTGCAATAATAATGATTTACGCGATATAGAATAAAATGTCTTTTATTGATTAATGAACATTATTACAAAGAGTCAATTCTACAATAATTGATTGGCTCTAGGGCATCTACTGTAACATAGAATTGATGAGTAATGCACGGGGATTATAGAGTAGAAGATTTACTTACTGAGCATCTTTGTGCTCATTCCGTTGTTTCTATATTTTACAGGACATAGGTGAGAACGTGGTCGGATGGACGTCAGCAAGCGGGGAGACTTGGCTGCACTGTCCACTGTTTTTTAGAGTCATTTTGTACAAATGATGGTGGGTATGTTATTTAAATCACTGAATTGTCCTCTAATTAAATATTATTATTTAATATTGTTATTTGGATTATTTATAACCCCACTACATAGCAAAAACAACCCTATAATAAAAGTTTGGAAAATCAACAATGCACCCCCACCAACCCAGCCACTATCGGCTGTCGGCAACCTAACGGCACACGGAAGGTAGGAAATGGCCTCTATGCACTGTATGGCCATTTCTAGCCAAAGATCTGGCTGGAAATGGCCATATTGACACACGACGGCCATTTCTGGCCTTCCGTGCGCCGTTCCAACAGCGGCGATGGTTGGCCGCGGGCGGCAGCGGGCAGTGAAAGATAGGTGGGGCTAATGGCCTGGGTGGGCTACAATTTGTTTTGAATTCAAGGGTAATTTTGTTCAAAAAGTTAATTAATTGGGGTGAACTAGTAAAAACCATATTCATGTAAATTAATTTAAAAATAAGGGTATTATTGTCCTAAAATTTGATTAATAAGGGATAGAATTGTAACCAAAAAAAGATTACCTTGGTAATCTTAAAATACCTAAAAAAATGGAGGTAATCAGATTACCTCCAATATTACCAACAATAACTACTATTGGTATTTGAAGATTACCGGAATCTTATATTACTTGACAACCAAACGTGGTAATCTAGTAATATAAGATAACATAACCCAGTAATCCCACATAACCCCCAACCTAACGGCACACAGAAGGTAGGAAATGGCCTCTATGCGCCATATGGCCATTTCCAGCCAAAAATCTGGCTGGAAATGGCCATATCGGCACACGGCGGCCATTTCCGGCTTGCCATGTGCTATTTTGACAGCGGCGATGGTTGGCAGTGGGCGATGGTTGCCGGCAGCCAACAGCGACATATGGGTGGGGCTGGTGGCTTGGGTGGGCTGCAATTTGTTTTGAATTCAAGGGTAATTTTGTTCAAAAAGTTAATTAATTGGGGTGAAATAGTAAAAGCCATATTCATGTAAATTAATTTAAAAATAAGGGTATTATTGTCCTAAAATTTTATTAATAAGGGATAGAATTGTAACAAAAAAAAGATTACCTTGGTAATCCAAAATACCTAAGAAAATGGAGGCAATCAGATTACCTCTAATATTACCAACAGTAACTACTATTGGTATTTAAAGATTACTGAAATCTTATATCTCATGTGTCACCTCATCTTCTCTTTCTTCCTTCTTCTCACTCGTCATCTCATCTTCTCTTTCTTCTTCTCTCCTTCATCTTTTTTTTTCCTCTCTATTTCTCGCCGTCCTCTTCTCTTTCTTCTTTACTTCTTCCATATGCTCCTCTTTTCTCACCTCCTCTTCTCTTTCTTCTTCTGCATTTTCAGATCTTCTTCTTCATCTTATTATTTTTCTCTCTTTCTCTCCGTCCTCTTCTCTTTATTCTTCTACTTCCTCAGATCTTCTCCCTCATCTTTTTTTTCTTTCACTTTATAAGCTCGAATCGAATCGAAGATGAATAAAGGTGGAGGAGAAGATGAATAAAGTTGGATTAGAAGCTTGAGAAACAAATGAGGATTAAAGAAACAAAGGCTAAAGCAAAAAAAGCCAAGGATTTTGCCTTTTAAAGCAGTCACATTTGTTGGACCGATGGTCTGACACTATTCTGTAGGCCCAAAAGCGGTTAGAAATAGTTTAAATAAAAATATGGGTTTCAATTCTTAATGAACCAGAGTTATTGACGAAACCTAGTCGAATCGGCCAGACCGACCGGTCCGGTCCGGGTTTCAGAACATTAGAGAAAACTAAGATAACACTTCGTATAATATTATTCACTCAATAAAAGTTGTTTAATTATTTTTCAAATATCACTACTCTTGGAGAATCAACAAAATAAAATAAGAAAAATAAATAAATAACTTCAATTTTTGCATATATCAATTTGAAAAGAAATAAAAAATATTAAAGAGAGTATTTAAATCTTGTTAGTGTTCCTCAAATTTATAAATGTAACACTTGATCCCAAGTTACGCAAAGGTAAAATAAATATTAATTGAATTTATAAAAGATTCACAATATAAACTCTTATTTAATGCTTTTTGTGTTTAAAGACATGAAAATTATAGCTTATAATTAAATCAAGAGAGTTTTTATTTTAAAACAATCATTCAACACATTTTCACCACCCAATAAATACATATATATTAACTTTATCGTTTAGTACAAGACTTCAATAAAATAAGTGTCTCACCCATAAAATCTCATGGTTGCTAGGAAGATTAAAATGATTTGATTAAATTTTGTCTTATTTTGGGAAAAAAAAATGTATTAATGAATTGTTAGTGAGCCGTTAAAAATTATACTATTATAAGTTAGTAAATATTATAAAATTACCCTCTTATTGTTTATTTTAACGCCTAAAACTTAACAGTATGAGAGTTTAGTTGTTTCCAAAACCTTAGAGGAATTTTTGTTATGATGTCATACCTCAAGAATGTTAAGTATTAATTCAACCATAATACAACACATACAACATTTTTATACAATATTTTTCATACAACATAATATGACAAAAGATGATTGATTGATTTTAAATTAAAAATAAACTTTCTCCCAATTATCTTTTGTCATATCATATTGTATGAGAAATATTGTATAAAAATATTATATGTGTAGTGTTATTCTTAACTCAAAATTGGGAGATAAATAACTTTTTGGTTCTTTCCCATTAATTTTCATCCTACGGTTGAGATTAAAAACAAAAGTCAAATATAAAATTATAGTATTCCTAAAGGGTTTTATTTTATATTTTTTCTATGAGATCGCTTAGCATTAAATTTATCTGTTTCATTTAGAAACTATTAAGACCCCCCAATCATTAAAAAAAAAAAATTAAAAAAAAAAACTTGAAAGTATCAAACAATTATTTATCAAATCACTTTAATATTAAATGATCTTACAGAGAGAAAATTTCAAGCCTATTTGATACATTATTTGAAATATGATATTTTGAAAAGCTATTATGAATAAGATAGGATAAGATTAAATCAAATAAGATAAAATTTTGAAAATGTCTTTGATACACTTTTGGAAAACATTTTTTGAAAATATTTAGATTAATTTAACCCCTTACATTTGTTAATTTAGCGAAACACCCCCAAATAAAAGTTTATAAATTAACAAAAACACCCTTACCTACCCAATCGACTATCGGCAGCAGGCCACCACCACGGACGATAGTCGACAGTCGCTTGAATGGCTCATGATCGAATAGATTTGACGGTCGTGCACCGATATGGCCTTTTCCATGTAGATCTGGCCGGAAATGGCCAGATCTATGGCCATAATATGGGGCCAAATCTGGTTGTCAATGACTAGATTTATGGTGGATATGACCAAAAACAGCAAGATCGGCACACGATCTACCAGATTCGTCCAATCGTGCATTGTTCCGATGTCAGCTGATGGCCGATGATGGTTGCTAGCGGCTGACGATGGCTTAAGTGTTTTTGTTAATTTATAAATTTTTACGGTGAAACGTAATTATATGTTTTGAGTTGAATAAAATATGATTAAATTTTGAATTGAATTCCGTGAATAGAGAAACAAACACGTTTTTACTCTTTACAATAGGATATGATAAGATTTGAAAAATGTACCAAACAGGTTGAATAAACCCATTCCTAAGCATTACCGACTTTTTTCTAGGCATAAGTCCTTTTTTATTTTGAGCCCAGGTAGCCATAGCCATCTCACCGTGGAAAATGATGGGTGCGTTTGGCTCCCTATTTCTACCTATATTCCCAATCCTATTCTCCAAATATTGTTGGCACATTATTCCATAAATATTACTATATTTTTAATTACTTTTAGACCCCTCAAGTTTATTAATTTCATAAATACCCCCAAAAAGTTTAAAAATTAACAAAAACACCCCCATCAACCCATACTTGCCAGATTCCGGCAACCACCATCGGTGGTAGCCGAAATCTGTACGATGGCCTACACCACGACCAGAACTAGTCGGTAGTTCACCGATCTGGCCTTTTCCAGCTAGATCCACCATGAATCTGGCCGTCTCAAAGAAATGACAATCGTTGACCGAAAACGACAGTCATTTCTTTGGCCAAAGATGGACTTCTTTGGCCTTTTCTGGCTGTCGACGGCCACATCTGGCCGTAGTTTGGCCTTTTTGGCTAGATCCATGGTAGATCTGGTCGGAAAAGGCCATAGCGACGTGTTACAACACAGATCCGACTGGTCTGTGTTGTAACACAATTTTCTGGCCAGATTCCGGTGGTGGTGGCCGGAATCTGCCACCGCCGGAATCTAGCACTACGGGTGGTGGGGTTGTTTTTGTCATTTTATATGTTGAGGTGTTGTAATAGCCGCTTTCTACTAAACTATTCATAAAACATGTACATAATAAAATACATATAACGTAGCATAAAAAGGTTGGGCCCAAATTTTTCTTTTATTAAACATATACATTCTTTTACAAAAATTTGTATCATGTACAAAGGATCAAAACAAGGTGGACAGTGTAGCCATTTCCCTTCGCTGGCTGACGCCCATCCGACTGTGTCCTCACCTAAATCCTGCAAAAACATGGAAAACAACGAGGTGAGTACAACTAATGCTCAGTAAGCAAATCCTCTACTCATCTATCCCCGTAACTCTCCCTCTCTAATTCTTTCCTTATAATTCTCATTTACTCTCTCTCTCTCTTATATTTCTCTCTATTTTCTCTTTCTCATAACTCTTTTCTACTGACTCTCTTTAGTAGTCACGGCCTCATCTTACCGGAGGCACGGCCGGGACTCGCTCCCGCTCTACATGACTTCTCCTCATTCTAGCCGATCGGACTCGATTATGCATGGATTCGGAACCCTTGGCCATGTGAGTATATAAACTCTCTCTCGAGTACTCTCGAGTATAGCCCTCATCCGCATGCACTCTCACGGGCTACACCACTTCTCTCTCTCATACTCATGTCGCTCTCTCAATGCGGCGTACATTCGGGAATACTCTATCCATTACTCACAGGTTCCCCATCGCACAACCTACTCAAACCTTTCATTTAGCACTACTTTCTCTTTGTTCTTTAGTGCTCATTCTCTCTTTCTCTTTACTCTTAAAGTAGCTTATACTTAAATTCTCTACTATTTCTCTACTCTCTTTCTCTAATGCACTTAATGCATATGGATGACTCATGCTCATTAATGCACTCATGAAATGAAATTATGCCATATAGCAATAATTAAGGTTCTCTACTCTTACTCATGCCTTACTCAAGCATTTTATCATACAACTCATGTGCATATAAAACTCTATTGTAACAATAACTCTCCTCTTCTCTTGAACATTCCCAATATGGGAGAAAACTCTCTCATACACTCTAAATTCCTGTCAAAGAAAACACTTCCAAATAGGTTTACACAACATCTCCCAAAACTTCATCTAAATCTCCACTTCTCCATACTCACTAAAACACTTCTCATACATGAAGTGTATCCAACAACCACAAAATAGCTACTTATCTCAACTAAATTTCTCATCAAGCATACTACATACTTATACATGCATACATCTCTACTCAATCTCTACTCAAAAGCTTATTCAAATCTCAACTTGGTTGGATTTACTTACTTTGTGAAAAAGTGACTTCTCTACCACTTTTCCTTCCTCTTGTTGTCTTGTCTTCTCTCTTCAACTTAAAACAACAACAAGAACAATAATAACAATATAAGACTTCAATATAACCATAAGTAAAACTCACATCTAAAGCAAGAATCCTTACCTTAGGATGCTTGAGATGAAATTTCTACTAAAATTACCCAAAAGCTCTCTTAAACTCCTTAGAAATCTTGGGAAAATTGAAGAAAAATTGAGAGAATTTAGAGAATGGGTATGGCGGTGGAATTGATTGAAAATGAAGGGTTTATGTCACTTAACCCTTTTTAACTCATATTATAACCTTCTTTTCCCATTTTTCCCTTGTTCTTTCTTGGACATTCCATTTATATCCTTTGATTCATACATTCACACCCTTACACTAACCTATTCTCCATGAAATTTCCTTACATTTTACTCCCTACTTTTCTTGCTAATTAAGGGTAGAATGGTCATTTTTCCCCTATGGAGAATTCTCTAGAAATCTCAAGAAAACTTTTCTGTCGTCCCGTCGCCGCGGTGAAGCAATTCCGTCGCCCCGGCGAAAACTGACAGAACCGACACCGCAAGTGCAATGTCAACGTGGCCGCGGCGAAGACTATTCTTCGCCTTGGTGAAGACTGTATTTCCAAGATCCCTTAAGTCTCAACCAATCTCAAGGCAAACACTCAACCAACTCAACATACAACTCAATTGAAATTAACTCAATGAACATTTAAGCAATACAGCAAATCTGAAATACGTACCTTAAGTGGGGCGTTACAGGTGTTTAATTAAATTAGCAAACCTATGGGTTTTTTTTTATAAATTTTTAAATTTTACCTCGTAACACTCCCCTATTCAACTACCCAATATTATTCCCAAAATCCTATCCAAAATAATAAACCAAACGCACCCGATATTTTTGGAAAGTAATTTTTAACCTCCATTATTTTTCTTTAGCCCTATCTTTAAGTGGGGAATAATTGTAATAAAAAAATTTAATTATCTTTTTCTTCCATGTTTTTAATTCAATGCTTTATTCCTATAGTTATAAAAAAATTAAAAATAATTTTAAATCAATCAAAATTAACAATATATCGTGAGACCAAATCAATCAATATTGTTATCATATGGTTATAGACTAATTTGCTCTCACCATCAATTAATCACTTTTAAATCCATTTTGATAGAAGAAAAACTTGTTTCATTCCCATTGAAAACAAAACACTCAATATCATAAATCATCTTTGAAGAAATTTGTGATACCCAGACTTCAAAACTCTTACAATTAAGTAATTTATTCTAAATCTCATTTTGACAAAAGAAAAATTTGATACTATTTCCATTCAAATAAAACATCAGGCAAATTCTCATTAAGGAAATTCATGATACCTGATTTGATTGATTTTGTCTCATACTTTATTGGTAATTTTAATTGATTTCAATCTACTTTTAATTTTTTTAATACGATATGTATAAAGCTTTGAAGTTTGAAGTAAAAGTATGGAAAAGGATTTTTTATTTTTATAATTATATCCTAGTTAAAGAAATAAAAATTGTGAGGGCTAAATACATTTCCCTATCTTTAGTTCTCACAAATTGATTGGGGGGCCCAAGGAGGTATTTTAATTCTGAGCCCTTATTTGCTTGGGCTTTTGGCAGTCAACTTGATTGGCTCAATAAGGTATTTTATTCGCTGAGGTATTCTCAACTCCCAATCTCACATCTCTGTTGTCGCGAACATTCCTCTCTCTTGCTAATCCTCTGAAATTCTCCGTCTTTTAATTGTGGATTTATCGAAAATCCAAAGCATCCGATATCTCCTCTAAGGAGGTTTGTTGTGATATTCTATTTCTAATTCTAATTATTTCATCATTTTATTTGTTGGTTCTACCAGGAGCACGTATTTAGGTTTCTTGATTAGGGATAAAATAAATTTTGTTTTTGTCTCGCAAGGGACCTGAAACTAATCCTTTTTGTGAAATTCGTTCATCACATGGTTTTTTAGGGCAACAAGATAAATCCTAATTTGAAGCTAAAAGATTGTGGTTAGTGGTTTTTAATTATTGTATTATTCGATCCTTAAAATTTTTGTATAAGGATTTTGGGTACTGTTGATCTCTTCAAAAAAATTCAAGAATTTTGTGTACTGGAGCACAAGTTTTTCAACAATTGAACTCATTGGGTTGTCATTAAACAAGTTTTAATTCCAAGATGTTTTTAAACGAACAATTGGATAAATTCAAGAAGCAGCAAGAGAAGTGTCAGGCAACTCTCACCAGCATTGCTGCCAAATCTTCAAAGACTTCATCGTCTAGGGCCACACCTGTAGCGGCATCACCTGCACCAAGGGCTCCTGCTCCTGCTGTCAAATTTTCAAATGATACAGAGAGACTTCAACATATTAATAGCATCCGAAAAGCCCCTGTTGGGGCTCAGATTAAGCGTGTTATAGACCTTCTCTTGGAGGTTCTAGTCTAACCTTTTTCCTTTTTAGTCCATAATGCAAACGCTTAGATTAAATTTGCTATATATATACTGTAACCCTAAATTTCTAATAGCTATTGTATCAGCAGTGCATATAATTAACAACGCACAGGTTATGGTTGCTTATTTTTGATGGTGCATATAGTTGTTGAGACTCCAAATGATGATTACTTTAGTTCATAGCCAAATAGCAAAATGTTTTGAAGCGGAAAAATACTTTTGGGAGGTTATTGGAGGAGGAAGGGTTTTAATGATACAGTTACTTTTGGCAAGATGATATTAGCCTAGTTTGGATTAAGATGTTCTTTGTCTTGAAGTGATTGTGGGTTTTAAGGACGACTTGAGGAAGACCCTAGGTTGTCTCAACCGGGACAGTTGGAAGCATGGTATGGTAGTTGGCTGTTTTGGTTTTAAAGTGGTAAGGGTTCTTCGGCATATGGGGAAATTATTAGAGTTCAGGACAAATGCTGTAGTGTAAGATTGTAGCAATTCTAGCTGATGGCTGCATATGTGGAAATTATTGGAGTTTGGGACGAATGCTCTAGTGTAAGATTGTAGCAATTGTAGCTGGTGATTGTCAGGTTCATAGTTGATTTTTCTAGTAGTTGGGAGAGTCAGAAAACAAGAATGTTTTATGGTTTATTATTGTCTCATTATATTTGTTTTCTAGTGGGCGCTGATGCCTAAATATTTATCAATTCCCTGTCAAAGAAAGTCCTGAAATATGGCATTCAGTTTGTGTGGCCTGGACCCATTGAAATCATACAAGTAATGATTCTGGCAGATTATGAAGTGTGCTGATGTTCTGGTGTAAGGAATTTAGATTCAGAGGACGATATACAATAGCTGTTGAGTGTAGTATATTTTATGTCATATTCCCTCCCTTTTCTCTTTCCCTGGGTCTTTCTTCCTCCTCATTGTGTGTTTATCCTTTCCTCTGAATTTTAGATGTTAAGGAGGAAATGCTAACACCCGACTTTGCTAAGACCACTTGAGAAGTTAAAACCATCTCATGAGTTGTTTTATGAATGTCTACAGACAAGGCAAGCCTTTACACCTGAGCAAATTAATGAAGCATGCTACGTTGATGCGAAAGCCAACAAAGCTGTCTTTGACAGCTTGAGGAACAACCCAAAAGTCCACTATGATGGAAGACGCTTCTCCTACAAGGTAACTGTCAACTCTCAAATATTTGCACCTGCAAACCCTGTGAATTGGCATATTTTGGAATTACTAGTCAAGTCATGATTAATGTGATGGTTACTGACTTTCTTTCGCCTCCCTAGAATATGACATTTTTTGTAATATTTTCATATAGTCCAAGCATGATGTGAAGGAGAAGAGTGAACTACTTGTTTTAATTCGAAAATTTCCGGAGGGAATTGCTGTCATTGATCTTAAAGATGCATACCCAACTGTGATGGAGGACTTACAGGTATATAAAAATGTGCTCTCTTTCTTGTGTTGAAAATTTTTCATCAGCATACACAGAATTTATGTATTAGCACTTCAGTTTGGAGTATGGAAACCTCTAGAGGGTTCATCTTGTCATGAAGCCATAAGTGGACCTTTTACTTTGGTTTCTTTTTGACAATGTGATGTTTTTGAGCATTATGACTGTATACCGCGACCAAGGCTTATTGGTGATTGATACTGTTGGAAAATGATGAGATGCTTAAGAACTGCAGATGCATCATTTTTCTTGTAATTTATGGATGCTGAGGCTAATAGGATGGAATTGTAAGATCATCTTGCCCAATTGAGTTGTGAAGGACAAAAGTTAATAGTCATTATGAAATGAGACAGTTTTCTTTTATGGAATACATGAAATTTGGCTTTGGTTGGCCTTGGAGATTATTGGAGAATTTGATACAAGCTTTGAAATCTCTAGATTCACCTCTGCTTGGATGCCAGTAATTTTGAAATCTTGCAACCCTGCAAAAGGAGCCATTATGAATACCAATATGTTTTTTTTTTTCCTTTCTCATGTGGTGTTTGTGTGTCTCTCTTTCTCTCTGGTTCTGGTTTTAGGAAACCTCTTTTCTTTTATTTCTTGCAAATAGGTTTTTGGTCACCTATAATGTATAGATTATGTGCATATAGTTCTCAATTGAAATTTTAAACAGCAGCTTTAGCACAAGAGTTACCTGTTAAGGTGAGAGAAGGTAAGAGCACATTCCAAATTGCAATTTGTGGTACTGCATTTTTTAGTGCTTGCTTGCTGGGCAGAGTATTAAATTTTGAACTTTTTTGTGTTATCTCTGTATCTTTAAGTACAAAGTCATTTCTTGTGTAGGCTTTAAAAGCTGCAGGCCAGATTTGGCTGTTGTCAAATTTTGATTCACAAGAAGATATTGCCTACCCTAATGACCCCAGAGTGCCAATTAAGGTGGATGATGACCTTAAGCAACTTTTCCGAGAGATTGAATTACCTCGTGACATGCTTGATATTGAGAAGGATCTTGCAAAGACTGGCATGAAGCCTGCCACCAATACTGCACAGAGGAGGGCTGCAGCACAGGTACAGGGCATTTCCACCAAGGCCAAGCCTAAGAAGAAGAAGCATGAGATCAGCAAGAGAACCAAGCTTACCAATGCACATCTTCCGGAGCTTTTTCAGAATCTCAATGGCTCCTGAAACTTGAGGCTATATCAAGACTTTGTTGGACTGCCCATTCAGACAGAGATAGCCATATTTTGACTTGGACATTGTGCACCTTTGCTAGTCGAGGGTTAATGTAGATAAGGATCTTCTGAGATAGCACTAAGATGATGTGATTTGGTGCATGCTTTTTATCAAGTGAATTGCCGTGCTGTGGTCTAAGATTTTTTCATGGCTTAAAATTGCCTTCAACAACTTCATCTCTAATTCAAACTTCACGTTAGTAGTTGTGATTGATGGTTGCTCTGTTATGATATAATTCTAATGCTATAGGGTTAAATGCCTTGAAGCGGAGGAATAATGTGGGGTTTGCAAGCTTGATACCGTGAAAATATGCTTTCACTTTTATCAGTTTTCAATACCTAGCTTGAAAGGGACTTGAATGTTTCTAACTTCGGAGTATAATCACATATTTGCCTTCTCGGATATAACGCATTTTGGCAATTTTATTTTGGGCCCGGAACAGAAACTTATCTCTTATACCATTTGGGTTCACAGAGCAAATCATTGGGTCTGTTTGTTTAATTATTTTTGCAGTTTCATCGTGACTTCGGCAATACCTGCACCATGCGAGTAGAGAGAACGAACTAGGAAGGAGGTCGAACTCATCAAGGTCAATTTTTCTTTAAGTTCAAAGATTGGTAGAGTAACAAGCAAAGAAACAAACACCAGAACACCCTTCCAACATCAATAGCTTTTTGGACTTTTCTTTGTGCTGGTGCCTGGGTCTGTTCCCCTCTTGGTTGAGAGTTTTCTGTTTGGGTCTGTTGGTTGTATTGGCTTTTCCCCTTAGCTTCTTCTTCTTTTGCGTGTCTGTCTTCAGTTTTGTAGCTCTCTGCTTTGGGTTCATGCAGTTGTGGTGCTGGTCTTTGCGTTTGTTGGGGGCTGCAATTCTTTGCGGATTTTTGCCGTTGTGGTGCCAGGATTTGGGCGCTTTTCAGGGGTGCTGGAGTCTTCTCTGCTGCGGCTCTCTACTGCTGGAAGTCTGCAGTTGTGGCTTTGGGATTCCTTCGGTTTGGAGTTGCAATCCTTTGCTAGAGTTTGTTTTTTTGGTGCTGGTGTTGGGCTCTTTTTTGGGGGCTATGTTGTTTGTGTACAACATGTGCAGTTTTTTTTTTGGTTCTGCTGAAGTCCTCCAAAGGTTTTGTGTTGCCATCTTTTTTGTAGACCTCTTAGAGGATAGTTTAGGTGGCTGTTTTGGATTGTAAATCCGTACCTTTCTTCTTGTTTTTTCTTCTATTTAATTTAATTTCCTAACATTATATTGAATTATAAAAATGGGTTTAAAATTTTCAGTTCATCTTTTATTTCTGATCTAAGCATGATGTCAATATGTTGATGTCATTGATCCAATCAATCGGTCCAACCGGTTGATCCGTGATCTAGTCATCTTATCAGGTCTCTCATCGGATCGGTTTTTAAAATAGTGATTTACAATAGCTTTCAAGTGCTTTTAGATTTACCTCCCACTTATTGATAGTTGAGTCGTAGAAATTAAATGAATGTGGTTTCGGGAGAATCCGATTCTGACATTTCCATCCTTAGTTATATTATTTGAAACTCATCGACTGAGCTTGATATTTGTTAATAATGAAGTCTGCTTTTGACTTCAGGTTCATGTTGTTTCGGTCATTTTGCTTCCAGACGAGATGATTCAAAGTTAATATTGGGTCATTTTCAATATGCAACTAAAATATCGTTTTTCGTTTTACAAATTCCCATAAAGTGGCCCCACCATTCACACTGTTGCTAATAAAATAGTAGCTGCAAAATCAGTTACCTAATTCTTCTTCCTGGCGATGATGAGAAATGAATACTGAATTCAGTTATCACATTAATGAAGCAGTCGGTGGGAATTTAAAAGCCCTTTTATACGCCTAGTCTTCTCATCTTTCAGACGGTTTTGTCTGAACATGAACAACAGAAAATTAATGAAACATCAACACATTCCCAGATCAAATTGCAGTCTAGTCTGCATTTCTTTCCCAAGATTGCTATATAATCTAATAACATTCAATCAAAATAAAATTACAGAATTACAGTAACTTGCAAACTTTTCCACCTGTATCTATTATACATCTTTGTTGAAAGATAAAAAAAGAAACAAAAAGAACTGTACTATAAGACTGCAAAAATTTAATCTTTATAACTAACTAATGGCAAAAAGACTAATCATTTAATTATGTAGTGGGTTCGGTCCCCCTGGAACTGTTCGATAAGAAACTCCGTAAAGAGGGTCGGTCGCTTCTTTGCCAGAGCTTTCAGGAGCTTTTGCAGGAAAATGCCATGAAAAAGTTGGGTGGAATTCTGTTGAGGTTTCTTCACTAGTTGTTGTGTGGAGATATCGACTACTTGAAAGTTGGCAGGCTGCAAGTATGATCAGGAGGACTAGAAATGGGAATTTGGGATTGAGAATTTTCATGATTCTAATGGTGAGAAACAGATTAAAAAGATGCTAACAAGTAACAAGAGAAGAAAATGCTTAATTGAATTGAGTTTGGTCATTAATAAAAGGAGGTATGGAGTCTTATTAATATGGGCTCAGGCAACCTGTGGTGATGGAGCCAAGACTCACAATTAATCTGATGAATGACAGTTTTACCCTTATGTTTTTATAGATTTGCAATGACATCTCTACCTCACCAAATTGCCTAAACTTCACATGAAAATCAAGTACCAGGAATCTGCAAAATATGCATCAATTGTATGCACAAGACAGTTTATTGAGAAGCATCAAAACTGTCAAGGGAATTGTGTAGCACCTAGAGTCACTGTTGAGATATTTCTCTTGGATTGATCTCTTGCCGACCTCAAATAATGGAGGACTTAAAGTGCATTCCCTTGATTTGAACCTATGATGAGAGACACGCTCTAAGTTTTGTTATTTAAGATGGGTAAGAGATAAATCCGAAAACAATATCTTGACAGTAGATTGGAGTGTTACAATGTCATTTATTACTAAACTTAACTTTATGTATAAGTGAAGAAGTTATGCAGATTTGTTATAAGCTGAGAGTTGATAGGGTAATTTGGTCCTTGTGGATCGAGTAGAGTGCTAAGTTGAAAGACCAATTTTCAAGTGCTGCTGTTGGCGTTGACTTTACAAATAATCAGATCTCTCTTGTTTCCATCTGAGTTGTGATTATTTTAGTAATGGTATAATTATTGGTGGATCTCTCTTCTCTTATATGTATAAGGCACATTCATCAACACGGCTTGGTGCACATGTTGATGATCTGCTACATCACATGTTCTTGCTTCTAAGCTATTCATATTCTTCTTATTTAAGAGAAGCCACGAGCTCCCATTTACTATTGGAATTGAAATATACATATAAGAATGAAGAAAGATTATATAATTGGTGCTGGTCCAAGAAGAAGATATAGATGTTTTTAATACAAGGGTCTTCTTCCACATCAGCTGAAAGGATGTTATTGATTGAAAAGGTTGAATTTTAGTGTGTGGCATAATTCAGATTTATGATACAAAAAGATTTCGTTTTGAAGATTTCTTTGAAATGGTTTGGAGAAGTAGAACCAAGTCATTTTCCAGGATTTGTTTAGAATGGATCTGTCAGCAGCACCGACCCCGTTGGAATTTGCTCACTATTTCTGAAGTGCAGGCCTCATTTAATCTTTTTTATATTTAATGTCGTGGAGTTTAAGCATGGTAGTTAAGGGACAGACAAATTACTAATTAGACTTAAACATTGCTAGAAGCTAGGCAAAATTATAAGAATTATATCAGAACAAGACTTTATTGAGACAGCAATATCTGATTGCTACTTCCCACGGCTAATATATTTTTTTTATCAAAAGAATGGATATTCAATGAAGACATAATTTAATAAAATTTGTTTTCGTTTGCTTTATATATGATTGATTATATATAGAATACCCATTTACAAAGTCATAACATTCTTTGATGCATCACATTAGGCCCCAATGGGGCTTCAAATTAATTAGGTATTAAAAAAGTGGACCCGATTACATTTGATTATGATAAGGTCTACATCTTCATACAGTACAGTTGTTCTAACTCACCATGGTTAGGCAAATTTGTTCACAATTATACAGAAACTATTGTAAGTCGTTTAATCCCCTGCTTAGTTTTCTGTACTGTGTTACACAAAAACAAGTTGTGTTTTGTATGACTTGCTGCAGAAAAGAAGTTTTGGCCTTTTGTGGAGGACCAGTCAAAAATTGCCCAACTTGACGTTTCTTAAAAGAACATCATTCCATTAAATTGCTATGAATTTTTCTTTCTTGTCTAATGAATCATCTTTCTAGTTGTTTGATTTATAATAAAAGGATATGGTTAATTGAGCTTTCAAAGCATTGAAAGGAGAATGAAGACTTTTGTTGCAGGTTGAGAAGAGTCAATAGTTTGTAAAAATATCTTATTCATTGTCAACATCTAGGAATATAAGGGGATTAGTTTGTTGCATGGTGCAAATAGTTGGAAACATAATTATTATTATGGTTGAGTAGATGAACAATGTGATGGCTTGACTAGTATGTGTATCCCATTACACACAGTGATCTGATCTGATGAAATTTTGGGCAGCTAATATCATCCTGGAGAAGGTCAAGAAACGTTCACACAGACAATTTTGGGAAATATGCTCAGAGGGGAATGAAAAGTTTGAATCTGACTGAAACATGTGAGGAGCGTTCAGAAATCAGAATCATAGTCATAGAGACTTTTAGAAGACACTGTGCTAAAGAGGAAAATTAGTGGATTTGTGATCTTACACGTCAAGTGATAAGATCTATACCAATGGGAAAAGTATAATTTAGAAGACAGTATATGGTAAGTGGCAAGGCCTTCTTTTGCAATCTGAGTTACATATCAATGATATCAGCCAAAATAAATGTGGTGAAAGACAAGGAATTTTTCCACTCTGAAATGGGGCACAACTGTTTGTTAATACTCAAAGTTTACTTCAACAGGAACAAAATAATGTTCCCATATAAGTTTATACATGCCATTCATTTTATACCCCTTCAGACATATGTGAATGTGATTTCAGAAGAAACCTTTTAATTTTCATGTTTGAGTGAAAGATTGTAGAATTTTGAGAAAATACGTATAAAAATAAAACACGTATTAGGGTACAACCACTTGGACTAAGCTTTATTAAGTAAATATTTCAATACGAAATCCAAAATATAGGTTATAACACTTAATTTCAAAAGATTATAAAAAATCACATACTTAAGGTAGGTAAGCAATTGCAATCCCAGGTTTTCAATTTTCTTCATTTGGTAAGCCGCAGTAAAAACATTTCAAACACTCAATTCGTTTCTTCACTTTAGTATGGAAAGAAGAAATGCTCAACTTCAACATCCCAGAACAAGAAACAAAAATCACCTCCCTATAACTTATTAATCTCCATCATTTATTTACATTTATGTAGCAATGTACTGGTTTCTAACTTATCTTATAACAGCTAGAGGAGCCATTGCTAAAACATGGTACCATTCATTCGTCATTGGAAGCTGGAAGCCAAGAAGGAACAAGTCTTAGATGGCGCCATAAAATATTACCATATCATCCCTATGTCCTTCCATAAAACTAGGTTATACATGCATTTATTTTCTATTTTATATACTTAAACCATCACCCTTGTTGATGGTTTTTCGAATAGATACGTGTGTGAAAAAGAATTACCGGATGCACAATACAGTTCACATAATATCATAAGCAAATCTATGCAGAAGTTGATTGATCAAATTGCTAAAATGTCTGTTATTTTATTAAAGCATTTCTTTATATAGTTTGAGTTCTAATGATAAGCTTAGAACCCAGAAATGCAATTTCTAGATTCCCATGTCAAAAAGCAAGGGAAGTTATTTCATCCTCCCGCCAAAGTCCTTCATCATAGGCATACCACCTGAGAAAATTTTCATCAGTATGCTCAAACAAACAGATACTGCAGGACAGCTCCTGGCAATAGCAAAACTCCTTGAGATGTGAGGCTTTCGCGATGATTGAATTATCCATTTCCCGGAAGAGGGTGACAGGACCTGGAGTTCTTGGTACTTCTATGAGCCGGCAGTGAGATAAGTTTAACTTCTCCAGGCCATCCATGAGCTTCAAAATAATGGTCAAAGCATTTTTTTCTACCATTGCAGACCGAAGACTCAATACCTTAAGCCCTGGAAGATAGATAAATAAGGTAGTAGCAAATTCAAGGTCAAAAGGGAGCATTACTTTTAGAATCGAGAAGTTTTTGCAGTTGGCGCTTATCATCTGCATTATCTTAGAGGGACTACAGATGTATGGAACAATCAAAGACACAAGCTCTTGCCACCTCTGGATAGCAGCATGAAATCCATCCACTGTAATCTGATTACAAGGTGGTAAAACAAGATGTTTGACTCTGGGGAACCTGCAGGGGAGAATCTAAGCATTATTTCCCAATTCATCCAAGATAATAGTTTTTCTATATTTACTCAATAAATAAGTTTATTTATATTTTCATAATTAGCTTGAGTAGATTTGGAAAGAAAATAATATGAGATGAGACCTTATAGCTGCATAGACCAAGTGCTCATCATTGATATACATTGAGTAATGGAAAATCAACCGCGTCACATTATTGCAACCGAGATTGAAAGCATTCTTCAAGATACACATTACTCTCCACCAACTAGACTGGTTATCCAACAAAGCACAAGTTTCTGAGGGGAGAATGTCAGCGGAGTTAGCCTTCAACCTATTCAAATTAAGTGTCGCCCAAAGAAGTGGATCACGACAAGCAAAACGCCATGACTTACAAACTCGAGAAACACCAAAAACCATATCTGTAAGGTTGAGGACCGTAAAAATCTTGACAAGGATGTCATAATCCATTGTTTGCCAATTCCGAGAACTTGAGCTTCCAGAAAACATTTTTCCTAAATATGCAGAAATAGAAACATTGTAAGCAAAAAAGTAGTTTCCAAAAGGAAGTTTGTATTATGCATTGAAATCCTATGAAAAAAGAAGACGATGAAAGTCAAAGTATAGTTCTTTCACGTAAATGTATTGTAAGACAATTTAAAATGTTTCAATGTGATCTGCTGGCACATTTTTACAGACTTATAACTAGGAACACTAATGAAAAAAGTAAAAGCAAATTGCAAATCAACCTAGATACTGAACATTCTTTGAATTACGAGGCCAAATGTGGATTTATAATACATGGCTACATGCATTTGGCATTGCAAGAAGTTCAAAAAAAAGTTCATGAAGCCCAAAAACACTTGTATATGTAAGGTGTAAAATTCTTACACCAGAAACATTCAATATGCTTATAATGTCTTTCAAGCTTCATGAATTCTAAATCAAGATAACCATTCGAACAACAACAATAAGATCCTTCAATAGAGATACATCAGCTGAATATGTTCATTCAATATCATGTGTAATGTCTTTCAAGCATCATATTTAGGAACAACATGATATAGTATTGATAAGACAATGTCAATTCATAGACAGTAAATTCTAACATAGAAATTTCTCATCCAACTCCATAGGTCAAGTACAAATTTTACGTCCCCACTTCAAATATTGGTGAGCTTCTAGCCACATAGAAAGAAAACATGGAAACTATAACACTTCTGCCATGTACAAGAGAGCATATTTGATTCTTTATGTGATTAATGCTGGCACAAAACTTTATACAAATCTTCGAGAAAGTTCTATTCACTATTAATCTTAAAAGTTGGATTTCAATAATGAAGACCTGTCTAACACTACATAAGTCATAATAATATTCAGTGTTACAAGACTTTCAGCTTTATGTTTCTGTTTTTCTATATCCTAACAGTGATGTTATGAAGAAGAAAAAAATCTTCTCTTTTTCCATTTTTGTACCGGACAAAACAATTTAGTTCATTACAACATGTGAAACTCGTTAGAAGCAACTCAAACTCAACAATTATGAAGCATTTTCCAACTTTTGATAAGATGACTACCACGTATCAAATAAAGTAAATCTTGGCGAATCTTACGTGTTAGAGATCTTCTGATCAAAATTTTCACTTTTTTTTATACATTTAAGATTAACTATATTAAAAGAGTTATTAGGAAAATAACAAACTAAAGATATCCATTAATGATGACAAATCGTGAGAAAACATGAACAGCCAAAATTATGGGAGCTCTTACTACTTTTCATCAAAGAAAAGCTCCTCTTTCACCTAGGACCTTTTATCTTGGAGTCTTTTATGAGGAAAATCAACCATTTCTATGATGCTTTGGCATAAGCTTACTCCAGTTAACAAGTGAAATCATAATATTTTTCTTTTCTTAATTCTTTTTAATTTTTTTGATTCAATTTTTTATTTCATTTGCTTTGGCGTTGATTTTCTCATTTTGAACAGCGATTACCATGAGATAAAGCAATCATACTAGAATAACCTAAATGAGCAGAGCCTGATTTCCTAAGTATTATAGCAAACTAGAATTGGAGTGTTTTGTAATAAGAAGAAAGCATCCTACTGAGTCAATGTCTTTATCCTTAGGTGTTTAGAGGTTGAATTTTGTTAGTAACTAAAAACAATACATGTAATATATTTCAAAGATAAATTATATTAAGTTCTTTTATCAAACTTTGATCTATTTTCCCAGAGGCATTAACATCTCCACTTTTCATCAAATGAAAACATGAAAACATTAAAAATTACAACTCATATGAGAAAATTGTAGAAAACATTGAGAGAAAAAAGCATATGAGAAATATACTTACCTTCAGGTTGCGTTTTTTGGTGATCTTTCTTTTTTCTATGTTTTAGAAAAACTCAATGACAAGAATGATTCATTCATATAGATGTATTTTTTGACTATGACATTTGTAACAAGTAAAACAACTGAGGTGTAAAAAAATGAAACCACCATACTGATGAGTGGTTCAGCAACCAGTTTCATTACATTCAAAAAATGAGAAGTGGAATATCAGCAATCGAAACATGGTTCTTTCTTCTGCCATTAGTTGACACTAGTAAAACCAGTTTGCATGTAACATTACATGGCACATATTAAATCATCAACTGTCTAAATGTATGCTGTCACCTAGCTAATTTCTTCAATAATCACAGTTTGACCAACCCCAGAATCACTTGAAGATAGTTAAGATTATAGTGTAAAATTTAATCACAGTTGGAATTTTCCAAAACAAAGAGCAACAATGTGCAGTTGATATGGAAATCTGCAATAATTTTCATTTATAGTAGTCATTTTAATGTGAATTCCTTATATGGTAGTTCATGTGCTCTCTTTTATTGATTACCAGCTTTAGGGCAAGGAGATGTCCATAGAAATAGATTCTTTAGGCAGATATAGTTTATCATTTATTGTCAAAAGCCTTTACTGCCTTGAAACAACAAAAAACCTAAGCTGAAACAACTTGGCTAAAGTTCACTGCACAAGCTACAAAGTGGTTTTTCAAGAATTTTCAGTCCTCAAAGCAAATCCAGATTCAACTATGACGAGGTAAAATTTCAGTCCTCTTAGTTATGTACGCATTACAAAATCGAAAACATTATCGAATTCACTCATATAGTAGAACCATAAACTCTCTACAAATCAGAAGAGTGAAAAATTGTTCTGAAATTTTATGAGTTGCCCCACTGCACAGCAAACATCTGTCTGTAGGAATCTATAGAACTACACAAAGCATGCCAAACATCTGTCCTTCTGTAAGTGTCGATGAATTCAATAATAATATTCTTTTTTCCAAATTAGCAACTTTAGTTTATGGGGCTCATATAACAATTAATAACACAGAATAATGAAATTAACAAAATGGGTTATTTCCAAACTAAAAATATAAGACCTAAAATCATATTAAATTGATTCATACGCTCAATTGACATGTAATAATTGAGTATCCTAAATCTTTTGCATAAATAAAAACAACCAAAGAATATTAACTTACATGTTGAATGTAACTTTGAAGATGGTTATCCATGGAAGAAATCCTGTGCGAAAAGCTTTTGCTTCTTTTCAATCCTTTCGTCTTCATTTCCTTCAGAGTGATAATCATCATCACATCTTCTTTATCAAAACTTTCTGCTCGAGTACAATTTGGGCATTTTATATGTTCTCTTTGAATGGTTGAAAATGGGAGGGAGTAGTCGATATGGCGGGAAAATGAAGAAGAAGAGATGTGGAGGGGTGTAGGATAAGCATTCTTTCTGGAGGAGAATTGAGAAATAAGAAATAGACGTTCTGGAGAGGGCGGCGTTTGTTAGCAGAACAGAAGGGAAACGGTAAAGCTCAAATAATAGTCCCATTCTCTCTCTCAAGTAACGCCATACTTTCCTCGCTTTTTGGCGTAATTTTCATTACATTATGTTATGGTATGGTATATATCACAATCACATAAATTTTTAATTATTTTTAATTTTTAATATTATAATAGAATTTATATGATTGTAGCGTATGCCACATCATAATGTTTATAAAATAATGTAAAAAAATGGTATAAGTGTAACATTACTCTTTCTGTCATATTTTTTATTTTATCCATCTTTGAACTTTGAAGTAATTGAGGGAGGGGTATTTATCTAAGCTTATGAAAATTAACTTATAAACACTTATAAGCAACAAGTGTTTATAAGCTAACTTTAACTTATAAGCATTAAAAATTTTAAATAATTACGTGTTTGGTTAAAGTACTTATAAGTGACTAATAAGTAGTTGACGTGTTTGATAAAATATGACTTATAAGTACATTTTATTTTAAAATCACTAAAGAGGATACTACATTAAACAAGAGTATACTATGAAATTTTAAAATTAAATAAGGATAATCTGATAATATACTTTGTCAAACTAACTTATAAGTAGAGTGCTTATAAGCAGAAAAAAAAAATACCTTCCCCCAACTTATTTTTTTTTTTACTTATAAGCTCAAAAAGGTTATAAACAAACAGGTCAACTTAATTTTAGAGCTTATAAGTTAGTTTGACCAGCTTATAAGCTTAAACAAACACCCCATCTATATATATATTTTTTTATGTTTCTAATTTTTTTTCATGCTTTATTTTTTAACCTTGCTACTATTAATCCAAACGAAAATACCTCTCCTGACAGATAGAAGGGATTACATTCATCAATTTTATATTCGGTCTATGAAATAAGTTCCTTATTTTAATTTTTAAGTCCTGTTTTCCTTATGGCAATTCCTCTACCAAGGACATACACAAAGAAACAATCACGTATTCTGGTTTTCAGAAGTGGCCTTGGATTAATGGTCTGATTGTCCCACCAGACGCTAGTAAAAACATGTGCTTTGAGTTACTACTACGATTTATTAAAAAAAAAAAAAGAGGTTTTATTCTTACATTCTATATATATATATATTCTCAAATTTGTGCTACTTTCGGATTCGAATGCCAGGTATATCTTTCAAACCCATTTTCAGTGCCGTCATCCTGAAGAGGGGAGGGGGCCTTTGTAAACCGATGGACTGGGCAAATCTGTTGGCTAGTTCGACAAGCATTGTCTTATCCCTACCAATTTCTCTCATTGAGTTGTAATAACCANCCTTATTTTAATTTTTAAGTCCTGTTTTCCTTATGGCAATTCCTCTACCAAGGACATACACAAAGAAACAATCACGTATTCTGGTTTTTAGAAGTGGCCTTGGATTAATGGTCTGATTGTCCCACCAGACGCTAGTAAAAACATGTGCTTTGAGTTACTACTACGATTTATTAAAAAAAAAAAAAGAGGTTTTATTCTTACATTCTATATATATATATATTCTCAAATTTGTGCTACTTTCGGATTCGAATGCCAGGTATATCTTTCAAACCCATTTTCAGTGCCGTCATCCTGAAGAGGGGAGGGGGCCTTTGTAAACCGATGGACTCGGCAAATCTGTTGGCTAGTTCGACAAGCATTGTCTTATCCCTACCAATTTCTCTCATTGAGTTGTAATAACCAAGCCAAGCATGGTATGCTGCCTCTTTAACACTACTATCAATCTTCGCCATCAAAGCCTCCATCTGTGAGGTAAACATAAATTCAAGCATTAAAAACAGGAAATTTGTTAAATTCCTACCAAATGAAAGAGAGCCAAGAATTAAATCCTAAAACAAATGTACATGCAATAATTCAAGGTGAAGATGAAAAAAAAATCTGGGTTAGCAAGAGGTTGGTCTACATGTTAGTGTACTCCTGTCTAAATAAAGGTATTTTTGCACAATTTGTGAAATAGATATTGTGCATTCTGAATCAGTCAAAAAATTTTAAGAACTGCCTATCTAAACTGGCCTAATTAATATGCAAAGTTCTTCTGATTAGGCTGTGTGATGACAAGAAGCTCTCTTCTTCGAATTTTAGCATTCCAACTCCAGAAATTGTGTTACATATGTAATGGAGATTGTTATTTTAAATCACACTTTCAATATCAACTACAATCATCAATTGAAACACAAACTTAAATGGCGCAGTACAAAAAATAGAACCAAAGCATGTCATGTTTAGACACAAACCTGAAGTTTAGAGTCTGGATCTAAATGCGGTGAAGGAAATTTGTCAAGAGGCAAATCTTTTAAATCATCCAGGAAATATTCTTCCCATGGCGCAAGCAACAAGATGCCTTCTCCTTCTTTGTCCTCTCGACCTGTTCTCCCAAGTCGATGTATGTATTGTTCCCGATTGGAAGGAATACCCACCTGATAATTGTCAATTATATACATTATTTAATATGAATGGCACAATAGGTGTTCAATCAGATACTAATCACAACCAAACTTATTTGTAACTTGAAGAGTGGATCTATTCCTAGCCACTCAGATATGTTCCACATATTCTTTAGAAATAAGTGCAGTAGCTTAGCAGTGCAGTCAATGTAAATATAGAAAAGATACTGGAAATTCGGGTATCAAATTTTCTAGAGTTAGAAGGTGATGCTTCCAATCAATATCTACACTTTCTCTTGACAGTTCAAGAAGAACTTTAATTAATCTAAATTCCCCTTCAATTTGTATTGTCAACAGTAAATACAACATTCAAGAGCGATGCTGAAATAAGTATATTCACCCAGTTTAGAGAACAATTAAATAATCGTTGAAGAGTTAAAGTATACTTAGTAAAATATACAATAAACACAATGAACTATTTTGAAAGACACAACTGATACCTTACCACAACCATTGATAGTAAAAACATCATCACGAGCAGTATCACTAATCTATGTCCGATAAAAAATGTGTCATCACCTTTCTGAGACTATGTAATGCAAATTGATTCTTTAATAGTCACTTGATAACCACATACCATCAGGTCAAATATTTAGATGTGTTTTTGTATGTGATATAAAAGTTTCGCAACTTATGTATAACTCGAGGACATATCTGAGTAATATGCATCATAATAAAATTAAATAATCATATCAAGCTTTATTAATACCTGAACAACCAAAGTAACATCAGGGTAGTTCATTCCACGTGCTGATACATCGGACGTAACAAGAATAAGTCGCTTTGATTCCCTGAATTCATCAGAGATACGAGTTCGATATAATTGAGGCTTTCTAGAATGTATCTCCCTCACATTCATTTTCATTTCCCGGAGAAGCAAATACAGGAGTGATGTTACCATCCCAGTTGAACAGAAAACAATGACCTGAAGACAAGTTAAGATGGTTAAGCCTTGAGCAAACATATACCAAGTAAATAAAAACCAGAAGTTAATTCATCTTACCTTGTAGTCAGGTGCTTCCATGATATGCTCCTTCAATAGATGGTGCACTATTTGAAAATGCAATTCATGAGGTGCAATAAGACAAGACTGCTTAATCTGTATTTAACAAGCCAGAACACTCATTAAATCTTGTTGCTTCCCAGGTGTCTAATTTAAAAAGCAAATGAAACATCCATTGGTAATTTACTTTTTTTTTTTTTTTCTTTTTATGAATTTAAATCCAGGCAGTTTAAAAGATCAATCAACAGAAAGAGAATAGGAAAACCAGAATCATCCAAAGTCAACATTAAAATGTAAGTATGAGAAAAGAATTTGTTGTAGCCACCTTAGAAGGAGTTTCCGCACAACCCAGACCCACTGTGTCAATATATGTGTGTTCTCTTTTCAAAACTAGCTGAGATATTCGACAAACCTGCATAATCATATGGTCTTAATCTGCATCTGTTCATAAAGAAAATAATTTTGTGAACTACAGATGACAGAAAAGGAGCCAATATAACCTCCTTCGGAATTGTTGCAGAAAACATTATGGACTGCCTCCGACGGGGCAAACAATCAACAATTTTTTCCACGTCCTTCCGGAATCCCAGGTCTAGTAAGTGATCAGCTTCATCAAGTACAAGCATTTTCAATCCCATCAGACGCACAGACAATCCAGACTTATTCTCGATATGATCCAGCAACCGGCCAGGAGTTGCAACTAATATCTGCAAAATTTTAAATAAAAATTAACATCAGGTGATTATATAATAGAAAACATTTAAAATCTCCTTTTGCAATTTCTGCTAATGTATGTTCACTCTCTCTGTAACCATATTTTATAACACGAACAAACAAGTTTCAATAGTCAACACGAGTATGCAAACCTGACACAGATCTGCTTCTAGGCGTTTCTGGTCAACTTTGAAACGAGTACCTCCCACTAGTGTTTGCACACCTATGCCATCATGATACTTCAGCATAGCAATAGCTTCAGCTGCAATCTGACTTGCAAGCTCTCTTGTGGGACAGAGAATAAGAACAAATATTGGAGGCACCCGTTGACTGATCCCACTACTCGTGGCCTTCAAAACTGTTTCAATTGCCGGAAGCTGTTTGTGTTTAATAGCAGCATTGACAGAAAGAAAAATGAATTCTACTACTTAAATCAGAAAAGGATAGAAGGAGTTGTAGTTACCAAAAAAGCAGCACTTTTTCCCGTGCCAGTTTTGGCTTTGACCAAAGCATCATTCCCTGTTCAAATAATAATGGAAATCACTTATGCCGTTTAGTAGCTTAAATGGAACAAATCAAAACATCATGTTCATGTATACAAACAACTCATACAAAGCTAGCCAACTTTTAGGTCACAATTGAGAAATTGACAATGAGATCAGCCATTTAATGAAAACAAATCCAGAGCACTTCCAAGAATTAAAATTTGACGACTCAATTCTACCCAATCAAAATCAACTTGGACACTGAAAACAGCTTGTATTAAATTCAATGTAACTCGTAAATTGAGTAAATTGTAGTTTGGACCTAATAATGGAGACAAATCATAATAACAGTACCTCTAAAGCAGCAAATAACATACCCTCAAGGCAAACAGAAAGAGTAGCATTCTGTACCCTGGTCATTTGAACATAGCCAGCAGCTGTAAGTGCTTTGACAGTCAATGGAGATATCCCACACTCATCAAATCTGCAGGAACAAAGATCAATAACATCACCAATCAACACATTGAAATTCCACAATGTCATGCACATATACATCAGCAATCCGTATTGTCTCTCAACAACCAAAACAACTCACCTTTTCTGACTAAGAATCGATTCTTCCTCCCTCTGCACCTTTTGCTCACCATTTTCAGCCAATTTTTTCTTACTAATCTCCTTCCTAATCAACTCCACCTGCTCCGAAAAATCACTCTCTTTCTCAAGATTCTTTAATGGCACTCTTTTTGTTATCTTCATATCATACTTCCCCAAAGATGCACTACTCCCGATCTTCTTCACATCTCTCCAACCTTCCACTTGCTCATCAACATCCACTGAATCAAAATCTGAATCATAATCACTCGAAGAACTGTCGTTTCTTTTAAACCTCCTTTGACCCACAGAACCCCTTTTCTTTATAAACTCACTGAAATTCCTTGAATTACCATTTTTGCGAGTATTTCCCAAATTGCAAGCAAAAGGCTTCTCTTTATTTACTGTGCCCAAACCCAATTCATCTTCACCAGGAGAACCATTGTTTCTACTAAACCTCATCTTATCTGGCCTCGAAAAATTCATTTTCTTCACGAAATCACTTCCATTTCTCGAATTATTCACAGTTTTAGCAACATTACCCGCTAAATTAAGTGCAGTATTATAACTCCTTCCACTTGCAACCGAATAATTTCTAGTTTTCACATAGTTACTAAAATTAACATTTTCAGAATTCACGTTTCTATAATTATTATCAACTAAATTACGCTTATCTGATATCATGCTCGTCAAATCAATTGGCGAACCAAACGATCTGGGCCGTTCATTTGTTGGTCCAATCGATAGTGATTGTTCCTCCGGTGCTTTCAAAGGCCCATCATCTTCATTCCATAAATCCTCAGCCCCAGCTTTCATGAAGCGATCTGCCAACGCTTTGATGTGCTGTTGGGGGGTCATGGGAGTGTGGTGGGTGGATTCTTGGTCGGGTTTCGAACCCGGGTCGGATTTGGAGAAGAGTTTGGTTCGGATTTCGGAACGGATACGGGCTTGATAGAGTTGTTTTTCTTGATCGAGAAGTCGCTTTTCTTTCTCCTTGGCTTTCTTCTCGTGCATGCGCTTCCATTGCCATTTGTTTAAGCCACCGGGGAAGGTCCGTGGACCACCGCCCATGGGCCGGGTAAAGACCCAGCTGAAGCGGAAAACTTTTGTCAAGGGTTTTGAACGGTGGAGGAGAAGGGAAGAAGACATGGTTGTGACTGGTGAGTAGGGTTTTAGGAGCGAAACAAATGGTTTAAGGACTTAAGGGTTTCAGAAGGAATGGAAACTACCGTTTGTTTCACATTTGGGAATACTACTTTTAGTATTCCCAAAAAAATTAAACAGTAAATTACCCAAAATTTCAGATTTTTTGGAATACTACTCCCAAAATTATTCAATTTTTTTTAAACCCCTTAAATTTGATAATTTAATTAAATACCCCTAAATATTTTTTTAAATTACAAAAACACCCCAATAATCTAAATTTACCAGATTCCGGCCACCACCACCGGAAAATGGCCGGAATCTGGTAGAATGGCGCACTACCGACTGAATCTGGCCGGCAGTGCGCCGATCTAGCCTTTTCTGGCTAGATCCACGGTAGATCTGGCCGGAAAAGGCCAGATCTAAGGCCAAAGATCTGGTCGTTGACGGCCAGATCTTTGGCCGTAACACTCGGTCACGACGGCCAACAAGCGGTCGTCGTTGACCATCAATGACGACCGTTTGTTGGCCGTCGTTGAGAGTAAATACGGCCAGATCTGGCCGTTGACGGCCAGATCTGACCGTAGATCTGGCCTTTTCCGGCCAGATCCACCGTGGATCTGGCCGGAAAAGGCCATAGCGACGCATGACCGGCAAGATCCAACCGGTCATGCGCCCATACGTGACTCCGACCACCTCCGGTGGTGGTCGCCGCTGGGGGTGTTTGAGGGTGGGTTAGGGGTATTTTTATTAACTTTTAATGTTTTATTATAGGGGGTATTTTGTAAAAAACACAACATAAAGGATTTTTAATTTATAAATTTTACCTCGTAATACCCGCCCATTCAACTTTTTTTTAACTTTTCAAAAAACTTTTCCCAAAACCCCCAAATTTTGAACCAAACGCAGCCACGTAATTTAATTATTATTCAAATAAATTTTATAAATTGGGTTTTTCTGCTAAACCCCCATAGTTATGTCAAATTACTCAGCACCCTTTGGTATGGAAAATACGACCCTAGCCCTATTCCATAATAATTCTTTAGAAATTGAAATGACATTTTTTACTTAAATCAATTTTATAATCATCCCAAAACTAATTAATTTTACATTCATCCAACAAAATTTACAAAATTATCTGGTAGATTGATACTAATTATACCCTCTAAAACTCACAAACTACATGACCCGATCCCCGAACAGACCATCTCTGTCTATTTTGGCTATTAACTCTAACTAGATGAAGGTTAAAAGTGACTTTAACATGTTAAACTTACAGAAATTATTAAATTGTAAAAAATATTAAGAATTTTAATGAAAAATCAAAACAGGACAATACAGTAAAATCTTAAATTTGATAATATAAAAATAAAAACTTGGAAAATAAAAAATAAATCTTTAAAATACGGAAATTAAAAACAAAAATAAAAATCTAAGAAATACAAAATAAAACAAAAATAAAAAAAATGGAAAAATGAAACTCTAAAACAGAAATATTTAATAAAAATATGAGAAAATAAGGCTATTATCAGCCAATGGCATAGCTGGGCCAGATCTACCAACCAGTTATAACGTTGGCCATGAACTGACCGAAAACCGATCAATGCCGATGGCTTCTCTAACCAAGATCTGGCTGCAAATGCCAGATTTAGGTAGACCAAGTAACCGACCAGCTAGTTGCTGTCCTTTTGATTTTCTAATTTTTTTTATTATTTTAAATCTCCTTTAATTTTTATTAAAAATTCAAATTATTTTAGATTTAAAAGTTTTAGACTTTTTAAATTGTTATATTTTTCAAGTTATTTTTTATTTATTTTTCTCATTGAATATTTTAGATATTGTATAAACTTTTGTATTTTTTTGTTTTTTTTTTTTTTTTTTTAAGTTTAGGGATTTTGATTTTGGAATTTAAATTAAATTTAGTTGAAAAGCTTCAGAAGTAAATTAGACATTTTACAGGCCAAACGGAGTCACATATGTAAGGTGTATGTTGGTGGTTTCTGGAGTTTCTGGGGTCCATGAGTTTCACGAATTTCAAGAGATGTAATTGTATTAACCCTTATCTTATTTACCAATAAACTTTATGAAGTTTTAATCTGCCCTAAAAAAATTCATCAATTTTTTTTTTTTTTTATTTAAACACTAAAAACTTATCAACCCCCATTTTTATTCACAACTACCCTTAATTACAAATTCATCACCAAACCTTGTTGATGGCCTTTTTGTCAAGGAAGCTATACTACACCAAGACCCATTAGAGTAGACACAAATCAGCTCTAAAACTTCATAATGGGCCTAATAACTGCTTCTTGGGATCGATAAAGCCCACCTAATCCAAGACTAAGGACATATATTCTGGCAAGCCTTTTTACAACATAAAGATTAGCTCATTTCAACATGAGAATTTGGCATAATCCACAAGCATAACCTACAACAAATACTAAGGTAACAAGGTAAGTTCTCTTTCTTTTTTCCAAAGGCCGATGGACCCAAATCACTTCAATAGGGCAATCTTGTGGGTTACGTTGTACGTTATAGAGCATCCAAAAGGCCTATTGGGCCAAGATGTTTCTTTGAATTAGACCCACTTGGGGGATCCTTAATTAGACTCTTGA
Source organism: Pistacia vera (assembly GCF_008641045.1). Taxonomy (NCBI): domain Eukaryota; kingdom Viridiplantae; phylum Streptophyta; class Magnoliopsida; order Sapindales; family Anacardiaceae; genus Pistacia; species Pistacia vera. The sequence goes on from NW_022196342.1 coordinate 169,687, forward strand.
TCAATAGATGTAAAAGTCCATTCATTAAAAAAAAAAAAAAAAAAAAAAATGCTAGGAAAAATGCTTTTCAAACTCCAAAAATTCTAAAAAATTATATTAGTTCTAACACTAATTTCTCACTGATTTGGGCAGAAAAATAACGTTTACCCAAAATGCCAAATGACCAAAATACCCAATGCAAGTTTTAACCTCTTAAAGCATGTTTTTTCTAGGCTTTTTATTTTTCCTGTAGTAAACGACTACATAGCCACGGGTTCATAATTCATATTTTTATCATACACTCTATTTTCTATAATTTTACAACATTTTCACTCTTACAACGTTTTCGTGTTATGCAATCTGATTCAGATTTTCTTAACCATGGCCAGAGTTTCAAAAACTACTAAAAACCCCTCACAAGGTTTTACTTGCACTAAAATACTTTGATTCCCTCAATTTTATACAAAAACCTATAAGGGGCATTTTGGTCAATTCCTTTATCATCGTATTAAAATGCCTTTAATATTTCCTTTCCAATTTTGATCAGAGATACATTATTTCTAGGTTTATCTCTCATCTAATCAATTAAATTATGTAAGTCTTGTGTTCATTTATTATAAAATTTTGTTTTAGCATTTATCTTGAACAAAATTATTTTAGGCATTTATCTCTCTTTTTTAAATTTATCTAATAATAAAATTATTTTTCAGGTTATCATCATAAAATTCTTATATAAATCATTTTTATTATTTCATATTTATTTATTTTAATTCAATGAATATAAACATGCTTATATCTTGATAAATTTGTTATTTCCAATATTCTTTATCTTTAAAATTATGATATATTCATGGAGCAGTTATCTTTTATTTAAACAAATCATTTTTCTAAATGTATTTAGACTATTTAAGTCTCTATTATATCCCGTTATTTTCTAATAGATTTATATTCTTACATAAACCCTATTCGATTTATCTCAAATTTATTAATTATCAATTATTTTGTTTATTTATTTTTCAAATATTTATTACTTATCTCCAAGCCTCCACATAAAGCTGGAGTTTTCTCGTTCAAGGCATCATGAAATCTTCATTTGCGGGTCTTTAAAGAATTTTCAACATCCAAATATCATTAATTAGCCACCTTTCCAAAGGGAAAAAAAACCGAAGGATTTTATTAAAAATTATAATCATTTTCATTATTTTTCTTTCAAACTTGTTGACTCAATGAGTCATCATGCTCTTATTTTGATGATAACAAATTAATATGCTCCTAATCATGTTAGCTAATGACTTTTGTTTAAGGATGTACTTAGATGGCAAGAAAGTTTCTAAGGCATTGAAAAAGTTTCCTAAGGCAAGAAAGTATATATATAGTAATTACTAATTTATTATAGATATATTTAGAACTTGACAATTGAAGACTTGATGTAAATATTATTCAATCAAATATATTATTTTATTTAAAAATAATTCTTTTAATAACATTAAAACACTTATAGTTGGATTTAGGACTGTTATCGAGCTGAGCCGAGCCGAGTTTTCGGCTAAACGAGCTCAGCTCGATCAATGGGGGGACAAGTTCGAGTTCGAGCCAAGCCAGATGAGCTACTGATTTCCTAGCTCGGCTCGAACTCGTTAAAAGAGAGGGGAGATTCGAGCTTGGCTCACGAGCCGACTTACGAGCCACTAGAAAAGCGTGCATCTTTGATCTATAGACTGCTTTTGTATCTTTGATCTTTCCAAGTCTGACTAAAGGAAAAAGCATCCATAAAGAAGAACAGTGCCAACAACAACTTTAAATACTAGATTCACCAGAAAATTGGCAGTAGCGCCATTAGAGATTGCAACAACAACTATCAAAACTCCAACAACGTCAAGCTTAAAGATTCGTGGAACAACAATAGCCATAACAATGGAGAAGAATATCTTAGTGGGTTTTCATGGCCACCAAGATCTTACACATGCCATATACTTTACAGTGTTGTAATAGTTAGTTAAGTTGAGTTGTAAAGTGTTATAGCTAGTTGACTAGAGTTTAGTTAATATTTTACTGTAGTTAGTTGTTAGTAACAATACCATATAAGTGTTGTAAGTTCTTAAGTAATCAATAACAAACAGTACACTTCTTCCCCAATTTCTCTGATTTCGTTTTAACATGTAGCTTCTGCAAAAGCAATTTAGATCTGCTCAAGCTCTCAGTGGTCATATGAATGTCCAAGAAGAGACAGAGCCAGGTTGAGGTAGTCACCTCCAAGGGATGGTCAGTACCCAATTCTTAATCACCTCCAACAGGGCAGCCGACGATAGGAACAATGGGCAACACGAGCATGACGACAACGACAGTGTGGTGGTGGATTGGGTGATTCTTTCTTTTTCACTTTTAGGGATTTTCAATAAATGGGGGAAGAGATGTGTTTTCTACAAATTTTTACAGTGGGGATTTGTTATTTTTTTCAAATATTAAGTAATACAAACTATAATTTAAAGCCCCATAGTTTCAAAAACCCTCTATATCAACCCTTTCTTTTCGAGTCAGATTCGGCTCGCGAGCTGTTTAAGCTGAGTCGAGCACTGATTGAACTTGGCTCGCAAAATATTCATGAATCGAGCCGAGCTGGCTCGATTACAGCCGAGTCGAGCTTGAGTCGAGTCGGCTCGAAAGCCGCTCGATTCGTTTACCACCCTTAATTAGATCTAATTCAATTATACATTTAATTAATTAAATAATTAATCAAAACTTTAATATTATAAATTTTTTTTGTAAAATTTATAATTTAATATAATCTACCAACCAAGAGGGGCTTCCACCCATTTCTTCACCACGTCACCTTAGTCATCCACGTGTATCTTCAACTCTTCTTCCCATTTTTAATTTTTTAATTTTATATGAAAAATTACAGTAAACCCCCCAATATTTACTGATATTTTTTTAGTCCCGATTCAAGACAGGTTTCATCCTGAGTACCCAACCTCGGTTCCCATTATAGATTTCAAGTCTGATTCCAAAAAATTGGAACCAAAATCTATCCGCACAGTATCGGTTCCAGGTAGGTTTTGGTTTCGATTATGGTTCTACTTGCTATCCATACTCACCCCTACTTATAGTAGTTAGGCTTAGTATAATTTTCACTCTTTAGCTTAGTGTTTTACCTCCTTTTTCCACCAAACTTCCAAAAGGCGAGGACGGAGCGTCTAGATATTTGTAAACAATTTGAAAAGAAAAATTCTTTCCAATTTTATAAATGTAATTTTTTTTTTTTTTGAAAAAAATACTTTCAAATTTTATAAATATAATAAATTTCATAATTTATTCTATAATATTAATTTTAATTTTAAAAAATAACATAATAGATTCAGTCATTATATAATATTCAATTTTAATAATTCTAATAAATAGTTTGATTATCTAATTTCTCAACATTTTTTTTAGAATTTGTCTTATACCTTTTTTTTTCTCTTATTTCCACACCCTTCTTCTTTGTTTTCAAAATTCTTAAATTAGATAACTTTATTTATGTTTTAAAGTTGAATCCCCCTCTTGGTTGATCGACACGTGGCACATTTTAAAACTCATTTTGGGGCTCTAGAATTGTTCTATTTTAACACATTGGATTAACAACTAGGATTTGTGGTTTAATGAGCCCAATCAAATTGCTCCATCTTAACACGTCTTAACATATTGGATTTGTATTTATTGCTCCATCTATAATTAATAATTAATTAAAAAATTGGATATGTATTAATAATTGATAATAATAATAATAATAATAATAATAATAATACAGGTGCATTGCATTAGCATTCCAAAGCTATAACCATTTTGACGTGTTGGATGTGCATTAATAACAAGTATACAGGTGCATTGGATTGCTATTAATAATTGTGGTTTAATGACATCTGTCTAAGATTGTTATTAATAATTATATAGGTGCATTGTATTGACATTGGAAACTTTTCTTCGTATTTAATTCATATTTAATTGCGTTGACATTTGAAAGGTCTAAATAAGGGGTTATAAAAAGGGCGTATGTTCAATTGTGTATCATCACAATTTGTTATTTGGTGTTAACAATACGTTTGGTCTTTTGTTAATTGTTTATGGGTCATTTTAGTTTGTGTCAATAATATGTCTGCTCTTCATGATTTTGTTAATTGATGATTTTTTATTTATTTATGTTTTTGTTGTTGTTTACAGGTCAAATATTCATGAATTGACATGGAATAAAGGCAGGATGTCCGATTGACACTGTCAAATGAGTTGTTATTTTGATTCATTCTTTTGAACTATAAGTATATCTTCTAATTATTTTAATGTGAAATTGTAAGTATATCTCCTAACTATTTTAACGGTTATTGTTTGATTGAATGATTGTTTTTGTTTGGTCAATCTATTTAAATGATTAATTATGTTAGTCCTGCCGAACGGTAAGTGTTTTCCTTAACAATTTTAATATGAAGATTAATTAACTTTTGTTGATTTTGTTTTTAGGTACCAGGTTTTATACGAATGAATAATTGTTCCTTAACAATCTTAACATGAAGATCAATTAAATTTTGTTATGTTTGTTCCAAGCAAATATTCATGTACTTTATTAAGATCAAATCGAGGATGATCCTATTGTCTACCAAACTGTGAGTATGTGTCGCATATGGGCTGCAGAATTGTTCCATCTTAACACGTTGGATTGACAACTAGGATTTGTGGTTTCATGAGCCCAATCAAATTGCTCATCTTGACACATTACGGTTAACTATTGAGTTCATTACAATCATGCTATCTAAGAATGGGATTTGTTCATTGACGATTTTTTGGTGTTGTTTTCTATAGGTCAAAGATGTAATATGAAAATCAATTCATATCTGTTTTTGATGTTTTTAGGATAAACGATATGTATTGATACAACGGTAAACGTATTTCATAACATTTTGTGTTTATTATGTCTTTGGTAAAGTCATTGAGTCGGTATGTCTCTCCTGTTGATCAGTCGGCATAAAATATGTATTTGTTGATTTTGTTGATGTCGTTTTCAGGTTACAGGGAAAAAAGTTGACATGCTCATATAATGGTAAACATATTCCGTACCAACTTGAGTTTATTATGTCTTTGGTAAAGTCATTGATTCGGTATGTTTGTACTGCCAATCAATCAGTGTGAATTATATATTCATTGATGTTTGTTGATTTCATTTTCAGGTTACAGTTTCTATCGAACAGTGAGTATTTGTTATCGACATGTTCATATGAGGGGCAATTAGTATTTCTCTGTATTGTTGACGCTGAGTAACATTAAACGTTAATGGATTGTATTTTGTCTGAAGATTAGCAATGTTTTTTTTTTTTTATCTTACTATCTATTTGTTTCAGTCAATATGTAAGTATTTGTCTTGAGACTGAGCTACATGAAACATTTATGGATTGTTTCATGTTAACAAAGTTCGTATGAATATTGATTTTGTTAATTCTGTTTTCAGGTGACAAGATCGGCCCTCAACTATTATCAAATCGTGCTGCTCGATGAATTGCTGTCACAGAGTAGCATAATTCGATAGTAGTTAAGGTTCGATTTTGTGATTAAAAGATAAAGTGTTATGGTATGTTACCATATCAGATTTGGTCATTGTGGATGTCAATGATTCATGCTGTAAGAGTGTCGTGGTTAGTATCCCAGATTGATAGTGATGGTGATTGAGAGATTTTATTATTCTAGGTTCGGTGTTGCTGGGTTGTGATGATTACTATCATACAAGTGATTTGAGATATATGAACATTTGAGGTTTGACGTTTGATGATGTAAATCTGTGTGTTTTAAGGATTTGTTGGTTGTAGTCAATATATTGTGATTTTGAGATATTCAACTGTATGTATCCCAATCATCTATGCATTTATTAATATTTAGGCAATATATCAAACGTGTGCTTTCTGAATCATGATATTTTATGCCAATGAATTGTACTAAACAAACTGCCAAACGAATCATGCCGCCCAATTATGGATAACGATTTTTTTACTTCTTTTGTCGGTATGGCTACATTGCATTGGCATCCCGAAGGTTTAACCATTTTGACATTCTTATAATGTTTTCTAACTTGCAAGTTTAACAAAATATCTACTATTCTTTCCTTTGAACTTGTGCCAACAAGATTTTATTCTTCTTAAATCAACGTGTTATTCATTTCCAAATCTCACTACCTAATACTTAATCTGACTATAAAAAATAACCTGAGAGTGACCAATATAGGAACGGATGGAATTGTTAGGTTCGATCATTATTGTACTATGGAATTCTGATAGATCAGGTTATCCAAATTCCGACCATCCTTAAATGATGGATAAGTATTCAAATTCATGGTTTAGCAGTGTTCCTAGAAAAGTTATAACAAATTATAAATGCAACTAATCACACTCTGATAATGGTTCGACAATGGAATGTAGACCTCAATGATACCTTCAGCAGACTTTGAACAATCATAATTATGGACAATGATTAGGCAATCGATTCCATACAATTCGTTAGACAATTTTTTAAAGATGCCAAAATATAATATTAATAAAAAATGAAGTGACTTAATGTCACTTTGAGTTGATATCAGCCAGGCTGCCGAACTATAATATTAATAAAAAAAATTGAAGTGGTTCAATGTCTCTTTCAGTTGAAAATTTCAGTATCAGTCTATAAACAATAAAGTTTATGATTTGCATTGTAATAAACCATTTGTTATGTCGTAATTCATTCAATATATCAAAGGTGTGGTTTTTGAATCATGATATTTTATGCTAATAAATTGTAATAAACAAACTACCAAACTAATCATGCTGCTCGATTATGGATGATGATTTTTTACTTCTTTTGTCAGTATGGTTGCATTGCATTGGCATCCCGAAGGTCTAACCATTTTGACATGTCAGATTTGTATTAATAACAATTTTATAAATGCATTGCAAATGCATTTCAAAGGTCTAAATAAAGAGATATAAAGATTGGAGCTAGTTTCTTCATAATTCGATAAATTTGACGATTTTGATTGTAATAAACCATCTGTCGAGTCATAAGTTATTCAATATATCAAAGGTGTGTTTTATTTCAAAAACTCAATGGTTAACCATAATATTTTATGCTAATGAATTGTAATAAATAGACAGTCAAACCAATCAAGCTATCTGATTATGAATGACGATTTGTTACTTTTTTTGTTAGTATGGGTGCATTGCATTGGCATTTCAAAGGTCTAACCATTTTAACACGTTGGTTGTGTATTAATGACAATTATATAGGTGCATTGCAACGGTATTGCAAAAGTATAAATAAAAAGATATAAAGATTGCAGTTAGTTTCCTCATATCATGTTTTGCAGCTTTACAATTGCTCCTTTAATTTTGACGCGTTGGATTTGTAGTTTAATGACATCTACGTAGGATTGCTATTAATAATTATATAGGTGCATTGTATTGACATTGCACATGCTTATAGATATATATTTATCTAAAATTGATCAATGCATTGTACTGTTATGTGGTATTTTTAATGTGAGATTACTATTAATGGTTAGGATATTAGAATTTTGGTTTAATAATGGGTTAACATACTTACTTTTTGATTGATGTGTTCAGTATTTTGATGATGTTTGGTAGTATGATATTTAACGTCATTCTTAATGGTGTTAGTCTCTTCATATCCTGTTTTGTAGCTTTACAATTGCTCATTTTTTACGCGTTGGATTTGTGCTATTAATAATTATATAGGTGCATTGTGTTGACATAGCAAATGTTTATAGATATACATTTATCTAAAATTGATTGGTGCATTGTACTGTTATGTGATACTTTTAATGTGAGATTACTATTAATAGTTAGGATATTATGATTTTGGTTTACTTTTTGATTGATGTGTTCAGTATTTTGATGATGTTTGATATTATGATATTTAATGTCGTTCTTAATGTAGTGCTTTTGTTAAAGTGTTAATGAAATAAATGGTACTGTTTATGTCAATATTTATACGGTATTAATGGAATTCATAAAAGGAGATATTTATGTTAATATAACGGGATTGTTATATATCTATTTTCGCTTCACTTTTTTGGATATTTTCGTTGTGTTTGATATGTTGTTATTTAATTTTGTTATTGTTGCTATGTTGTTTATTAAGTGTTATTAAAGTTGATGCAATTTTGTGGATAGATGTTTATCTGAAAGGGATCGATACATTGTATTTGCTATGTATTATTGTTATTGCGGAATTAATGTGAATTGTGATGAGTTTTTATCCTAATGTGAAAGGTTTTATACATAACTCTTGAAATTAATGTGTTTGTTATATATATGTAGTTGTTTATGTTGTCGTACATGATTAAGAGAAATAAGTAAAGGTACTTGAAAGTACATGGTTAGATCATTGTTCTTTAAAAAAAAAAAAAAAAAAAAAAAAACAAAAACAAAAACAAATTGCTGGCATAGTTGAGATGTAGTTCCTATTACAGGTAATGTGATACCTTCAATTGTTTTTACTTTTCTATTGTAATACTGTATATATTGGACTATGAATTAGTCTATAAAAGCTATTAATTTGCGTATAATTATATTATAGAATTGTAATAAAGAAACCGAAAAACAATATTGTAGTGACAATTGTAAATTAGTAAGTTCTTCTTGGAGTTTAAAATTTCAGTATCGAACAAAAAATTCAACATACTATTAAATTTTGATAAGAAATATTTATACTATGAATTAATTTATAAAATTGAAACATTATTTTATTTATTCATTTATAATTGTGATACACCAACATTTGCTTTAGTTATTAAAACTCGGTTGGGAATCGTTATTGCTTTTACTGAATTGTACTAAAGATGAATTTCTTTTTACAGGCAAGTCATAACAATGTCTAATAATTCACTTAAAGATATTGACGAATCAAAAGATGATTGGATAGTCACTGTTAGATTATCTAGATTGTGGGAATGTAGGAATTTCAGAATGGGTGATGAACTTATGTGCCTAGACATGATTTTGATTGATCAAAGGTATAAAATATAGTCTGAAAATAATGTTAAGACTTTTATTTTCGATTTATATAGGTTTGTTCAAATTTTTTATTTTCATTGGTTTTTTATAATCAAGTTATTAATGCCTCGATACCAAAGAATAGGATTGCGAAGTTTAAAAATCAACTTCATGAAGAGTCGATATATTTGATCAAACATATAAAAGTCATATCGGCTGCTCCTTCTTACAGACCTGTTGATGGTATATACAATATACAATTTCTCATGATCACGACTGTGCAAGAAATAAAAGAACCGAGAATTGTTATTCCGAGATATTGTTGTAACTACTCGAACAGATCAACCAGAAAGCAAACAGAAAATCACAAAAGGATTCACACACACACACAAAAACAACAAGATTTACCATGGTTCACTTGCTCAGATATGAGCAAGCTACGTCCACGTTAAGCTTGGGAAACCAGCGAGCTCGTTGCACTATATTGATTCAGATTACAGAAATGCAACTCAACCAAGAAACAAACCCTTACACAAATCTTTCCAGAACCCGTAACACCCTAGAGAGACAGATCTAACACCCAAGATACACTGCAAACTCTAGTAACCTCAAATGGCCTGCAAACCAGCCACTCAAACACCCTGTTACAGATTCAAGATCAAGACTGTACCCAAACCCTAATGGAGGCTATTTATTTTACAGAGAAAAGAGAAAAACACGAAAGAAGGGTTTTCAACTGTTGAGAAGAGACTGTTGCAATGCTTTTATACTGTTGACCATCAGACTGATTTTCCACCGTTGGATGCTCAGCCAGCCAATGGACAGGATTTGTCTTTGCTTGGCTCAAAACGATGTCGTCTCACTTAATAATAAAACGTCACCATATGAGCCCAACATTCTAACAATCTCCACCTTGATGGGTTCATTCGTGACTGTAGTGCAGCCTACTCTTTATGGAATCCTTCATTGCTCTGTCACTCTGGTTTTACTGGATAAATAACAAATTCAAGCAGTGCTTGAACTTGGTATGAGTGACTGTCTTGGTGCCCATGTCTGCTGGATTTTCTTCGGTTGAAACCTTTAGAAGTGCTATCTCATCTCTTGAGATCAAGTCCCTTACGAAGTGATATCTCACATCTATGTGTTTCGTACGTTCATGGTACACTGGATTCTTGCTCAAATGTATTGCACTTTGACTGTCAGAGAAGATGACAGGCCTCTGATTTGTTATCTTGGCTTCATTGAGAATTCCTTTTAGCCAGATAGCTTCTTTGAATATGTCAGCAACAGCCACATATTCAGCCTCAGTAGTGGATAATGCAACTATTGGCTGTAATTGGGATTTTTAGCTAATGCAGTTGCCTCCTAAGGTAAAGTAGTATGCAGTAGTGGATTTTCTGGTGTCCCTGTCACCTGCAAAATCTGCATCTACAAACCCAACCAACTCAAGTGAAGCAGTTCTTTTACAGTAATGTAATCTAACATTTAAGGTAGCATTTATGTATTTCAGAACCCATTTTAAAGCAATCCAGTGGTCCATACTAGGGTTAGACATGTACCTACTGAGTAAGGAAATTACAAAGGCTAAGTCAGGCCTTGTGCTAATCATAGCATAAATAAAAGATCCTATCACAATTGCATATGGGATATGTTCCATCTTAATCATTTCAGGTTCAGTTCTAGGACATTGTGATTTACTCAGTGTGAAGTGGCTGGCCAGTGGGATTGTGACAGGTTTTGCATCTGCCATTCCAAATTTTTCTACTAGTTAGTATAGATATGAACACTGGTGCACTCTCAGCTCACATTTGTGCCTATTTCTGTCAATTTGCATTCCTAGGATCTTCTTAGCATTTCCTAAATCTTTCATTTCAAACTCAGCACTCAATTTTTCCTTTAATCTACAAATCAGGGACTTAGACTTGCTAATTATTAGCATGTCATCCACATACAATAGTAAGTACACAGGCAGGTTATCACTGAGGGCAAAATAAAAACAGTTATCATATTTACTCCTAGTGAAACCTATACTCACAATGAATGTGTCAAATCTTTTGTACCACTGTTTGGGGGATTGTTTTAGGCCATATAATGATCTTAGGAGGAGGCAGACATGGTCAGGGGTCTTTGGGTCTATAAATCCTACAGGCTGGTTCATATAGATCTCTTCCTCAAGATCCCCATGGAGAAAGGCAGTAGTTACATCTAATTGCTCAAGTTCTAAATCTAGGTGGGCTATAATGGAGAGCATTAATCTAATTGTTTTATACTTAACCACTGGGGAAAAGACTTCATTGAAATCTACCTATTTGGGTGAAGCCCTTGGTACTGTCTAGCTTTATACCTGAGTGGTTCTTGGTTGTTGCTCCATCCTTCATTTGAACAGCCACTTACATTGGATTACCTTTGCCCTTTTGGCTTTGGGACAAGAGCCTAGGTTTTGTTCACCTTCGAGACTTCATCTCAGCTTCCATGGCAGCTAGGGGTGAGCGGTTCCGGGTACCCTGCACTTTTCCGGGGACCGGAACCGGAACCGCACAGTACAGGTTCCCAAAAAAGGAACCGGAACCGGAACCGGAACCGCACAGTACAGGTCTTCAATTCAAGGAATCGGAACCTAAAATGCAGGTTCTGGTTCCTTTCCAGGGACCCTGTAAAAAATCAATTACCCCCCTACTAGTTTAAAAAATAACAAATAAAAAATAACATATATAATAATAATGCAGCTGGAGTTCCTTTATTATCTATTATGCAATGACCAAATAAGAAGATTAGAATTTAGTAATCTTTATCTGATGAAAATAACTCTCCAATAATAAAGCAAACATAAAGCTCAAAATTGGGAAAAAAATAACACTTTCATAACCAAAAATTAATGAACTTACAGATAAGTTGTATCAACGAAAATACATAGGAAATCCAGAAAAAGAAACAAAACTGTTTGATTGCAGTTGCACCCCGAGTAAAAAACTCTTAAGTCTATTAATCAAAAGACAAATCTAAACTAAAGGCCAACCACTTATTATAAAGGATAAAATTCTAATGAGATAAACCTAATCAAACTACATAACAAAAATCTAAAGAAAATGATCAATCCTAAATCAGTAAATCGTATTAACACTCAATAACCAAAAATATTCTAAAGTCTTCCTTTGATACTGTGTGTGATGTTCTGACGACAACTTCAAGTTTGAATGACTTATCAGTTTGACCCCTAGAGATCTAAGTAATGAATAAAAATCTCCAGCATAAATTTTTAGACTTCTTTTTATGGGACATAAATTGCAACTGTGCTCTGGTGCAGTTGCAGCAGCAGCTTGCAACACCGTAAATTGCAGTAGACATGCACCTTCAATTAAGTAATAAAATTCAATCATACATAGCAATCAATCATAATTCATACAAGAGAAGAAGACGACAGAGAGAATGGAGAAGATGCTTACATTTGTTAAAGAGAACAGAAACTAACTCTACTTCTTTTTTTTTTTCTCCTGTGCTATCCTCTCAACAGGTCAGTCAATATCAGTGGGATGGATGAGGTTTTTTCCTGGTTCACTCAAAAAATGACGATCTTTGCAGTAATCAAAAAAAGACCTGGCTGAACGAACTGGGAACGACATAGATCCAGGTATGAAGCGAGCAAAGAAGTCAAGGATAGGCGAAAGAAGTGAAAAAGAGAAGAAGACGGCAGAGTGAGAGGCCAGAGAGAATGGAGAAGAGGAGAATTTGAATTTGTCAATTTGAGATGCCCTAATCGAATTGGGCATTTGCTTGTTTGTATGTAAATGTAAAATTACAAAGGTACCCTATTCTTTATACTAATTACTAACATTGCCATTTGCCAGGGGTCCTTGATAAGTTATAAATATTAATGTTTATTTATTTTATAAATTATTAATTAAAGTTATAATTGGTTATGGGTATTATAATATACCAAATATAATTTAGTAAATTTAATATAGAAACAAGATGTTATAATTAATAAGTGATCTACTACAATGTAAATTGTAATATTATAATTAATAAGTGATCATACTACAATATAAATTGTAATGTTATAATTATTAAGTAATATACTATTTAATTATAAGTGATATATAATTAATTATTAATGTTGAATCATTTAATTAAGTATTATAATATTGTTTAATATAATGGTAAATTAATTAATAATCATACCATAAATTTAATATAATGTTAAATAATAAAATTTTAATAATTCGATTAAATATTGTGCAAATTAAAATTACTAATGTTTAAATAATGTCATAATCAATTAAGCAATCATTAATTATGAAGTTATATTAATTATATGATCATACTATAATAGTATAATGTAATGTTATAAGAATTAAGTAATCATACTACAAATCTAAATTTAATATTATAATAATTAAATTTCAAATCATTTAATTAATATACTAATGTTATAAAGGAATGTTATAATTGATTAAGTAATCATATTACAAATATACAAAGTAATGTTATAATTAATTAAATTTTTAATCGTTTAATTAAGTAATGTAATAGTATAGTAAATAATAATGTTTATAAGTAATGTTATAATTCATAACTAATTAAGAATTATATAATCATTAACTATATAATGCTAAATTAAGTAAGGATCATAATATAATGTAATGATAATATTATAATTTAATTGAGTAATATTTGACTATAATGTAATGCTTAATAATGTTTATAAGGTAATGTTATAATTAATGAAATTTCTTATATTTAATTAAGTATTGTGCTAATGTTTATGTAGTAAATAGTAATTACTAATGTTAAAAGTTAATATCATAACTCATAATCAATTAAATAATATTAATTATGTAAGTTATATTAATTATATGATCATATTAAATAGTATAAGTGATGTTATAATGAATTAAATAATCATACTACAATCTATATATTTATATTATAATTAATTAAATTCAAATCATTAATTAATATACTAATGTTTATAATGGAATGTTATAATTGATTAAGTAATCATAACAAATATACAAAGTAATGTTATAATTAATAAATTTTTAATTAAATAAGTAATGTAATAATATAGTAAATTACTAATGTTTATAATGTAATGTTAAAATTCATAACTAATTAAGTAATATGTAATCATTTAACTATATAATGCTATAATTAAGAAGTAGTGATCATAATATATGTAATATAATAATATTATAATTTAATTGAGTAATTATTAACATAATGTAATGCTTAATTAATGTTATAATGAAATGTTTATAAGATAATGTTTAATTAATTAATTTCTTATCATTCAATTAAGTATTGTGCTAATGTTATATAGTAAATTAGTAATTACTAATGTTTAAATTAATATCATAACTCATAACAATTAAGTAATTATTTAATTATGTATGTTATATTAATTATATGATCATACATAATAGTATAATGTAATGTTATAATGAATTAAATAATCATGCTATAAATCTATAATTTAATATTATAATTAATTAAATTCAAATCATTTGATAATTACTAATGTTTATAATAGAATGTTAATTGATTAAGTAATTATATTAAAATATATAAGGTAATGTTATAATTAATTAAATTTTTAACGTTTAATTAAGTAATGTAATAATATAGTAAATTAGTAAATTACTAAGTTTATAATGTAATGTTATAAATTCATAACTAATTATGTAATTAGTAATCATTTAACTATGTAATGCTATAATTAAGTAAGTGATCATAATATATAATATATATAATAAATTATAATTTAATTGAGTATTTATTTAACTATAATATAATGTTTAATAATGTTTATGATGAAATGTTTATAAAGTATGTTTAATTAATTAAATTTTTTATCATTAATTAAGTATTGTGCTAAATACTATGTTTAGTAGCAAATTAGTAATTACTAATGTTTAAAACATAATAATAACCATAATCAATTAAGTATTATTTAATTATATAATGTATAATTAATATATATCATACTATAATGTAATGTTATAGTGAATAACTATTAAATAATCATACTAAAATTTTTAATGTAATATATAATTAATTAAATTTTTAATCATTTAATTAAGTTTGTACTAATGTTTATAATAAGTCAATAATTAAGTAGATCAATTAATGTAATGCTATAATTAATTATACTATAAATCAATAGTAATGTTATAAAATTATATAATTAATTAATCATTAATAATATAATGTAATGTTATAATTGATTAAGTATGATATTTAACTAGTAATAAATTTATTAATGTTTATCAATTTATCATTATAATTAATTAATACTAATTTATTATAGAATACTTAGAACTTGATAATTAAAGTAAATAACAAATATACATTACTCAATCAAATATACTATTTTATTCAAAATAATTCTTTTAATAACATTAAAAATGTAAAACACTTTAATTGGATAATATCCAATTATTCACTTAATTGATCAAAACTTTAATATTAATATATTATAATATATTAAAGCTTTTAATATGGTGTAATTTATAGTAATAAGTATATGTATTGTATATTTATTTAATTAGGTTATTCTAAAAATTAACTTTTTCCATTTAATTTTTTATATGTAAAATAATAGAAACTCCCCATTATTTACATTCACAAATATTTCATTATAGTCCAGGTTCCAAAATAGGTTCTAAACAGGTTCCAAAAACAGGTTCCAAAAAGGTTCCAAAACAGGTTCCAAAATAGGTTCCAAACAGATTCAAAACAGGTTCCAAACAGGTTCTAAACAGGTTCCAAACAGGTTCCAAAAAAGGTTCCAAACAGGGTACCCCCTACAGGTTTCAAACAGGGTACCCTTTTACAGGTTCCGGTTCTCCGGGGTAAGAACCGGAACCGGAACCGCAGTAGTGGTTCCAAAAAATTGGATCGGAACCTACCGCACAGTGCAGGTTTGGGTAGGTTCTGGTTCCGGTTGCGTTCTTACCCCGGTTCCGGTTCTACCCGCTACCCGTGCTCACCCCAAATTGGCAGCCTTCCATTTATCCCTTCCTTAGAGTTTACTACTTCCTCATAAGTCTCTCTCTCGTTCAATTCTCTATAGTTCTGTACCTGCAAGAAGAGCAGTATAGATGAGGTCAGCATATGAAAACCTTGTAGGGTCCTTACCTATCTCCTGGCCCTGTCTCTTGCAAGTTTGTAATCTTGCAAGTTTTTAGGGTGAGTTTCTGTTTCTTCAGTTGTTTCTGTTTCATCTCTTATTCTGGATCATAATGTCCAGCTTCTCCCCCAGGTTCAGGAACAGCTTCAGTCTCTTAGGCGTTTTCAGGATCCTGTAGTGGTTGAGGTTGGGCAGGAAGCTCCACCTCAATTTGTGTAGTCTTAGGCTGACTGGAATTCTCCTTGACATTTGTATTTGGACCTACATTAGAGTTAGTACTTTTACAAGGGAAAATACTCTCATTAAAGATTACATCTCGGCTTACTACAACTTTAACCCTAGGGAAATCCTTGTCCCACAGTCTGTAACCTTTTGTTCCTTCTTGGTATCTTAGAAAAACACATTTTGTTGACCTTGGTTCCAGTTTTCCACCAACAGTGTGTGCATATGTAGCACAGCCAAAAACTCTCAAGTGTCCCAGATCAGGTTTTCTTCCAGTCCACATCTTTTTTAGACATTTTAGGTTGATAGCAGTGGAAGGGCTTCTGTTTATCAAGTAGGTAGAGGTGATAAGAGCTTTTTCCCAAAACGAGGTGGGGAGTTTGGAGGTGATAAGTATGCATCTCACTTTATCCAAGAGTGTTCTGTTCATTCTCTCAGCCACACCATTCTGTTGAGGGGTGTGTTTGATAGTTCTATGCCTCAGAATCCCTTCATCCCTGCAGAACGTATCAAACTCTTGGTTACAGTATTCTAACCCATTGTCAGTCCTGAGAACCTTAACCCTTTTATTCATTTGGTTTTCAACTAAGAGTTTCCACTCCCTAAACTTTTCTAAGGCTTGATCCTTAGTCTTTAACAGGTAAACCCAAACTTTTCTGCTGTAGTCATCAATTAGGGACATAAAGTAGCTGTTTCCCCTATAGGTTCTAATCCTCCCAGGTCCCCACAAGTCAGAGCGGATGTACTCAAGTGGACTAGTGGCTTGGTGTACCTCCTTTTAGAAACTGTTTCTATGTTGTTTTCCTAGTATGCAGTTCTCAAAGAAATCTAAAGAAGATATCTTGTCCTTACCAAACTGACCTTGACTGTTCAGGGTGCCTAGTCTAAGGTGCCATTTTTCAGTGTTGGAAAGATTGATAGGCTTAGTCACAGAATTCAAACAGCTAGAGGATATGTTCCCACAAAGTATATAGAGCTCATTCTTTTTCTCTCCTGTCAGGATAAGGTTCCTATTTTTGTATATGTTCAAGCTACCATTCTCAGCCTTATAACTACAGCCTATTTCATCTAGGATACCTAGAGATATCAGGTTTCTTTTTAGTTCAGGGATATACCTGACTCTAGTGAGTTTGACCAGCTTTCCAGTGTTAAGACTTAGAGTTTAGAGCCAATACCTCTAACCCTACATGCATTATTGTTCCCCATGTAAACAGTTTCAGAGTTAGTATCCTCAAACTCTTGGAACCAATTTCTGTTTGGACTCATATGGAAAGAGCATCCTGAGTCCAGTACCCATTCATTGGCAGTGTCAGACATTGACACTGTAAGCACCTAGGTTCATCTACTAGGTTTGTACTAGTGGCTAGGTTTGTCTCTGTGTTCCCTTGTTTTTGTTTCTTGATCCATTCAAAACAGTTCTTTTTAATATGGCCAACCTTATTATAGAAAAAACATTTTCTAGTTTCTTTACTCTTGTAATTTTCCTTCCATTTTTTCTTGTTTCTATTCCCCTGATTCACAGAATTGTTTCTCCCTGTCTGACTAGACTCTACTTTTGTTTTAACAAATAGGTTAGACCTGCTCCTTTTCTGGACTTTCAAATCTAACTCCCTAGCCTTAAGTCCTGCAACTATTAGATTTAGGGTTGGTACAGTACCAGTGTACTGTAACGCATTTTTGACTACTTGGTAGTCATCAGGCAGATAGTTCAAGAGGATCATGGCAAGGCTAGTATTGCCTAATTCTTGATCTGTTCCTTTAAGGATCAGAGTCATTTTAATAAACTCGTCTAGGTTGTCCTCTATACTCCTAGAACTATCCATTTTGTAAGAAAATAAAGTACCCTTCAAGAAAGCTAAATTTGGAGCTGATTGTAAAGCATACAAAGTATTGAGTTTATTCCACAATTCTAGTGGTGATTCGATACCATCTACCTTTCTGAGGACACTGTCTGACAAATTCAGAACGATCAGATTGTAAGCCTCTTCATTGACCTCCTCCTTCTTCGTCAGTTTTTCTTCTGGCCATTTCTTGATGTCTTCTTCCAGTGCAATTGCAACCTTGTTGTGTGAGAGGAGAGCTTTCATTTTCTTCTTCCAACTCCCGAAATCGATCTTCCCATCATATTGGGAGATCTCCATGCGAGTAGTACTCATTTTCCTGAAACGATAGAAAAAAATGGGCTAAGAGGTACGTGGCGTTGTTACACCAGATGTTGCCAAATACTGCCAGGCAGTTTTTAAGGCGATCACTGGTTTCCAGCCTTTATACCTTTACACTTAGCCTAGATTTGACTCCCTAAAACCTATTGGAGACTCAATGAATCACAGATTCGAAAAAGCCCCAAATATTTCAGAAACCCTAATTTCACAAAACCCTAATTTTGCAAAATCCCCAAAATTGCAAAACCCTAATTTTGCAAAAAAAACCCTAGCCTTCGAGAAATGGCTCTGATACCACTATTGTAACTACTCGAACAGATCAACCAGAAAGCAAACAGAAAATCACAAAAGGATTCACACACACACACACAACAACAACAAGATTTACCATGGTTCACTTGCTCGAATATGAGCAAGCTACGTACACGTTAAGCTCGGGAAACCAGCGAGCTCGCTGCACTGTATTGATTCAGATTACAGAAACGTAACTCAACCAAGAAACAAACCCTTACACAGATCTTTCTAGAACCCGTAACACCCTAGAGAGACAGATCTAACACCTAAGATACACTGCAAACTCTAGTACCTTCAAATGGCCTGCAAACTAGCCACCCAAACACCCTGTTATAGATTCAAGATCAAGACTGTACCCAAACCCTAATGGAGGCTATTTATTTTACAGAGAAAAGAGAAAAACACGAAAGAAGGGTTTTCAACTGTTGAGAAGAGATTGTTGCAATGCTTTTATACTGTTGACCATCAGACTGATTTTCCACCGTTGGATGCTCAGCCAGCCAATGGACAGGATTTGTCTTTGCTTGGCTCAAAACGACATCGTCTCACTTAATAATAAAACGTCACCGTATGAGCCCAACACTCTAACAGATATAAATTTGAATTTGCTAGTCTTCATGATCTTCCGGCTAGAATAAAGGATACAAGGTTATTATCAGGTATAGTTAATTTGAATATTTGTATTTTAAATGCATGAGAAATATCTTGGTACATCAAATATGATAAATTATATGCAGATATCATTGGAGTTTTGAATGCAATAGGAGAAATTGAAGAGATCAAATCAACAAAGACTAAAAAAAAGAGACATCAGATTGTAGATGGAACAATAAGTTCTTTTGTTAATGCTTTTACGTTTTTCTTCCACTTTGAATAACTCACATCAATATTAATTTTAGAGAAACAATTGGCATTATGTTATGGCAAATTTTTTTTGAAGAGATATGTGAAGATTTGTAGTCAACAAATACCAACCCAATTGTCATAATAGTTACTTCAACAAATGTTAAAGATTTCCAAGGTAATAAAAATATATTATATGAAATTAATATATTTTTGATAAGTAATTTAATTTTTTTCCATACAGGAAGATTATATCTCAATACAACTTCAGCATCTAGAATTTATATAAATTTAGATATTGAGTAGGTGCATTCTCTACAGAAAGAGTATGTGTTTGACAAATAGTTTTTTAAAATAATTTCACAGATAGATTCATATTTTAACATTTTATATACTCTTTGCTAATTCAAAAAAGGAATTCTGCTTGTAATTCAATTACACAAGAAGATTCTGAATCAAGTTATGATTGAGAAGCAAATGTTTGAGAATAGAACATCACTGAAACATGTTACCAATCTCATGTGGCATGATGTTGATGAGGTATAATATTCACTAAAATGTTAAAATGATTATTATAACATAGTTTGTGAACAAAAATTACATTTGGATAGGTGACAGAGTACACAATTAAGGCCAAGATAACCAAAGTTGATGATAGTTATGGTTGGTGTTACAATTCCTGTACCTATTGCAAGAAGAAAATTCTTGGTATTAATTTATAAGAGCTTGAAAATATGTGTTTTGTTAGTGATTCAATTGGATTATTTTGGGAAAATTTGTTTAAATTGCAAAATTTGAGTTAATTACTTCATAAATACCTTTTATGAGATCATGAGGTGTATTTTGAGTATTTTCAGGTTATAAACGATATTTGAATGAAGAAAAATGGTGTTGATGGATATTGTGATGAGTAGGAACAAATGGTACAAGAATCAGAATTGAAATGAGGAAGTTATAATGCGTTGAAGAGGAGACTTAAAACTTGGAAATTCTTCAAGATAAGCATGCTTTGATGTTTTGATCATAACTTGAGCTGTAGAAATCAGAATTTGATGATTCTTGTGGCTTTGGAAAACTTATTCAGAGAGATATAAAGTTTGTGTAGATGACTTTTCCAAATTCTGAATATTCCACACTCATGGGACAGAAAAAATTATCGCCATAACGATTGTTTCTGTTGCTGCAACGATGGATTACGGGCCTGTTTGGGTTATTTTATTTTCCTAGTCCAAATCTGAATGGTTTAAGGCATTTAATTCTTTCCTAATTAACCTCCAAACCCTAGCACTTTAAATAATGGTATTTGATTTGTTTTTATGGAGATTAGAGAAGGAGAAAGAGTGGCTACTATTTTAGAGATCAAAATACTTATAGTTTTCGTTCACCAATTAGAAAAGTTTTTCTATTTTCTTTCTTGAACTCATGTTATTGAATACAATGGTTGTTTTTAGTATTGTAATTATGAACTGAATTTCTTTTCCAGGGCTAAAGATGTCACCCAATTTATGAATATGTATTGATTCTATTGTAGTTAATTTTAATTGAGCATTAATTCTAGGTTTTATTATTGTGTGTTATGCTTTCAATTCTTATGGATCCGAGAGTTGAATGATATCATGGGTTGGGTTGAGATCGAGAGATGAAACCTGATTAGTCTGAGGTAATTAAACCATAGATTGAGCGAACGCTAAAGATAGGTTATTGCAATTGTGAGGCTCTGGTATATTTCATAAAACTTAATGATCTCTTAGCTTCTAAATCTACTTTAGAGATATTTTGGTTGTTACTTAAAGGTTAATTCACTAATTGTTCTAGAGAAAGTTAGTGAAATATTAGAGAGTTTGGCCTTTAGAATAAGCTTAATTAGGTTAGTAATAATTGTCAATGCATAGGATTAAATTGGTGTCAAATCTGTGCCCTAGATTTAGTCATATTGATTTTTTTACCAAAGTATTAATAAAGTTCTGCTTTTGTTTAGTTTTAGTTTGTTTTATTTTTCATTAAATCATTCTTAAAATTTTGTTTTATCAAATAGTAATAAAATAGGTTAGTTTGGTATTTGGTAAGTAGTTCTCTTAGGATTCGACACTCGTTTACTCGAGCTTTATTACTTGCGTGATTTCGTATACTTGCAAATAGTCTGTCATTAATACTCTTGCATGACAAACATTGTCAAGATATTTAACATTAATATTACAATTAAACAGTTTAAATATTTACAGAAGTAACATTACATAGGCTGGAGATGTTTTTTTCACATACACAAAAATTAGCATCAATTAAATACATCCACGTCCGTAATAATTACACAACTACAAACACTTGGATGGAAAATATTGTCAAAATATTTAACATTAATATTACAATTAAACGGTTTAAATATTTACAAAAGTGGCATTAAGTAGACCAGAGAAAGGTACAACAACATTGCAGTCAATATAGTCTCTATTAGGCGGCATCTTCTCATTCTTCAACATAATTGTCTCTAAAAAACTAGAGTCTTCATTTGAAAATCTTACCTTAAATTCTTTCACACAAGCTTTTCTCGTGGCCAAAAACATTTCTAACACGAATCATGAGCCTCTTCTCTATCTTTCTAAGCTTGTGCAAGTAAAGATTTGATGTTATTATTTTCATCAAACAATTCATTACTTTTCTTTTTAAAGACTTCCTTTTGCTCAACATAATTGTCTCTAAAAAACTAGAGTCTTCATTTGGAATCTTACCTTAAATTCTTTCACACAAGCTTTTCTCGTGGCCAAAAACATTCTAACACTGAATCATAAGCCTCTTCTCTATCTTTCTCAGCTTGTGCAAGTAAAGATTTGATGTTATTATTTTCATCAAACAATTCATTACTTTTCTTTTTAAAGGCTTTCTTTTGCTGCCACTCATTTCCAAAGGACCGTTCAACATTTCTAAATGACTATTGACAGTGTTTCAATTCGTTTTTTACCTTTTCACATGCCTCCTTTGATATCTTCAACTGTTCTTCCAATCTGTGAACCTCAGAAATCACGTCTTCATTTTCTTTTTTTTCAAATTTGAGATTACATCTTCTGAAACAAGCCAACGTTCTCTGATTTCTAACAAACCTTCATAAGCCTATTTCAAAAACAATAAAACCACGTTAATGTCGCCATGCCAAATAAAGTATATATTCAATTACATATATGATAAAGTGAAAAAACATTACCTCGTTCCCCAGGCTGAATGTTTTGCTTTCTAGATCTTTTTTAGAAAGATTTTTCCATTTCCATTCAAAATTCATATTTGGACCCTCTTGCTAACAAGTTTTCTGCCATTTCACCAATTTACATAATGGAATTTCTTCTGACTGATTATTTTCTTCTTCAATCAATTCAACATGGCAGGAACCAGAATCAGGTTTCATAGGATTGGAGACTGATGTAGGTAAAATAGGAGTCTGTAAAGGCGTTAACAATTCCAACTTGGAGTCACTACTTGATCCTCTTTTATATAGTACTTCGGAATCAAGTCTTAGAATAAATTTCATCAAGTTTTTTGGAGCCATTACTACAATTAAAAAATAAAATGTCATCAAATAGAAAAAAACAGAGAAAACAAATCATCAGTCAACTTAATAGAAAGTGTAATACTTTGTTATTGCTTGGGAGACATTTATTCTTCATAAAACGTGATAGAGACACAAGATTACAACTGGTGATTGTGATTTGAAAACAAAATAACATGCAAGCACTATATCATACTGCTATTATTATACTCACCATATATGACTCTAACTGCTACAATTCTCATTAAAACAACAATATCTCAGACGTACTACAAAGAACACCAAAACCTTGGCAAGTTTTCTAAAAAATAAATAGATAATTAGAATATAACAATGATGGTAACTTCTAAAGCATTTGTACCACTGGCATTTTGATAACATCAATTCATAAAACAATGACAGTATTACAAGGTATACTAAATATAACAAGATATAAACAAAATGGTAATGAGAAAGACACCAATTTCAGCAGTAGATTTACCGAGAAAATAATGTGCAACATGACTACAAGAGAAAGGAATAAACAACCTGAGCACAACAAATTATAAGCACCACCATCTAACGACAACTTCTTACAACTATGATAACAAATGTAAGAATCCCGTATGAATAACATGTACTTTAATCAAAGTTAAAATCGATGACAAATTAATTAAACCACTGTAAAAAAAATGACATATTCACTGTAACTAAAGAGGATTTACTTTACTTATCTCAACTTCAGTCAACGAGAAAGACGGATGTGGAAAACGCGACAAACAGACTGGGACAAACGCCCTTAATGCCAAAATTGACAGAGAAAACCCTAAATCCCAAAATTTACTTCAAGTAAAATACTAAACATTAAATCCGCATATTTACTTTAAATATTAATAGCATTTTAAACGACAACGTTTTCCATTACTTACGAATTTTACAAAGCCAAAACGACAATGCACTGTAAAACTTTAATATTACTGTTTCACTCGAACAATGTCAATATAATATTGTCGTTTCAACATATACAAACTTAACATAAAAGTATAAAAGAAGGAAAAATCATAGATTTCTTTCAAAGCATCAGCACACCTGCATAAGATGTCCACATAAGCCACGTGGAATGCTTAAAATATAATTCAATAAATTAATTTATATGCATTGACAAAGATTCGTACTAATAAAATGTATCAAATACTTAATATACCTATGTAAAAATTTAGATGAATGTGAACCATTTACATTTAAGGTAAATTAATACTTAACATTAAATGATTAAGACCAAAAAAGTTTATATTTATTGAATAGAATAATTAATTTTCTCGGTCGAAACTACAATGAAAAAACGATATATATATATAACAAAATCAAATAATTAATGTTCAACAAAACTAAAAATTCCATCATTAATTTACAAAAATACTAAAAACCAGATTCAAATAACAATACTGACTCTCATTAATAATTAACACGATATTATCTAAAAAGTCGAAACACATAAAAAATTGTTTGCTATCCAGTATCCACACAGAAATTATAGAAACCACAAAGACCGTAATAACATCATAATTTCCATACACTTGCACCAAAAAAAGGCCACCAAAACATTATGATTCCTTACAAAAGAATGAAAACACAACCCACAAATCTATTAGAATTACCATCATAAATTGTGCAACGAATCATTGCAAAAGCAACACAGAATAACAACACCACTCTACAAGCAATACGGTTGACGTAAGTTTTTACTAAATCATCATATTTCGTTAATATGTTGATTTCATTATTTTGTTAATCATATAGAAAACAATATTTCGACTCCCAACAATTGAAATGGGTTATGCTGAATCACTTGTATCTTTAGTTCTTAATGGTTTTCTAATACATAAAAATCAAAATACATGTTAGAAACGATATTTAACTAAATCATATTTTGCACACTTTTTTATTGTTAATTCCTTAATCATACAGGTAATGATATTATGAGTGCCAATTGTTGAAACCATTATTTACACTTTTTATTATTATTATTATTGTGGACCTTGTGTTTTGAAACCATTATTTACCTTACAGTTTATAGGTGCAAATCTCTAAACGAACAAATAAACAAACAAACATAGAGGAAGTTTTACATAGAAGAAACATCTTCAAACAATGAAACAAACTGCCAACGATAAAAACAGCAGGACTTTCAATTCTGAAGATTTATGTAGAAGTAGAAAATAAACATGCTTCGCTGCTACTTGGAACACATTTGTTCTTTGTGGAAGATGATAGAAATAGAGGATTACAACTACTTATTGCAACTTGCAAATAAGATGATCAGCAAGCAATGTATCAGACCACCGTTACTCTAATCACTATGCACGATAGTAGAGGTATAAAAATTATGATGAAATTGGTGAAACTAACCAATCATTTCCACAAACTGAAAAATTGGAGGGAAGTATTCAATTCCATGACTCCAATTGCAACAATTCTCATTAGAAGAAGAATATTTTGAACTTGCGACAAGGAGAATCAAAATCGTATACATTGGGACAGATCAACATCGCCAGAAAATATCACATATTAATGATGTAATATAGATTACCAAATAGTATGTATGAAATATAATTTTTAGTAAGTTTCTTATGTAATTTCTTACACATGTAAAAATTTAAGTACTTTTTAATTTAATATGAAAATAGAAGTTAAAACTCATTGGATTGTCTACATATGTTCGACGAACATCAATCTAAATATATTATAATATAAATTAACAAAATCTATAAACAACCATTCCTATCACACATCTAAAAAAACTTCAATTCTATTATCAACCAAATTAAATCCCACGCCGAACAATAATATGTTTTGGGAACCTATTTGCCAAACCATTATTCACTATCCTATCCAACCAATATATTATAATATCATCATGACGTTTCTGACTTGAATACTTAACAAAATATTTATTATGCTTTTTTTTTTTTTTTATGTTGTGCAAATGGTCTGCTACCGTTTTGTATCCTCTTATCCAAAAAGTTACTAACATTTTTTCAATCGACGTGTTTATTTATTACTAAACGTCTATTCATTTTCCCAAGGCCACTTTTGTATTGTCAAAAAATAATCCCAAAAACTTTGAATGAATAGTATGGATAGACATTCATTTCCAAAATCAATCTGAGGAATATAGATATGAAGCAAGCATATGAATCTTATACAATGACAAATTTTTTTGCACAAAAAGATCATTATAATTTTAAATTTTAAATAAATAATTTACATAATATTAAAGTGATATTAATTACCAAGTTTTTTCATATTATTATTATTTTTAAAATTAACCGTTTTGCATTAATGTCATATACATCTTTATCGCCTTCTCCAATCTATTCTTATTATCCTTTCTATTAAACTTGTGCCAATAAGATTTTATTCTTCTTAAATGGCCATCTTTATTATTATAACATCTCTATTCATATTTCGTCTTTTTCTTTTGTATTCCTATTTAAATAAAACAAATCAAAATATGTTGTGATGTGAATCAACAAAATTTTAATTAAAAAACTAAGATACTCGATAAAACATAAACAATTAAACAAGACCAATGCCGAACCATATAAATATTTTATAACCATATTGCCAAACTACAATTAACTACTTAATTCATTTATTATCACATCATCATGACATCTCTAACTTGGATATTTAACAAGATATTTATTACCGTTTCCTTTAAAACTATGCCAATAAGATATCATTATTATTAAATCACCGTGTTTATTTATTGTTGATCGGTGCATTATGTGATATTTTTAATGTGAGATTACTATTAAAAGTCAGGATATTAGAATTTTGGTTTAATTATGGGTTAATGTACTTACTTTTTTATTGATGTGTTCAGTATTTTGATGATGTTTGGTATTCTGATATTTAATGTCGTTCTTAATGTAGTGCTTTTATTAAAGTGTTAATAAAATAAACGGCACTGTTTATGTAGATATTTATATGGTATTAATGGAATTCATAAAAGTAGATATTTATGTTAATGTAATGGGATCCGTTTCATACTGCTTTAAAAAAATTCGTACTAATCAAATGTATCAAATGCTTAATCAACCTTATATAGAAATTTAGATGAATGTGAACCGTTTACATTTAAATTTAATTAATACTTAACATTAAATGATTAAAACCAAAATATTTTATATTCGTTAATTTCATAGATATAAAAAAAAATCAAATAATTAATGTTCAAAGGACTAAAAATACCATCATTAATTTACAAAAATACTAAAAACCAGATTCAGATAACAACACTGACTATCATTAATAATTAACAGAACATTATCTAAGAAGTTGAAGTACATAAAAAATTGTTTGCTATCCACACGGAAATTATATAAACCACAAAGACCATATCGACAACATAAGTTCCATATACTTGCACCCAAAAAACAGCACCAAAACATCATGATTCCTTACAAAAGAACAAAGACACGGCCCACAAATCTGTTACAATTACCATCAGAAATTCTACAACGAATCATTGTAAAAGCAATTGACAAAAACGACCCCGCTTTACAAGCAATACTGTTAATGTAAGTTTTACTAAAATCATCGTATTTCATTAATCTGTTGATTTCATTATTTTCTTGGTCATACAGAAAATGATATTTATACAAAATGGTTAATCATACAACTAATAACAATAGGATAATGGTTTGTTCGGCTGGCATCTTATTAGGATAAAGGTTAATCATACAAATGGTTATGCCGAACCATGTGTATCTTTAGTTGTTAATTGTTTTCTAATAGATAAAAAACAAAATGCGTTTTAGAATCAATAGTTAACTGAGTCATATTTTGCACACTTTTTTATTCTTAATTCCTTAATCATACAAATAATGATATTGTGATTCCCAACTATTGATTTCTTTTTTTTTATTATTATTACTACGAATATTGTGCTTCGAAACCATTATTTACCGTACAATTTATAGGTGCTAATCTCTAAACAAACAAGCAAACATAAAGCAAGTCTTACAAAGAAGAGACATCTCTAAACAACAACACAATCTGCTAATAATAACAACAGCAGGACTTTCAATTCTGAAGACGCTTGCACAAGCAGAAAATAAACAAGCTTTGCTACTGGTCGGAACACATTTGTTCTTCTTCAAGCATGATACAGATATGGGATTGCAACTATTGATTGCAGTTTGCAAAAAATATAACATGCAAGCAATATATCAGATTGCCGTTGCTCTACTTACTATGCATGACAATAGAGGTATATAAATTCTAATGAAATCAGTAAAACTACCTAATCATTTCTACAAACTGAAATATTGTAGGGAAAAATTCAAGTCCATGACTCCAACTACCATAATTCTCATTAAAAGACGAATATTTGGGACTTGCAACAAGGAGAATCAAAATCGTATACACTGGCACAGAATGATTAGGTAGTTTTACTAATTTCATTAGAATTTATATACCTCTATTGTCATGCATAGTAAGTAGAGCAACGACAATCTGATATATTGCTTGCATGTTATATTTTTTGCAAACTGTAATCAATAGTTGCAATCCCATATTTGTATCATGTTTGACGAAGAACAAATGTGTCCCGACCAGTAGCAAAGCTTGTTTATTTTCTGCTTGTGCAAGCGTCTTCAGAATTGAAAGTCCTACTGTTGTTATTATTGGCAGATTGTGTTGTTGTTTCGAGATGTCTCTTCTTTGTAAGACTTGCTTTATGCTTGCTTGTTTGTTTAGAGATTAGCACCTATAAACCATAAAATATCATATGTCATAGATGTAACGTGGATTACCAGATAGTGTGTATGAAATTTAATTTTTAGTAAGTTTCTTATGTAATTTCTTACACAAGTAAAAATTTAAATGATTTTCAATTTAATCTGAAAATAGAAGTTAAAGCTCACTGGATTATCTATGATTGATCCAAATATTTAATAACTTATATAGAAAAATTAATCAAAAAATTACAGTGATCAATAAAACATAAACAATGTTTAATAAGAATGTTAAACAACAGTGATTATGAGAATGTCAAAGAATTAAACACGTTCGACAAATAGCAATCTAAATACCGTTCCTATAACATATTGGAAAAAACTTCCATTCCATTATTGATTAGATTAAATCCACGCCAAACCATAACATGTTTTGGAAACCCGCTTGCTGAACCATTGTTAACTATTTGTTACACTTTTCTTTAATGTGGTGCAAACAGTTTGCTACCGTTTTGTATCCCCTTATCGAAAAAGTTGTTAACACTTTTTCAATCAACGTGTTTATTTGTTACAAGAGGTCGTTCATTTTCCCAGAGAAACTTTTATATTGTTTGATACAGTACCCCAGAAATTGATTGGGTTATCATGTTCTTAACTACTAAACAAACAAGGCAACGATCAGAAAATAATCCCAAAAGCTTTGAATGAACTGTATGGATAGACATTCGTTTTCAAAATCAATATAAGGATTATGGATATGAAGAAACCATCTAAATCTTATACTATGACAAATTTTTTTGCATAAAAGATTAGTTCCAAATTATTCTTATTATCCTTTCTATTAAACTTGTGCAAAAAAAAATTTATTCTTCTTAAATCACCGTGTTTATTTATTATAACATCTCTATTCATATTCCGTCTGTTTGTTTCCTATTTCGATTTAGATAAAACAAATCAAGATAAATTCTAATGTGAAGTAACAAAATTCTAATTACAAGACTAAAATATTGGATAAAACATAAACATAAACATAAACATAAACAATATTTAATATTTTAATAAATATTTAATAAGAATGTTAGACAAAACTGTTTATGAAAATGTTAAACATAAATCTAAATATATTATAATCTTAATTTAAAAAAGAAAACTATAAATAACCATTCCTATTACAAATTTAAAAAACTTCTGTAGCATTATTGATTAGACAAGACCCAAGCTGAACCATATGAATGTTTCATAACCATGTTGCCGAACCACAATTAAACAATTAACAAATATATTATGACATCATCATGACATCTTTGACTTTGATATTTAACAAAATATTTATTGTCATTATTTTAAAACTGCATCAATAAGATTTTATTATTATTAAATTACTGTGTTTATTTATTATAATATCTCAACATCTTGCTGAACCATCATTAACTACCTAACTAATATATTATAATATCATCACGACATTTCTGACTTGCACACTTAACAAAATATTTATTACGATTTTCTTTAATATTGTACAAATAGTTTACTAACAATTCATTTTACCTTATCCAAACAATTATCAACACTTTTTCGATCGACATGGTTATTTATTACTAGTTGTCTATTCAGATTCCACCTCTCCGTATCCTATTCTCCTATAAATATTACTCTGACATCAATCACCCATTTAACTTTTTTCAAATACTATA
Source organism: Pistacia vera (assembly GCF_008641045.1). Lineage (NCBI taxonomy): Eukaryota > Viridiplantae > Streptophyta > Magnoliopsida > Sapindales > Anacardiaceae > Pistacia > Pistacia vera. Next base: position 200,270 of record NW_022196342.1, read on the forward strand.
CAACTTCATTGTTCATTTTTTCTCCCCAATTTAATTCGACAATGGCTGACAAAACATCACAACCAAAAGAATCTGCAATGAATATCAGCAGCGACCTCAACAACAATAATTCTCCATCAAAGCAACCAGAAGGTATGAATGTTCTAACTCTTTTGTATCCTAAATTGCAAAATGTCAAACAAAATGATAATACATATTTGCAGAAATATAAAAACCATGAATAAAAACAAAACTTTTTTGATATGTCGAGAGTTCATTTCATAATTATATTTATAAATTCATGTTAACGTTTTCATATATTTATAAAATTTGATTGTATTTTGTTTTTGCAATTGATTTAGATATTGTTCAAGGAATGATGGAATTGACTAAAATTCTCAAAAAAGTTGACACCAATCTAGATGATCTACATGTTGCTAGAGAGAAATTTAGAGAAGTCATTGACCAGATGTTTAAAATCATGCAATCTGCTATAGATATTATCTATAACATAAACAAAAGGGAGTATGCATTTGTAGTAGAGGAATTGAACAACTATAAAAGAAATAGAAAATAAACACCATCTACATCATCCAAACCCACTTCACAATATGAAAAATTGATGTACTTATTTCTTTTATAATAAAAGTATTATTCTCTATGTTCAACTTTATCTTGATTTCAATGTTACTCATTTTGTGGATGTACAATTGTTCCATTAATTGACATATTGGATTTACTATTTAATGAATATACTAAAATTTCTCCATGTTGACACGTTGGTTTTGATTTAATTGCTCCATCTTCACACGTTGAATGAGTATTAATAATAATTATATAGGTACATTACATTGCCATTCCAAAAGTCTAACAATTTTGACACGTTGGATGTGTATTAATAAAGATTATATAAGTGTGTCAAAAATCTAAACAAAAACAAAAACGTATAAACATGGAAGTTAGTCTCTTCATATTTTGTTTTGTAGCTCTACAATTACTGGCCCAGAAATTAATTGAGTTATCATATTCTCAGCTGTTAAACAAACAAAGCCTTTGAATGAATTGTGTGAACAGACGTTTGTTTTCAAAACTTGGCCGAGAGTTACAGATTTTAAAGAAATATATGAATCCTATACTATGAGAAAATTTTAGCAATCAATGTCGAATTTGAAAATGAATATAACTTACAGAGATTGCGAAAGCTCAATATAAATTTTAAGTTTAAATAGTTTATCTTGATAATATTCAGGTAATATTAAATACCATATACAATCCACTATAAAATACTGACATCGAATATCAAAGACATGTCTGTAAAAATAATATCAATTATACAAAGTGATGATCCTAAAAATATAATTAGACCATATAATATTCAAGTAGTCTTCTCAAGTTGGATAAATGATTTAATAACATTTGCCTATAATTGATATTAATAATTATATAGGTATAATTATTAATTGTTATCTTAACACAACTCTGTACATATATACAATTTATATTTACTCTAAAATTTGTATAATTTAACAATTATTATGTTTTAATCTAATTAGTTTATTTTGTTAGAATAAATTTGTTTACAATCTATTTAAAAAATATTGAATAAACATACTTGCGCAATGTGCGGGTCTCATGTCTAGTAGTATAATAAATTTAATTTATAGTGTGTGTATTTAATTTTTTTTTTTTTTAATGAGTACTTAAAGATTTTGTTAACACTCCCAATAGTTAATTTGTCATTCCACCATTCCATAAGACAGGCACTTGTTGCAAATATAACCAATTGAAAAAGATATTATACTACATTTACAAAGTGAATATCAAAAAGTATTTCATATAAATTTCATACAAAGTGATGTAATATAATTGTAATACTAACATGTTGTCCAACCTCATTAACAGGGGTAGAGCCAGAAATTTTTTCTGGGGCGCCAAAATGTGATTTTCAATGTATACTAGGGCCATCTTTCAGGAAGCTACATTTATAGGTCTAAAGTGTGAAGTTCAAAACTTGGGATGGCCAAAGTGTTGAAAACGAATTTATAGGAATTAAATTAATAAAAATTTTTATAAAATAAAATAAAAAAATTTGGTGGGGCCAGGTGGTGATGGCCATTGGCCACCCCAGGCCAGTATGTAGCTCCGCCCTTGCTCATTAACTGTCAATTATTAAAGTTAGCTTTTATATTTAATTCGTTCATATCATGTACAAATACAATGTCATTTTGTACATAATACTTTGTATGCAAACTTTGACAAATTGTTTTCTTCATCAACTGACTTCTTCCTAATTAGGAGAGAAATATCTTAATCTACCCTAAGCTTTTGATCTATTTGGGTCAAGATCATACCTTGATCGTTTGGCTGTAGATTTGACTATTTCTGGCCAGATCAGCATACAACCGGTTAGATCCAACCGATCGTGCATCATTCTGATGACTTTTGGTCATCATCCAGTGGTGGTGGCCAATTACCTGCAATCAGTTGAGTGAAGATCCGTTGGATGTTGCAATATGGGAAGGTTGGGTGGCCGAGGAACCTAGAAAGTCTAAAGAAGACATTGACATAGGAAAGGAAATAGAGGCGATTGTCACATTGCTTAATTTTCTTCCAAAGAAAAATCCAAGGTATGCTCTTTCTTATATTTCTCATTCCTTATCTAATGAGAAGCTTCTACCTTTCATTGTGCAGGAACCTACTTTGAAGCTTAGACCTTCTCCGGAACACTTTAAATACAAGGGAGAGAAAGTGACGATGTCGGGCTAAGGACATTAAACCAAGCGCTATATGGGAGGCAACTCATTGATTTTTTTTTTTTTATCTTATTTTCATTTTCTTTTCCCTTTTCATTTTTTTTTTAATTGTCGTTTAGTTTGTGTTTTGTTACTCTAATTCCTATATTTGACTAGTGATGTGTGTGGCCAATGATGTACACCATAAGTTTCTTTGTTTTGATAGAATTTGATACAGTTGATAGAACGAAACAAGAGTGGTGATTATACTTTCATGCGTCTTCACACTTCAATATTAAAAAGAGGGGTAACTTTTCTTTTCCTTCTCTTTTCCTTTTGCTACATTGGGGACAATGTAGATATTAGGTTGGGGGTGAGGGAAGGTTCCTATTTATTTTTGTTAAAATTATGAATTTGGGTGAATTTTTTATTTTTTTTAGTTTTTGCATGATTTTAGGATTAAATTGTTTTGTTTAGTTTTTCGGATTAACTTGTATATCAATGATATGATTATAATTGTGATAACATGTGATGTTTAGAAGATGTTAAATGTTGCTTAGGTTTAGGGGTAATTTTGAATAATTAGTTTCATCTAGTTTGAGACTCTCATGCTATGTGGTATGATTTGGTTGGTTAGTCTTAAGGCTTAGTGATGTTTGTTATGTATGAATTTTCATAGACATTTTTGCGATCTCAACAAATTCTAGAACTCACTTGATAACTACTTGAGGCGAAATCCTAAAATGCACATTACTTAGGATATGATTTAGGCTATCTTTGGATCGTTTGAGCCTTTCAAGCCAACCCTTTATTTAAATTATCGCTAGTTACCCCTTTGAGCCATTATTAAACACATTTAGCCTTGATTTTCTTTCATGTAACCTACATTAACCCACCATTATTTTGAGCCAAAAACACATTCCTACCCTTTAATTTATAAGAGACTTGATCTAAGTACGAGATTGGTGAGAGCAATTAAAGAAGTGAGGGTGAAGGTTTGTGAAAATTGTCAATTTATTCCAAATGTGCTCAAAAGAATAGGTTGGGGGTTGTGGAGTGCTTTTTAATCAAGAGTTGGGATAGCATTTTTAGCTTTCTTTTCTTTCTTCCGAATGAAAAAAAAAATTTGAAAGAAAAAAAGAAAAAAAAAATAGAGAAGAAAGAAAGAAAGAATAAAAGGAAATTTATTGAGAAACATTGCAAAGTATAAATGATGCAATGAAATTATTTTTGATGAAGGGTGGAAAAAATTGGGTGTAAAGAAGAATGGTGGTGCTTGAATGAAAGTGTTTGAAAGAAATAGTATTGAGTCTCTTATTTTTGCTTATCTTTTCCGTTCTTTCATAACCTTATAACCTAGCCTGACGTAACAAGCTTAATAAAAACCTATTGATCCGAGGTAATGTGATCATTCTACATTAGTGGAGAGTAGTTTGAAAAGTGAGCCTATGGAATTTGATTCTATACATTATATTATATTTTTTTTTAAATTTTGAGATCAATTCTTTGTTTGTGAAGTTTGTGCATGTGATCATCCGGGTTTTGAGATTAACAGGTTTGTGGAATGATTGATGTGCGAGAGTTGATAATGAAAATGAAATTGATTTTTGAGTTACCTTTGGGCTTGGGTGACGTTTAACTATTCTTTATGTTATGTGTTGTATGCAATTTTTGAGATGAAAGTATATCTGGAGACTAATGTTTTGTTTGTTTGTTTTTAATTTTTGACTCTAGGTTAGGTTTAGTATGGATGTTTGTGGGTATCATCACTGGAAACCCTCATGAGACTACAACTCGTCCAACTAGGGCTACCTAGGGGTTTAAAGGCTTGTTGCATACGCTACATGCAACCGTGACAATCTACGGAAGTGATTGAGGTAGATTAGATTTATGTTTATTTTATTTTAATTTTCAAGCTAGAAGACATATTTTTTATCGCTTAGCTTGCTAGGGACTAGCAAGAAGCTGGTTGGGGGTTGTGATAAGTGCTTGAAAATACACTTATACTTAGTGGTTTATAGGTATCATTTGTTGGAAATTATGATTAATTCGCATGAATTAACTTAATTGTTTCATAAACGCACTTTTTGGGATCACGGGTATTTTTGTTGTGTTTTTAGGGAATAAGGCTTAAAAATAATATTCAGATGAGAGATGATGTTGGATAGAGAATTTTTGACGACTGGAAACAAATGGATCGAGAATCGGAGTTGAATTGAAGAAGTTATGGAAGTTGAAGTAAAGAGAACATTCTAGATTACGTTCCAGCTTGAGCATGCCTCAGTATTTTGAGAGCATCTTGAGCTGTAGAACTCCGACTAAGACGATTCTTAGACCGTTGGAAATCTGATTCAAAGGGCTATATTTCATATGTTTACCACTTTTCCAAATTTCATCATTATAGAGTTCAAAAATCACCATCTCGGAAGAACAATGGAATGATGCGGGAAGAAGACCTGTAGCTACTGTGCCGTGGCACACTTTTTCCAGTAGCTACTGTGCCGCGGCATAGTCACGACAGCTGGGAACTTTTCTTCCGTTTTTGACTAGGAAAATAGGGTTTAAGAGTCCTAAACTAACTAGAATTAAGGAAAACAAAACCCTAACCCTTGTGGGATATAAATAGAAGTCTTTTAGCATTATTTTAGGGGAATTCTTTTACAGATAAAAAAAGGGAGATTAAAGAAGGCTTGGAGAAGAAGAATTGGAGGAGATCATCATCAACTTCATTAATCCAACCAAGTTTCACTAAGTTTTTCTTCTTTTTTGTTATTATTATTTGTTATGAATAATACAATGAAATTCTCATATTTATTCATGAAGAACTAATTCTTTTGTGACTGAGGGTGATTTCAAAACCCTAGACACGTCTTGTGATTAATAAAATCTGCATCAATTTATCTTTTGATCTCTTTTGGTTATGTGATTATTTCTTTGTGAATAGGGTTTAGATAGATTGTCTTAATTGTTTAAGTGCGCAATTAAATAGTTAGGGTTGTTTATTACGGAATCGCTTTATTAACTAAATAACTAGTGGTAAGTGTATGCCTGATACATGGGGGGTAATCACTCAAGATAACTAAACCGACCATATGAATTTAGCCTGATTCAGTAGGTCTCTCGCAACTTAATGCTTTTATTACTTTGATCCAGAGATCGTATCCTAGGTATCTAATAATAGGGAATGGGTTATGACCGTGTCTAATCTGTAAGTAAACGGTCCCATATATGCAGCGGAAACAAACAAAATATAATATAGAGATCGTTACATGAGCTAAGATCAAAGTATAATTTTACAATTCATATTAAAATAAAATCTACAAGAAAAATAAATCTGAGTTAAGAAAACAAACGCAATTGGAGGCTCCTCCAAATTTGTCAACGAATGTTTTGCTACCGATCCAAGTGTAGGATCGAACCCATGTAGTCCACACGAAACAATTTCAAAGAACCAAAGGGGATTTGCTAGATCCTCTGGCTTCAAGATTAGAGAAAACAAATCAATTGAATTGATTTTGGAGCCTAAAGTGTTTGCCGTAAGAGTGTATTGTAGGGGTGCGTGTGTGTGTTTACTTTAAAAAGAAATCAATTCATTATATAACAATTACCACACACTTTTCCTTTTATAGTTAATCAATTTTCCCTAATCCCATATGGAATAGGCTTGGGCTCCAACCCAAACGCCCCATGTTGCCAAACACTCCATTTGATATTTTTATTTTATTTTCCTCATTATCTCAATTAAAATCCATTAATTATATTAACATTTAACAATAATGATAATATATTTAAATATGTGCGAACACACATTTAAAGTAATTCACTTATTTAATTTTTCTAACAAATTAAATAAAGGCTACGACCTCAGCAAATTTAATTGCATTGTGAAATTACCAAAATACCCTTTTGCCTAAAAGACGAAAAAAAACCCTTCTTTCTTCTTGGATCTTAATTGTTTTTATGTGTGTGACCCATAGGCTCCTCATCATATCGGCAGTGTGATAGTATCGCGATTAACATCAATTAATGTTCCACTAATACACAGACCAAGATTGGCCCCTAGCAAGGCATCATGGCCACTCGATAGATTCGGATTCAGCAAAGTAGCTACCTCAAAGATATGGTTACCGTGCAATTCGATTCTTTCATCATACGTTATCTAGACGAGATGAAGGCATAGAAATAGTGTCAACTTTCGGGTACTCTCGATATATGTATTCAGTTTCTAGACTAATGACCCGTATCATAAACTGGATAGAGCAACAACTCAATCCCATGTGGCCACAGTTTTAGTGTATACCAATATTGAATTACACCGTGAGATAACTTCTCTCGTACCGGGAGTGATGAATCCTCTGTCAATCACCAAGTCTTGATACACTCCTTGATGTAGCCAATCACCACGTATTGACAGCTCTGAAAAGAACTGCGTGTAGGCTAGTGTCAAAATACACCAATCGGTGCACAAGGCGCTCCGGTGATCTCAAGTCTAAGGATCACATGCACCACCATTCGTTAGAGGATTTGTTCTAGACACTGGGGTTACCATCCATATGGAATCCTTTGGTGGGTCAGTAGTGAACTTGCTGCCGTGTAATCGCCTACAGCAAGCACCATTGTTGCACCAGGTGTCACCAAACAACCTTGACAAGTGAGATCAATCACTGCCTTTCGACAGGGTCGTTCAACACCATGATAGCCTTACCGTATTATCTATGCCCTTACTTCAGAATAATACTGGGTTACAAACGTTCTCAAATGGGACCATATGTGCTCATAAGGTTCTCACTACCAAGATTTGAAACACTTGATACCCTCATCACGGTTCTACCATTCTAAGGACATATATCAATACATATTGCAATATAAGATTTACGCGATATAGTATAAAATGCCTTTATTGATTAATGAACATTATTACAAAGAGTTAATTCTACAATAATCGATTGGCTCTAGGACACCTTCCTAACATAATCCAACGATTAGTAAGGAGAGATAGAACTATCAACGTTTGGTATTTTCTGAGTTGATGTGATTAAGAGGGTAGAAAGTTAAAGAGTGGTTTTGTATGTAATTCATGTCTAGTGGTGGCGAATAAACCTTCAATTAGTTCTCTTATTTATCTCTTTTGTGATTGTTTCCTGTTTTACTTGTTTAATTTTAGCTTGATAGTTTTTGTTGAGTTTTTATAATTCGTGACAAACCCTGTTTGAAGTAGATAATTAATTGAGTTCACAAATCATCTGCGGGAAAGACCCTTACTTGCTCTTTGCATTACAGACATTGCATTAGAATTAGTGAGGTAAATAGGTGTTGCATTTGCACGCATCAAGCATCTATTGTTAGATATAATATACTACATACCTTCGAAGCAATTGCGGCAAAATAACCCACACAAACATAAAATATGCACTTGACACTCGTGCCTTAAATGATTGTGGAAGGAAATTGCGAATTCCGTTTGTAAATTTGATTTTTGTTCTCGAATTTCAGCTTATTTCAAACGAAAGAGCAAAGAGAGTTTTGGGAGATGTTGATGGTCTCACTGAAGGAAATGGTGACAGGTAGTGGAGGAGTTTCTGGGAGATGTCAAAGAAAATTTAGTGGAAAGTTGTTGACATGTGAATGGCTGTACAAACCATATTTAAGAGATTTGTAGTAATCTCCAAATATGTAGTTTAGGTAATTGCCTTGTATGTGTTGATCTACATTTATTTTCTTATTTGGTTTCCTTACACATTACATTACAATTGTATAAATTGTAACTTTTGTACATGAAAAGTAATATACAAAAATTATTCTCTTCTTCTTCTTGCTGGTAATTTCTCGGCATACTCAGCAACTTTGGTTGCTTTCTCTCTGCTCTCTTGCAATCTTTGGTAACTTAGTTGCCTTGTCATGCTTGCTACCACACCAGCTTCTTACATGGTATCAAAGCAGGTTCCCCTGCCAGCACTATCCTTGTTACGCACCAATAGTTCGTTTTTCTTCCTGAAAACAAATCAAGAGTTAATCTTCCAACCCAATGGCCACAAACCAAACAAACCCAATTGGGCTTGATCTAGCAACAAAACAAGCCAACCCACACACCAAATGGACCCAAACCCAACCTAAACCTTCTTCCAGACTCGAACACTTTTCCTCGGGTTTCGGTCAAACTAGCCCGAACCAATTTCCCTACCAATTCCAGATTTTCCAGCCTCCATCTCGCCAGCCGGACCGGCGACCCCCTATATTCCTCCCATCCAATGGACTAGAACTTGTTCTGGTCAAACACGTTCTCACTGGCACCGAAAACTACGCGACCTGGGCCGTCACACCACCAGAAGAACCCCATCTCCTCAAATTTTGGACCCGATGTAACATGTTGGTTTGCTCGTGGATTGGCAACTCCCTGACCCAGGAGATTGCCGCGATTTACCCCCAACTGAAATCGTCGAGGAACTTGTGCGATTATCAAAGAAATGTACAGCTAGTTGGATTTGGCCAAACTGTTTACTTTATGGCAAAATCTTACGATGTCAAGCAACAAAACTAGCCTGTAACGGCATATTACAATCGACTCTCAGCCCTGTGGAACAAGCCGATGCCGTCACTGATCCTCTCCGTGGGCCACCGAAAACCCTGCAAACATCACAAGATCAAAGAATAGGATCGTTTAATCCATTTTCTCCTTGATTAAATGAAAAATTTTTGGCCTTTCGCACCTAGAGTGTGGCCGTAACATCACCGCCATCCCTTTGCCAGACGTACCAACTGGTGTCCAGGACGAAAGCCAACGCCGAGGCTCCATGGAATCACCATAGTGGGTGATTCCTGGCCTTTGCTGCAAACAAAGAAAAAAAAGGTGAAGAAATGCTGCAGCTAGGGTTTCAAATGAGAAAGAAAGCCCTTTTTTATACAAAGCCGTGAACGGCCACGATTCACTCAACAATCTGACAGTCCACAAGCAGTCAACAGTTAACCCAATCAAACCCTTGGCAATTCATCTAATGGCCCATATTTTTTCCACTCTACCATGCTCAAATGGTTCCGGATCATTTCGATAGAGTAAAAAAATGTATTGTGACTACTGCAAAGGCCGAATCACAATCGGGACAGATGTGGAAATACAGGTTACCTAAGAATAAAACAAGCCCTCCGACCGCTAATAATGTGACTGTCACTACACTTCAGGATCTGAGACTTCATCATCCTTGCTCAAACCTGAACAAATCACTCAACTCCTCCAGATGTTTAATCAACTCCCAACAAACAACGCTTCTGCCAATTATGCAGGTACATCTTTTGTTTCAGTAATTCAATTTCTCGTGATTTATGAATGATTGACTCAGGTGCTAGTGATCACATACATTTGTGACCCTAAATATTTCAATCACACACAAACACTCACAATTATCTGTTCGAATGCCAAATGGCAATATTGCCAATGTAACCCACATAGGGATAGTCAAACTTACTGACAACATAACTCTCCAAAATGTCCTTTGTCCTGCTTTCAATTTTAATCTCATATCTGTATCCAAATTTTGCATGACAATAATTGCACTGCAATTCCTTCCGGATATGGGTACCTTTCAGGACCCTTTGACTGACAAATAGATGGGCTTAGGTAAGGCCCACCAGGGACTTTACTATTGGGAGCCATTTCTTTTCTTAGTAATAAAAATTATTGTAATGCCAATTTAATAAAATCTCTGGTTTTCATCAAAGACTGGGTCACAGTGCATCTATACCTCACTCTCAGTTTCCAATTGTCCCATTGCTAAACAACCACGGACGAGTTTTCCCATCAGCACATCCTACTGACACACCTTTTCCCTAATTCATCTTGATATCTAGGGCCATACTCCGTGTCTAATCATGATGGATCCAGGTATTTTCTTACCATCGTAGATGATTTTCTCGCGGAAACTAGATATTCTTGATGCAATCCAAAGCTCAAGCCTTTTCCCATATTCTTAACTTTCTCTCCATGGTCCAAACACAATTCCAAACACGGGTCAAAGGGTTAGGATTGACAATGCTTTAGAATTTTTTAACCAGCAATGCTCTTCCCTGTTCCTCTCCACGGGATTCTCCATGAGAGTTCCTGCACTTATACTCCTCAACAAAATGGGATTGTTGAACGAAAACTCCGTCACCTCTTAGAAGTAGCACGAGCCCTTAAACACCAAGCCAATATCCCGCCAAATTTTGGGGCGAATGTGTAATTACTGCTACCTATCTCATTAATCGCATGCTTCGCGAGTTATTGGAGGTAAAACTCCTTTTGAATTACTATTTGGAAAGATACCTGATAACTCTCACTTGCGTGTTTTGGTTGTTTATGTTTTCCTCGTGCCAGGAAATGTGTTTTCGTGGGCTATCCTATGCCTAAAAAGGATATCGCCTTTATGATCCTCAACTTAACAAATTCTTGTGGGCAGAGAGGTTGTCTTCCATGAGAGTGTTTTTCCCTTCTCGGCAACTGACAATGTATCCGCTCCATCCGCTCCTGCATTATTGGATCATCAGCCAGAGACTCCCATCACTGTGGTTCCCATTCCATTTACTCAGCCACAGTCTGAACATACCCCTGCTTTGGATCCTGACTCCCCAGTTCCTGATCCAGCTCCAAGCTCTCTCCATACCACGGATCATTCCGTCCAAGATTCTCCCTCACCTACAGATATGGACCTTCTTCCTCCTTTACCAACTACTGTTCCTTTATGCAGGTCTTCCAGAACGACCCGGCCACCTGTCTGGACAGCTAACTACATTTGCTCCACTATGAATGGTCCCACTTATCCCATATCCAATTATGTTAGTTTTGATCGCTTATCTCCTAACCACAGATTTTGTATGAGCAATATTTCTGCTGATCGAGAACCAGCCACCTTTTTTGATGCCATCCAGCATGCTTGTTGGCGTCAAGCCATGGAGACATAATTAAATGCCCTAGTTAGCAACCACAAATAGGACCTGGTTTCCCGACCCTCACATAGGAAACCTATTGGTTGTAAGTGGGTCTACAAGATAAAATATCGTGCTGATGGTTCCATCGAAAGGTATAAAGCTCGTCTTGTTGCAAAAGGCTTCACTCAATGAGAAGGCTTTGACTATTAGGAAACATTCTCCCTAGTAGCCAAACATGTCACTGTCCGTACATTCCTTTCTGTAGCTTCTCACCATGATTGACTACTTCATCAGATGGACGTTCATAATGCCTTCCTTCTAGGGATCTTGATGAAGAGATTTATATGGATATTCCTCTCGGTCTTCGCAATCAGGGGGAGCATCTTGTATGTCGATTATTGAAATCTTTATATGGGCTAAAACAAGCATCACGGTAATGGAATGCAAAATTCACAGAAGCTGTCACAGCCATTGGATTCAGTCAATCCAAACATGATTATGCCTTATTTTCCAGACAACAGGATGAGTCTTTCATCAGTCTCATAGTTTATATGGATGACATTCTCATTACAGGAAATGACGAAAAAACAATCACAGAGTTTAAAGAGTATCTTCACAGTACATTCCAATTAAAGATTTAGGGACACTAAAATATTTTATGGGTATTGAGATTGCTCGTTCCTCAGAAGGAATATCCCTCAGCCAGCGGAAATATGTAGTTGAACTCATTGCAGACTCAGGACTAGCCGCATGCAAACCAAGCGTCATTCCCGTAGAGCAAAATGCTAAACTCACCACACAAGAATATGATGAGAAAAGCTAAAACCCTAAGATTGATTCATTATTAGAAGATAGCTCCAACTATCAACGGCTTGTCGGAAGGCTCATTTATCTTACCATGACTCGACCAGATATCAGCTATGCAGTACAAATTCTCAGCCAATTCATGCATGCCCCAAAGCAATCCCACATGGATGCAGCAGTGAAGGTACTCAAATATTTGAAGGGATGTCCAGGGCTGGGACTTCTTTTGCCAAGGAAAGGAGACCTCAACATCACTGCGTACTGCGACTCAGATTGGGGTTCATGTCCAATGACAAGAAGATCACTGATATTTGTATTTGAGACAATTTTTTTTAATTTTTTAATTTTTTTTAATTAAGGCCTCGTAATTAATCTTTCTTCCAAGTAACTGTCTTTCGTAGTTACTGTTCAATGCAAATAAAAAACTTTATATATGAAGAATATTGTTCAACTCGTGTATGATGTAGTACTTCTAATTATACATTAATGGCAATTTTCTAACTATTACTTTCATGCTAAATTCTTTTTTTAGCCCTCATGCTTACTGTCTTTCGCAAATTTTGGTATATTGACAATTTCACCTTTTAATTAATTGCATGTTCGTCCTCTTTAAACTATTTAAAAAAAATAATAATAATAATTGACAGGGCCTAAATTTTCAAGCTTGTTTTATGCAGAACCTTAAACGAGAACCACGTTATTTTAAACATTTACCTTGATTTACAAGGTACGTATGTGACACCTAGATTAATCAGAGAAAAAAAAATATTATTCAAGTCAAGGCTTAAGAAAATTCCAAGAGAAGAGATTCACAGCTCTGGATATTTCTATGAGATATGGAAGAAACCAATACCAGGTCCACAGCAAAAAGAAAAAGGTATGGTCTCTTCATGGTTTTTATCTTATTCAAGTAAATAATTACAGATACTGTATAGTTTTGCCAAGGTTATCTGAAGAATAAACAATTTTAATAAAGACAATATTCTGCAATTCAAATAATAGAAACCTTTGGCAATTAGGCAGTAGCCACAAGCTTTGTGATCCATTATATAAGAGAATAACACTTGGTTATCTATGCTTAAGTTAAATAATAGTTAGGCGAAACAACTCAAACAAAACATGTGAATCTTCAGGAACAACAATAGATTTGCTTCTTCAAGAGACATTATTGAGCACATAGAAAGACACCAGATTAATGAGGATAAAGCAAATTTTGACAATTATAAATTTACTAAAACAGAAATAAAGCAATTCAGGATGATCAAAATTGTTACAAGGTACCATAAAGAACCTGAAGAAACTCAATACATCATTTTTTTTTTTTAAATTTAATTTTTTAATGATAATCACAGTTGAATATATGTACACGATCACTTTTTTGTTTGTGATAATCACAGTTTAACGATAAAAAAAAAAAAAATAAAATTGATGACTCCAAAAGTTGCTTACCAACACAATAAACAGAACCAAATTTACTTTGCAACTATTCTCCACTCAGTTTTCATGTATTGTGCAACTCCAGCCCTGTAAAATGATCAAAGCAAAAAATATCAATGAGAACATCTAACTAAAGAGGGGGAAAAAAAAAAAAAAAAAAAGTGTATGGGTAAGTGATGATATTTACTTGCAGGATTCACAATTAAAGCACTTGACAGGTCGAGAATTTTTATAAAGCTTGCAGTCTTTGTTGGAACTAGTAGGATGAAAGCTCAAGTGGTAGTATGATGAATTTACCGCTGGACAATCTATAGATTAAGGTGAATCACATTAGTAATATAGGTTCTAGTTGTCATGAATATATATTTAGTTAACAGCAAATATGCAATATCTAGCACAAAATGAATATACAAAATTTCGCTACCTCCTACGACCAAAACGAGGATTAGAATCTGGAAAAACATGCCATCTTTTTCAGGTTCCAATACACCACTATTGAGTATTGACTAGCATTGCCCGCTAATAAAGCATCAAAACGCCATTGGCCAGCATTGGTGAGAGATTGACCGTTGCCAACATGATCAAATTTTGACTGAATTTCAAATTTTTTTTTTAAATTATTAATTAAAAAATAGTTTAATTTAATTTTTATTAAAAACTTATCAAAATAAAAATTGAAAATTCTAAAATTATTTAATAAAAAATACATTTTTTCTTTTTTTTGTCATTATACATATAACAACCATTTAAAATTCTACTTTATTAAATACACAATCAAAGATTTTAAAAATCAAGCCATTATAAAAATTATATTTATCAAACACATTTTAATTTTTTTTAGTTGATTAATTTCATTGATTGAGAAGCTATTAAAATTGAAGTTACATCAATCATTTCATTTTTATCGTAATCTCTATCGTGGACATGAAGCCATCTGACCCGTGGCAACCTGACCAGCCGTCTTCTATAACCAAGTCCAACTTCTTTCTAACTACATGGTCAATGGCGATGAAGACCCTTCTTATTAGCGTGAAGGTAGGATGGTGAATCTCCCACCTCTCTCCAATTTGAGAAACCGAGTATCATTAAAAAAATAAAATAAAAAAAATAAAGAATAATATTATACCAACAATTCTCTCTTACAAACTTTCTCTCATAATTATAATATAACAGTTCGTAATTGATCAGTTCATAACAGGTTTCACATGAGTTCCACTAATTAATTACGAACTAATCAATTATGAGTTATCACATAATGATTGTGAGAAAAAGTTTATAAAAACTTATTGTTATCGTAGTGTTACTCTACAAAAATTCCTATAACAGATTACTTAAAATTCCTAAAAAGAACTTTCACTTGGAGAAATCAACATCAATAGTAACTAAGTCAAATAAGGCAGACGTATGGGTTATGTGAGAACCCATGTAAGCAGTGAGATCAACCAATAACAAAATTTGAACCATATATATATATATTCAGTGGTGGATCCATTTTTTTTAAGGGGGCACAATCAAAATTTTAATAACTATTATTTTTGTCAAACCTTGACGATGCGAGAAAAATTATTATAAAAACAATCAAAAAATTACAACTAGACATGGGGGAAAAATTGAACATAATATTATGTAATTTTTTTTACTAAAACAAAATTAAATGCAAATGCAAAAGTTAACAATTAATAATTTATTTATTGATTAAGTCTATAAGTGTAAAAATTAAAAGTTTATTGAATGTAATTACGTCAAACTTTGGGTGGAAAAATGTCATTCACTCTAAGATTAAATTTCAGAAAATGAGAAGTTAATTTAAATCTCCTGGTCCATGGCGTTAGGATATTGAGGAGATATTTTATAGGATACAGTGTAATATTTTGGGGTCCTTATTAATTCATTAAAAATCCTTAAAATATAGGGAATTGACCAAAATATCTGTAGGAGATTTTCAAATTTTAGGAGGGGCCCGGGCCCCTCTTCTCTATAATGTAGGTCCGCCACTGTATATATCCTTACTAGACAACGCCTTAAAACACCTTTGTTGAAGTAGAAGCCTGAAAACAATGTCGTTTTTGAGTAAGTAGAACGACCTCGTTTCATATATGCTATTAGATGAATCTTGACCGCAGATTACTCTTCAGATCCAATGGCCAAAATCCAGCCACTAGGTCAACCATATATAAACTCAACTTTTTCATTCAAAAGGGATAGAAAATCCCTATTGTCTTCTTTGTGCGATTGAGAAGTTGGGTTTGTAAAGGGTTTTACTCTTGCTTTGTGTAATCGGTTAGATTAGAGTGATTAGGGGTTTAATCATTCTGGTGAGGGTGTTGTTCTCTCAGGTTAGAGGTACCAGGTGAGTTTCTCTAAGGGCTGATTATGGGATATTTTGTATTAGGGTGAGTGATTCTGTGTTGGTTTGTTTTGAGGTGTTGTAATCGTGATTCTTGTGATAATAGTAAGTGCAGTGAGCTCATCTCTTTCCTGAGCTCAGCGTGGATGTAGCTTATCCTATAAGGATAAGTGAACCATGGTAAATCTCCGTGTTCTTGCTGTTCTTGATTTGATTGTGTGTGAGATTGATATTTTGTAGAATCTTTTAGGTTGCATAATAGTGGTATCAAAGCCATTTCTTGGAGTCTAGATTGGATGATTAAAGAATCGGTATCCCGATAGAAGGGGATTCGTGAAATTAGGGTTTCGGGAAATTTGAGGATTTTCTAAGATTGGCTTCTCTGAGTCTTCAAATAGATCTAAAGTGTCAGGATTTGAGTGAGATTAGTTAATCTTGACAAATCTTGGGTAAAATCTAAGGTTCCAGAAATCGTATAAAGGTTAGGGCAAAAGGACCTAGGGTTTACAATTTGGGGCTTTCTAAAATTAACCCTAAAATGACCATTACCACCACCACAAGGTTAGAGATAAATCAATATGACGGGAAGATTGATTTCGGAAGCTGGAAGAAGAAGATGAAAGCCCTTCTTTCACGCAACAAGGTCGCAATCGCACTAGAAAAGGATCCTAAGAAGTGGTCAGAGGATAGATTAAAGAAGAAGGAAGAGATTGACGAAGAGGCCTACAACCTGATCGTGATGAACCTCTCGGACAGTGTGCTTCGAAAGGTAGATGGATTCGAAACTCCTCTTGGACTATGGGGTAAGTTAGAATCTTTATATGCTTTACAATTTGCACCGAATCTGGCTTTTTAAAGGGAGTGACAGGCTGTTCGCAAGTGTACGAAATCATGCAAATAATAAAGCTCGAGTAAACGAGTGTCGAATCCCAAGGGAACTACCTACCAAGTACCAAACTAGTATATTCTATTGCTATTTGATAAAACAGAATTTTAAGAATGACTTTAATGAAAAAGTAACAAACTAAAAACTAAATAAATGCAGAATTTATAAACACTTTGATGTAAAGATCAATATGGCTAAACCTAGGGCATAGATTTCGCACCAATTTAATCCTATGCATTGCCATCTGTTGTTAACCTAATCAAGCATATTCTAAAAGCCAAATCCCCTATTATTCCACTAACTCTCTCTCGAGCAATTAGCAAATTAACCCTTAAGCAACAACCCAAGCTATCTCTAAGTTGGATTTAGGAGCTAAGAGATCATTAAGCTCTATGGAATTTAACAGAGCCTCACAGATTGCGGTAACCTATCTCTAGCGTTCGCTCAATCTATGGTTTTATTACCTAAGACAAATCAGGTTTCATCTCTCGATCTCAACCTAACCCATGATATCATTCAACTCTCGGGCCCTTGAGAATTGAAAGCATTATGCACAATAATAAAACTTAGAATTAAAAACTCAATAAGAATTAACAACAATCCAAGTCAGCACATATTCATAAATTCGGCTACATCTTAGCCCTAGAAAATAAAATTAGTTCATACTTTTAGTAATCAAAGTCATTGTATTCATAAACATGAGTATAAGAAAGAGTAGAAAAATTTCTCTAATTGATGACTCAAAATTGTAGGAATTTTCAATCTCCAATGAGCCGCCCAACTTCTCTCCCTTTCTCCTCCTAAAAATAAGCTAAAAACATCTATTTATACTCCTAGGGTTTTAGGGTTATGATTCCCACTATCCTAATCACATTGGAACTCTTAAAACAGGAAATACACGTCATAAATTTAATGTAAAAAAGTCCAGAATCGCAGTTGTGCCGCAACATTGTGCCTAGGCATAGTTATTCTGCCCCAAAACTTGCAATCTTGACAAGACGGTGGTTTTTGAGCATGATAACGTTCGAATCTGGTCAAGTGATAAACATATGAATTGTACCCCTTTGAATCAGCTTTCCAACGGTTCAAGAATCATCTCAATCCAATATCTAAATCTCAAGTTATTGTTGAATTACTGTCGCATGTTCAAAACTGGTGCGTTTTCCAGGATTTTCACTTTAACTTCAATTCGCCCTAACTTCTTCGTTTCAGCTCCGAATCGCGAACCATTTGATTCTTGCCATCCCACATTCCATCGTCGATATAACCTTCATCTGAGTATCATCTTTAAGAACCTGAAAACACTCGAAACATCCCCGTGATCCAAAAAAAAACATTTATGAAATAATTAAGTTAAATTTCACAAATTAAACACATTTTTCCACAAATAATCTAATTGAATCACTAACAAAATATGTGTTTTCAAGCTTTTATCAGGGAGCCTTATTTTTGTATAAAATGGATAATTCAAAATCAATTAAGGAAAATTTGGATGAGTTCTTAAAAATGAATCTGATCTTGAAAGGCATAGACCAAGAGTTAGGAGAAACCAGCCTCGCCATGATACTGTTAAACTCACTAACGGAAGACTACCAAGTAGTCAAGAATGCCTTACAGTACTCTGGTACTGTACCTAGTGTAGATTTGATTATTGCTGGTTTTAAGGCTAGGGAGTTAAAGCTTAAAACCCTTAAAAGAAACAACAGTACTCTGTTTGTAAAGGGTAGATTAGAAATTGGCCAATCTAGTAAAGGAAACCAGCTTAGTCAGGGAGGTAAGAATAAGAAGAGGTGGAAAGGAAACAGTAAGGCTAAGACTGAAACTAGGAAGTGTTTTTACTGCAACAAAACAAGTCATTTAAATAAAAAATGTTTTGACTGGAAGAAGAAACAGAAATTAGGAAATACAGAGAACAATTTGGCTACCACTAGTAACCTAATAGATGAACCAGAAGTTCTTACAGTGTCAATATCTAACACTACTAAGGAATGGGTGTTAGATTCAGGCTGCACTTTCCATATGAGCCCAAATAGGAGTTGGTTCCAAGACTTTGAAACTTTTGAACATGAGACAGTATTCATGGGGAACAACCAAGCCTGTAGGGTTAAGGGAATAGGCAGCATAACCCTTCGGTTAAGTGGGGGAAAACTGATTAGGCTAACCAAAGTGAGGTACATCCCTGATCTTAAAAGAAACCTCATATCCTTAGGTAGCAGAATGCTACTATGGGGCTGACAATGGGTGGTTAAATGTCTATAAAAATGAAAAGCTAATCTTAAAAGGAGAAAAGAAAAATGGCCTATATATTCTCTGTGGAAGCTTCTATTCTGAATGTAATAATACTGCACTTGTTTCTTCAAATTTATTTGTGACTGAAAAGTGGCATTTGAGGATGGGTCATATGAGTCAAAGGGGGATGGATGTTCTAAATAGACAATGGCAGTTTGGGAAAGACACTGTCACTAGCTTATAGTTTTGTGAAAACTGTGTCCTTGGTAAATAGCATAGGAACATCTTCTCTAAGGGAATCCATTTAGCTAATAACTACCTTGACTACTTACATTCTGACTTATAGGGGCCAGAAAAGGTAAAATCACATGGTGGAAACAGTTACTTTCTCTCAGTTGTAGATGATCATAGTAAGAAAGTCTGGGTATTCCTACTTAGGTCCAAAGATCAAGCCCTAGCCAAGTTTAGAGACTGGAAAGTGTTAGTAGAAAATCAGGTTAGTAGAGAGGTCAAAGCCCTAAGGACAGACAATGAGCTTGAGTTCTATAACCTGGAATTTGATAGGTTCTGTAGTGAATAGGGGATCTTGAGGCATAGGACTATAAGAAATACCCCTTAACAAAATGGGGTTGTTGAGAGAATGAACATGACACTTTTAGATAAAGTCAGGTGTTTATTAATTACCTCAAACCTCCCAAAAACTTTCTAGGGAGAGGCCCTTACCACAACAGCTTACCTAGTGAATAGAAGCCCCTTTACAGCCATAGGGTTAACCTGCCCAAAAGAGAGGTGGTCTGGAAGAAGGCTAGAACTAGGTCACTTGAGAGTGTTTGGTTGTGCAACTTATGCACACACATAGGGGGGCAAGCTGGAACCTAGATCTACTAGGTGTGTTTTCCTTAGGTATCAAGAGCGCACAAAAGGGTACATATTGTGGGATAGAGAGTCACCAAGAGTCAGAATCATAATAAGCAGGGATGTCGTGTTTAATGAGGGAGTTTTCCCATGCAAAGGAACTAACTTTGATGTAGGTACAATCAAAAGTACAGAAATAGCTACCATTCAAACTAGTGCTACTCAGATTGAGGTAGAGCCCATAGCCCAACAACCGAATCCACCTCAAGTACAATCACAACAGCAACCTGAAGAACCTGATCAAAGTGCAAATGAGGAAGCTGAAGAGTTCCTAGAACCACAACAAAATGAATTGATGAATTACCAGCTGGACAGAGACAGAACAAGGAGAGAGGTAAGACCAACTTCAAGATACTCATATGCTGAACTGAGTTATACTGCCCTTCTTACAGGCACTAAAGTGCTGAGGTTTGAGCTTGAGACTTACCAAGAGGCCATGGAATCCAGGGATAGGGACAAATAGAGAGCAGCCATGGAGGAGGAATGCAGTCCTTGAAGGTAAATGAAACATGGTCACTGGTTCCAAAACCAAGAGACTAGAAGCTAACTCAATGTAAGTGGCTCTTCAAACTAAAAGATGGGATTTCCATAGCTGATCCCCCTAGGTACAAAGCCAAACTTGTGGCAAAGGGGTATACCCAAAGGGAGGGGATAAACTTCAATGAAGTCTTCTCCCCTATGGTCAAATACAAAACAATTAGAATGATGTTGTCAGTAGTAGCTCACCAAGACCTGGAACTTGAGCAGTTGGATGTCACCACTGCTTTTCTACATGGAAACCTAGAGGAACAGACCTATATGAGCCAGCTGGTAGCGTGTCGAATGCTCCAAATTAATAACCTTACTAACCTAACTATTAAATTGCATATAGGGTAAGCAAGGGTCGATCCCACGGGGAATGATTCGATTAAATCCTATATTCTGACCAATAACCACAACGAAAACAACAGAAAAATAAAATAAAATAAAATCCTAAACAGTAAACATGACAACAGAATAATGAAAGGGGTTGTAGTCAATGCAATCTAAAGTGAAACGAATAAATCTCTAATGGTAGAAAATATCAGATTAAAAACAACCAGTTCTCGATTCAAGATCCACCTAAACATGCATTGGACATGAACTAACCGTAACATTATTCTATCTCGTTATTATGGAATTATTGACCCTAGGAAACAATAAGCTTTGTTACCTGAATTTTCCCTTAATAGTCACTACTGAAATAAACTCTTCAATTAGATCCTAACCCTTGAACAACCTAGAATAAGCTCTCTAAGTTTAATTCAATGGCAGCCTTAAGCATTAGGAAAATAGATCAATCCAAGCAACAATCATGCAAGATCGGATTATTAAACTTAGGTTATGTTATTCAAGGTGACAGATTGAGAACTTGTCCGTAATCATCTATCATCATGTGTTACTCATTGAATAGAAAGAGGACAATTACGTATCACAATTCCTAATTCTAACAGATAAAATTCTAATTAAACAATTTAGTAGGCCATTACTAAATCACCCAAACAAAAATCATAAACAATTAAAACAAAATAATATAAACAATTCCAATAAGAACGAGATTAAGAACAATGTTATTGAAGTTAAGTTACACCAATGACATGAATTTAGGCTTCAAAATCCCCTTGAACTGAAGAAGAAAGATCAGCCGTCCATATTGACGTAGAAAGTATTAAAAAAAAAAAAAAAAAAAAAAAAAACATCCACACCATTCTCTTTGTTTAACCTAACAACTCATAAATAAATAATGTGTTTTTCCTCAATTCTTCCCTAGGAAAAATAGAAATTACTTTCCTAGACCTTTCCTAAATGATAGACTTCCAAAACTGTCAATTCCTTATCAGATATGGAAAACAGAATTCGTAATCCAGATTCCACCAGGATTCTCATAGTGTAAAAGAACTTTTATGGGCTTGGTCACTTCATAAAACTGTAGTCCTGGATGTGTAGATGAATTTGGGCTTTTGAATCATCTACTTTCAATATCTGAAGCTCCAGTTAGGCCCATTCGAAGACTCAGTACTCAGCTAGGAAATCCTTCCGCGAATAGGATTTCAGGTCCGGTTTTG
This sequence comes from Pistacia vera, assembly GCF_008641045.1. NCBI lineage: Eukaryota > Viridiplantae > Streptophyta > Magnoliopsida > Sapindales > Anacardiaceae > Pistacia > Pistacia vera. Next base: position 222,581 of record NW_022196342.1, read on the forward strand.
CAACAACTAATGAGGGCCCAAACGAACTCGGATTCTCGCCCATAATACCTTCTTGGAAGGCTTGATTTGTCTACTTTACTTTTTCTGAAGTACACTTTTGCAGTCGAGAAATCTGACTCCATGAAAAACCTGAAAAACGCAGCACTGGTCAGAATAACAAAAAATCTGGAATTTCCTAATCTTTTCTCAATTATTTCATAAAGTCTATCTAAATATACCAAACTTACAAAATAAACTCTAATAAACTCAACTAGGCATAAAATATAACAAAAAACATAATATGGAAGGAACAAAAAAATATATAAATTACACTCTTATCAAATTCCCCCACACTTAGCTTTTGCACGTCCTCGGGCAAACTAATTCAAACACTTAAAAAAAACTACATTCAAGTCATATCAAGAACACCATCATGATGCATAAGCAACAATATTTAATCCACGTATATTCATACCTAACTTAGGAAGCAACAAAATCAAATAAACTAGAGTTAAGGACATTCATCTCTCTTCATCATTTTCCACAATTACTCTCAATCAGTCCATGCAAACAAGGAAACTAATCACAATCAATTCATGTACAACTCACCTCTCAACTTTTTCCTCAACTGTTTCTCTTTACTACTACAAACTGGGTAGCAAACTAGGGATATTTTTTTTATATTTTTCTGTTTTGAAAAAAATGAGTGCATTTTATGCTCTATCTCATTTCATGGTTGTGTTTATGAGTGAGTGCGTTTTACACTCCATTTCAACCCATCACATACCTTTTTTTTTTTTTTTTTTTTTATTTTTTTTTTTCTTTTTCTTTAATCCCAAATTTAGGACTAGCTTAAGGGAAACAAATTTTTTTTTTTTCTTTTAAGGGTTGTTATACACTCCTCAATCATGCTTCGTCACCAAGTTCACACAACTTATCAAGACATATTGTTTCAAAACTACAAAGATTCAAATCTGATTAACTCTATTTTATCAAATATTGCTAACATCCTAAGTCAAGGAATATGCTCAATAACAAAGTCAAGTTATGGCCCTTCGTATCCCAAACCTGACAAAAATGTTAGTTTTAACAAAATCTGCAACAACCTTTGAAGTGCCAGTTCTGGTGGCTTTCGCCTCCACCCATTTGGAAACATAATCAATAGCTAAAATAATATAAACATTACCAAAGGAAACAGGAAATGGACCCATAAAATCAATGCCCCAAACATCAAAAATTTCAACAATTAATATAAGAGATTGTGGCATTTGATCTCTATGAGAAATGTTTCCTATTCTTTGGAAATTATCACATGACTTACAGAACATGTAGGCATCCTTGAACAATGATGGCCAATAAAAGCCGCATTCCAATACCTTACGAGCTGTCCTTTGTGGTCAAAAATGTCCTCCACATGCATAGGTATGACCAAAGGTTAAAATAGGAATAAATTCATGTTCAGGTACGCACCTTCTTATCACTTGGTCAGGATAATGCTTCCACAGATATGGATCGTCCCAGGCATAATACTTAGCATCACTCTTGATCTTGTCCTTTTAAGCTCTAGTCAAATCCTTTGGCAACATGTTAGTAACTAAAAAATTTACAATATCTGCATACCATGGTGACGCCATTTCAATGGAAAAAAATTGCTCATCCAAAAATGTTTCTCGTAAAAGAAGCTCATCTTTGTCATGAACCAAACGGCTAAGGTAGTCTGCTACAACATTCTCTGCTCCCTTTTTATCTTTAATCTCCAAATCAAATTCCTGGAGTAGAAGAATCCATCTAATTAGCCTTGGTTTTGCCTCCTTCTTTGTGAGCAAGTACCTAAGAGCTGCATGATCAGAAAAAACAATGACTTTAGCACCCAAAAAATATGACCGAATTTTTTCTAAAGAAAAAACAACAGATAAAAGTTCTTTTTCAGTCGTAGAATAATTGAGCTGGGCGCCATTCAAGGTCTTGGATGCATAATAAATGGCGTGACAAGCTCTGCCAACTCTTTGACCCAAGACAGCACCTAATGCATAGTTGCTTGCATCACACATAATTTCGAAAGGTAGATCCCAATTAGGTGGTTGTATCACCGATGCTATCGTCAACAATGTTTTCAACTTGTCAAATGCCTCCTTGCACTACTCATGAAACTGAAAAGCCACATCTTTTTGTAACAATCTGCATAAGGGCAATGCGATTTTTGAAAAGTCCTTGATAAATCTCCGATAGAAACCTGCATGGCCAAGAAAAGATCTAACTTCTTGCACACTGGCGGGGTAAGGTAAATTTGTAACCAAATCTATCTTAGACTTATCAACCTCTATTCCCTTGGATGAAACAATATGCCCCAAAACTATACCTTGCTCTACCATAAAATGACATTTTTCCCAGTTAAGTACAAGGTTAGTTTCCATGCAACTGTCTAGAATTAGTGTAAGGTTTTGTAAGCACTGATCAAATGAATCACCATAGACACTAAAATCATCCATAAAAACCTCCATAATTGACTCGACATATTCTGAAAAGATACTTACCATACATCGCTGAAATGTGGCTGGAGAATTGCAGAGACCAAATGGCATCCGGCGATAAGTGAAAGTACCAAATGGACATGTGAATGTCGTCTTCTCTTGATCCTCCGATGCTATGAAAATCTGGTTATACCTTGAAAATCCATCAAGAAAACAGTAATAAATATGACCAGCTAACCTCTCAATCATTTGATCAATAAAGGGAAGTGGAAAATGATCTTTTTGAGTTGTTGAGTTCAACTTCCTGTAATAAATGCACACACTCTAGCCTGTCTAAACACGTGTAGGGACCAACTCATTGTCTTGATTTTTCACAACTATAACACTAGATTTCTTGGGGACCACTTGCACTGGACTTACCCACTTACTGTCTGAAATTGGATAAATTACCCCAACATCTAAAAGCTTTAGGATTTATTTTTTCATCATATCCATCATTGGGGTATTTAATATGCGTTGCACTTCCCGTGTTGGTTTGGCACCTTTTTCAAGCAAAATCCGATGCATGCATATGGAAGGACTAATCCCCTTAATGTCATCTATGGTCCAGCCAATCGCTTCCTTATGTTCCTGCAACATTCGAACCAATTTCTGGTCTTGATTGGGTGTTAACTTCTTTGACATAATTACTGGTAGTGTCTCATTTTCTCCCAATTACACATACTTCAAATGGGCCGGTAATGGCTTCAACTCTAGTGTAGTGGCCTGCAAAACAGAAAGCAATAATTTCTGGTGAGAATCAGACAACTTTATAAAAGAAACTCCATACCTTTCTGGAATTGGTTTTAAAGAATGTAAAGCTGCCACTGTCTCCTTCAATTCTTCACTGAGCTCTAACTCTCCTTTCTCCTCTGATTCCACATGTTTGGTAAGGGCAACTTCTAACTCATCTGCATTATTTAGCTCAAAGATCTCTTGTGCTATGGAATCAACAGAATCAATAGCAAAAATAGACTGAACATTAGTTAGGTATTTCATGGCATCAAAAATATTAAAACGAATTACTTCACCATCAAATTCCATCGTGAAGGTACCATCATGAACATCTATTTTGTCTAAGCTGTATTTAGGAATGGTCTTCCCAGTAAGATAGGTGCAGGGTCAGGAGAAGAAGAATCATCCATATCCAGAATGTAAAAATCAGCAGGAAACACTAACTCATTGACCTGCACAAGAACATCTTCAACTACCCCTTTGGGGTATGCATTAGTACAATCAGCCAATTGGATAATAACACTAGTATCTTGTAAGAGTAGATGCCTTAGAGCCAATCAATTATTGTAGAATTGACTCTTTGTAATAATATTCATTAATCAATAAAAGGCATTTTATTCTATATCGCGTAAATCATTATTATTGCAATATGTATTGATATATGTCCTTAGAATGGTAGAACCGTGACAAAGGTATCAAGTGTTTCAAATCTTGATAGTAGGAACCCTATGAGCACTTATAGTGGCCATTTTAGAAACATCCGTAACCCTAGTATTATTTTGAAATAAGGGCACATATAATATGGTAAGGCTATTATAGTGTTGAATGACCCTGTCGAAAGACAATGATTGATCTCACTTGCCAAGGTTGTTTGGTGACAACCTGGTGCAACACATGGGTGCTTGCTGTAGGCGAATACACTGCAGCAAGTTCACTAGACTGACCCACCAGAGGATTCCATATGGATGGTAACCCCAGTGTCTATGGAACAAATCCTCTAACGAATGGTGGTGTATGTGATCCTTAGACTTGAGATCACCAAAGCGCCTTGTGCACCGATTGGTGCAGTTTGACACTAGTCTAACGTAGTTCTATTCAGAGCTGTCAATATGGTGGTGATTGGCTGCATCAAGGAGTGTATCAAAACTATGGTGGATAGACAGAGGATTCATCACTCTCGGGTACGGGAGAAGTTATCTCACAGTGCAATTCAGTATATGGAAATGACACTAAAACTGTGGCCACAGTGGGATTGAGTTGTTGCTCTATCCAGTTTATAATACAGGTCATTGGTCCAGAAACTGAATACATAATATCGAGAGTAACCGAAGGTTGACACTATTTCTATGTCTTCGTCTCGTCGAGATAACGAATGATGAAAGGATTGAATTGTACAGTAACCATATCGTTGACAGGTAGCTACTTTGCTGAATCAGAATCTATCGAGTAGCCATGATGCCTTGCTAGGGGCCAATCTTGGTCTATGTGTAGTGAGACGATTAATTGGTGTTAATCGTGATACTATACACTACTGGTATGATGAGGAGCCTATGGGTCACACACATAGAAGATCATTTAAGACTCAGGAAGTAAGAAGGGCGTTTTCATCTTTTTAAGTGAAAGGGTATTTTGGTAATTTCACAGTACAATTAAATTTGCTGAGGTCGTAGCTTTTTATTTAATTTGTTAAAAAAAAATTAAATAAGTGAAATTACATTTAAATAAATGTTAGCATATATTTAAATAAATTATCATTATTGTTAAATGTTAATATATATATTAATTGATTTTTAATTGAGATAATGATGAATTAAAATAAATATCTAATTGGGAGTGTTTGGAAACAAATGATGATTGGGTTGGAGCCCAAGCCTATTCCATATGGGAATAAGGCAATTAAATTTTACTATAAAAGAAAAAGGTTATTTGTAAAAGGTAAAAGAGTTTTTCATTCATTCACATTTTCATTAAAAGAGAAAACACACAGCCCCTAAATACTCTCATGCTAGATTTGGGTTTTTGCTTAAAATCAATTACTCTTCATTTCTTCTTTGTTCTTAAGCCTTAGTTCCTTGTGATTGTCTTCGTGTGGACTACGTCGGTTCGACCCTACACTTGAGGTAGCAAAATACATTCAGAGTCAAATTTGGAGGAGCCTCCAAACGTGCGTATGGTTTCTTAACTCTAGATTATTTTTCTGCAGATTCTTATTGCGATATAAACTGTAAAATTGTACCCCGATCTTGGTTCTATGGAACGATCCTTGTTATTATTGTTTTTGTTTTCCGCTGCCTGAATGGATCGTTTCCTAACTGTGGTATCAAAGCCTAGGGTACTAGATTTTATAGTTTTATGTGGATGGTTGATTACATGTATTTGATTGCTAATATGTTGCCTTAAAGAATTTGCGTAAAATCTGCCTGAAAAGCATGTTTTAAGAAATCAATTAATCGATTAATTTTAATTTCTTGATGATCTGCAAGTTTGGTATATTGGGTGATGGATTTTTTTTTTGAAATTAGTGTGTATGATTGATTGCAAAATCCGTTTAGTGTGTTTTTGGTTACTATATGAATTGATCCGGAGCTACAAATTAGTGCACGCTCGCTGCGGCGATATAACCCATCGTCGCGGCGTGCGTGTTTGGCATTCACGCTGATTACAAAATCAGCGCTCACCGTGGCGATATAAACCATCATTGCGGTGATCGTCCTTAGGATGAGCGTTGTACGAAATCAGTGCTCGCCATGGCGATATAATCCATCGCCACGATGATCGCACGTTGAGCGTGAACGTCAAGTTAACCAACGCACGCTGCAGCAATCTAACTCATCGCCGCAGCAAGCGCACTTTCGAGTTCGTAGGGGCCAAATTGTAAAGTTTTAAAACTTTTGGACCAAATTGCTAATCTACAAATTGTCAGAGGGTAATAAATTAACGCACCAATTTCAAAAATTGATTGTTTTTGAAATGTATGCTATGTACTTGTTTGTATACTGCATGGTGCTCGATACATGAGCCTTAGACCTATAGTGAATGTTTTAAAATTTTTGGGTATGTATGGTTGTAAATTTATTAAATAGGGCCTATGTGTCCTACCTTTCTCCTCTTCTCATCTCATTCTCCTCGAATGTAAATCGAGGTTTCTAAATTTATTGATGTAAAGAATTTTGTATAATTATTCTTATTGTAAATTTAGAATGATGTTTTTGTAATGTACTTGAAGACGGAGCAAAGGACGAGGCAACTATACTTGAAGACTCGAGATATTTATTACAGGATCCCTAGGTGACCCACCGATTCCTTTAGGCTCGAGGAAATCGGTTTTAGTTGGGCCATGTACCGACACATTTTAATATTGTGTTTAGAATGCATGCTAAGGTTGAATGTTGAACAACATGCCAAACAATGTCATTCTAACAAAGACAATAATCTGATGAGACATTAAATAAAAAAAAACCCTCAATTAAAGTATATTAAGTCACGTAAGCCTTCCATTACCATGGTTTTAATCAAATCACTGTTCGTCGAAACCTTGTTCGCCAAAGCGAAGGGTACACTTTTACCAGTGGGAGGTTAAAATGCATTGGAGTTTTCCTTAATTGTAATGACTTCTTTCTACTAGTATACTTTATCACATATACAATGAAAACATACATAATTAACATATGAAAATAGTTGGGCCCAAATTTTTCTTTACTTATAAAATATAATTCTTTACATATACTAAAACAACAAGTACAAAAACTTAGTAATGGTGGACAGTAATGCCAATTCTCTCCGCTTGACGACTCCCTTTCGACCGTTGCTCACCTATTTCCTGCAAAAACATAGAAAAACAACGGGGTGAGCATTTTTATGCTCAGTAAGTAAATCTCTTAACTCTTCTCCTTCTTTGATTCTTTCCTTAATTATTTTCTTCTTTCTTTCATTCTTGTTCTTTTTCTTTTCTTTCTCCGTTTCTAATTCTTATTGTTTTTTCTTTCTTCCTAATTCTCGATGTTCTTTCCTTCTCTTTGTTCTTTCTTTCTATTCTTTCTAACCATGATGGAATTCATGGTAATATGCATGAATGAATTGCATATGAAATAATGCAAAAATGCATTTTCTTTCTTTTTTCTATTTCTTTTCTTTTCTTTCTTGTCTTGCTTGCTCAAGCTTCTATTTTCTTTCTTGTTTTTCTTTTCTTTTCTTTTCTTTGCTTGTTCAAGCTTTCTCATTCTTTCTTATTCTTGTTCTTTCTTATTCTTTCTTTTCTTGTTCTTATTCTTACTTATTCTTTCTTTTCTTATTCTTTCTTTTCTTGTTCTTATTCTTTCTTATTCTTTCTTTTCTTATTCTTTGCCGATCGGTCTTGGTTGATGCATGGATCTGGAACCTTGGTTGTGTGAGTGAGTACAGTTCCATCTATATGCACTCTTGCGGACCGTAGAAATTCTTTCTTTCTTCTTAGGCCACTCAATTAAGGTGGCGTGCATGTAGGAAATTCTTCTTGGTACAACCCTCATCCACATACACTCTTACGGGTCATACAATTCTTGTTCTTCTTATGCCACTCAATTAAGGTGACGTGTATGTGGGAATTTCTTCTTAACACTCACGGTTCCCCATCACACCAACCTATTCTTTTCTCTTCTTTACCATTTTTTCTTTCTTTAATTCTTTAATGCTTATTCTTTCTTTCTCTTTACTCTTAAAGTGCTTTATTCTAAAAATTCTTCATTCTTTCTTAAATTATTACACATATACAAATATATGCATATGGATGGCTTATGCTTAAAATTCTTACTTAAATACACTCATGAAATGCAAATATGCAATGTTGCATCAAATTAAAGTTTCTACTCATACTCATACTTCTCTTAGGAATTTCATCAAACAATAAATGTGCATATACAAACCCTAATTTAATTATCATTCCATTTGTTTCTTAAACCATCCAAATTGAGAGAAAAACTCTCTTGTATCATCACCATATCTACACGGCAAAAACACTCCCAAAAGTTTTCTCCAATTCTTCCAATTTCAACCTATCATCATACCATCACATGCACTTCTCATACACAAATATATCCAACAACAAGCATAAATAATCATCAATCTCATCTCAGTTTCTCAATAATCTTAACATATGCATGCTTAAAAGAAATCTCTACTCACTTGATTTCTTAAACTTTAATTTAAGTTGGATTTTGAGTGGAATTTACTTACCTTATACTTGAGTAGTCTCCACTAAAGCTCTCTACTCTTGTTGGATTCAAACCTTCTCTTAACCCTAAGCATAAACTTAGTAAGAATTCAACTTTTACACAAATAAATCATAGATAAAGAGCAAGAATTCTTACCTCTTGTTGCCTAGGATCAAAACCCTATTAAAATCCACTCAAAATCCTTGGAGAATTGAGTGAAAAATTGAGAGAAAATGGAGAAGGAGAATGGCGGTGGAATGAGAGAAATAAGGGTTTCAAACCCTTAACATTTTATTTTATAACCACACTTTCCCATTTTGCCCTTACTCTTTCTTAGAAATTCCTACTTTGTCCTTTAGTCAATTACCATAATGCCCTCATTTTTATTGTATTCTCTATGAAATTCTATCTCTTTTCACTCTCCACAATTTCAACTAATTTTGAGTGAAAAGACTATTTTACCCTTAATGCAAGTTTAAGACAATTTCTTCATATTCTCTTAAAATAATTCTAACAAAAATCAACTAAACATAATTTAAATTACATACCTTCGTGTGGGCATTGCATTAATGGTGACGGGTCGATTTAAAATGACGGTTTTGCTTGTTCGCCAAAGCAAAGGTTGATAAACACGTCATAGGCATAGTAGAGCAGTACACATATTGTGTGTACGTGGTGGCATGTAGTGTCCACTCTACTGATACTGAGAATCACACTTGAGGACAATGTTTGGAGCCATTGGATTATGTGATTGGCTTGTTGGCTTTTTCACATTTGAGGTTGATAGTAAGAGCTATCAACTAGTGTAGATTAAGTTTGTTGGCCTACCTAATCAACTCATTTTAGCTTGTTCGCCAAAGTGAAGGTTTGAAATGAGCAGGATGCGATCTCAGTCCATTAGGAAAGTCAACGCGCTTTCCCGAGTTAATAGCGAGGGCTATTGACTTGAGTAAAATAGTGGGAGCATCGTTTAATAAAAGACCATATTAAATAATAATGAACTTTACAATGACTTTATTTTTCTACAATTGTAGATTCACCAAAATGAGCATTATGAACCTGCAACCGATAATCGAGAAAGAAAACAGGTTGGATGGATCCAATTTCTCAGACTGGTATCGTAATCTTCGGATTATACTCAAGTCAAAAAAGAAATTGTATATCCTTGAAAAGCCATACATGGCTGAGCCTGATCCTGATGTCACCTAGGAAGTAAAGGATACTTATCAAAAGTTCCTAGATGATGCTGATGGCGTTCAATGCTTGATCTTAGCATCGATGACACCTATGCTGAAAAAGCAGCATTAGAATATGGACGTTTTTTCCATTATTCTACACCTCAAGGAGCTTTTTGAAACAAAAGCTCGACATGAGAGGTACAAGGTGTCAAAAGCACTGTTTGGGAGTCGTTTGACTGAGGGAGCCCAAGTTGGTCCTCATGTGCTCAAGATGATCGAGCACATAGAGAGGCTTGAGACTTTGGGAAGTGGCTTGGATGCAGAATTACAAATGGATTTAATTCTGCAATCCTTGCCTGACTTTTATGCTCCGTTCATAATGGATTTCAATATGAACACGATGGAGAAAACCCTGTCAGAACTTTTGAACATGCTGAGGACTGCAGAGCAGGACTTGAAAAAGTCCAAGCCTGTTTTACTGGTTGTTGCCAGTAAAGCAAAGGGTAACAGCAAGGGTAGGGCCAAGGCCAAACCAAGCCCAAGCCCAAGCCCAAGCCCAAGCCCAAGCCCAAAGGACAGGTTACTCTTGGTCTTGAGAGTGGCATAAGGAAGGGAAAGGTAGTCTGCTTCTTTTGTGGCAAGCCTGGCCACTGGAGGAAACACTACAAGGCTTTCCTTGCAAGTAAGAAGAAGTCAGATGCTACGACTTCAGGTATTTTTATGATTGAGAATAATTTCTCTCCCTCAATATCTTGGGTCATTGACAGATAATATGGTACTCACATTTGTACTGATGTACAGGGACTAAGGCAGAGTAAAGTGCTCGCCAAGGGAGAGGTGGACCTACGAGTTGGAAATGGAGCACATGTGGCTGCATTGGCTGTAGGGACTTACTGTTTATCTTTGCTATGGGCTTGTTATTGGAACTATATAACTGTTATCACTTACCTTTATTTCTAGAAATATTATTTCAGTATCCGCTTTGGATAATATAGGGTATCTTTTGAGATATCTAATGGATTGTTGTCCTTTAGTTTGAATGGTATTCTATTGGAATTGCAAGGTTATAAATAGATTATATGTTCTTGATCAAAACCAGACATATCTCTGGCACTGTGATTGTGTCATGTTAATAAAACTCGCATTGCAAAACTTCAAAAGGATAAGTTTTGGCCTTTTTGACTTTCAGTCATTTGAGGTATGCGAGTCATGCCTGTTAGGCAAGATGACCAAGTCTCTTTCACAGGACAAGTGAAAGGGCTCTGAGCTGTAGGCATCATCCATAGTGTGTAGTGTGTCCACTAATAGTTGAGGCCAGAGGTGGATATTCATATCATCACATTTACTGATGATTTTAGTAGATATGGTTATGTCTACCTTATGAGACATAAGTCTGAAGCCTTTGATAATTCAAGGAATTTAGGAATGAAGTACAACATATGTGGGGCAAAGTATTAAAGCTCTTCGGTCGATTGAGAGAGCTGAATACTTAAGCTCAATGTTTTCAGAGTACCTGAAGGAATGTGGGATAGTATCACAACTCACCTCTCCTTATACTCCCCAACACAATGGAGTGTCGGAAGAGGAACATGACCTTACTTGACATGGTTAGGTCCACGATGAGTTTCAGTGATTTACCTGCATCATTCTGGGGTTATCCTAAGAGACTACTACGAATCATTTTTGAACCTTGTGCCATCAAAGTCTGTAGTAAGACTCCATATAACTATGGAGTGGGTGAAAGCCCAACTTGTCTTATCTAGAATTTAGGTTTGCGAAGTATGTTAAGAATTGACTTCGAACAAGCTGGGCCCAAAATCCTGTAAATGTTATATTCATGGGGTATCCAAAGGAGACCAAAGGATACTACTTCTACCACCCAGAAAAGCGTAAAATTTTTGTTGCTCGATCTGGTGTCTTTCTAAAAAAGAATATTTTCAAGAAGCTAGTGGGAGAAAAGTAGAACTGGATGAGTTCAGAACCACAAAATATACTAGACGAAGGACGGATGATCCACTGAAGGTGGTTGAACATCATGAGGAGGTTACTCCACAACTTGTGGATCAAAGTGAACCACCTCAGGTAGCACAGGAGCTACGTAGATCTGGGAGAGTACGCCATGAGCCCGCGAGATCGGTTATATCATGACTTAACATGGTGACGTCTAGTCTCCCAAGACGATGAACCCAGAACCTAAGAAGACGCTATATCGGATCCAGATTCCGTTAAATAGCTTGAAGCCATTAAACTGAGATGGACTCCATGTACCAGAACCAGTGGTGGTCTCTGGTGGAACCACCTGAAGGGGTAAAACCCATAGGTTGAAATGGGTCTTCAAGAAGAAAACTGACATGGTGGCAAGTGCATACTTATAAAGCACGACTGGTTGCCAAAGGTTTCAAACAAATTCATGGCATTGACTATGAAGAAACCTTTCGCCGGTTGCCATGATTAAATCCATCCGGATTATGCTTACGATTGTTGCATATCATACTATGAGATTTGGCAAATGGATGCAAAACAGCTTTCCTGAATGGAAACCTTAGGAGGATGTGTATATGACACAGCCTGGTGGTTTCGTTCTTGATGGGCAGCTGATAGGTTAGCAGTTGCAGAGATCCATATATGGACTCAAGCAAGCTTCAAGGAGTTGAACATTCGTTTTGATGAAGCCGTAAAAGAATTCGGTTTTTCAGAACGAAGATGAGCCTATGTTTACAAGAAAGTGATTAGGAGCAGTCGTATTCCTAGTGTTGTATGTCGATGAACTACTTCTAATCAAGTAATATACCGAACTTGCAATCGGTAAAGACTTGGTTATCCAAGTGCTTTTCCATGAAGGACTTAGGGGAAGCCCTACTTCCTGGATAAAGATCTATCGTGATAGATCGCGTAGGTTGTTTGGTCTAAGTCAGAGTGCATATATTGACAAAGTACTAAAAGTTTAGTATGGAAGAATCCAGGAAGGGTTTTCTTCCGATGTCACATGGTGTTTATCTCTCTAAGGAATTGTGTCCTAAAACACAGGATGAGGAAGATAAGATGAAGAAGATCTCATATGCATCAGCAATTGGATCCATCATGTATGCCATGTTATGTACTTGGATTGATGTCTCATGTGCTTTGAGCACTTGTAGTAGATATCAATCGGATCCAGGTGAGCGTCACTGGATGGCTGTCAAGAATTCTTAAGTACCTGAAGGGACTAAGAATATGTTCTTGGTTTACAGAGGGAAAGATGAGCTCTCTGTAAGAGGATAGAGTATGCTAGTTTCCAATAGACAAAGATGATTATCGATCGCAATCAGTTTTTGTATTTGGTCTCAATGCGTGGTAGTGAGTTGGAAGAGCTCCAAGCAAAGCACTGTAGCGGACTCACAATGGGGGGGTATATTGCATTATCAGTCGCACCAGAAAGCAGTCTGGATTAAGAAGTTTATTACTGAACTTGCTATGGTTCCCACAATTGTTGATCCTATAACATTATTGTGACAATAATGGAGCAATTGCTCAAGCCAAGGAGCCACGGTTCTCATCAAAGTCCAGACACATACTTAGACGATTCCATCTCATCAAAGAGATAGTTGAAGGAAGACGTGCAGATTAGTAAAGTGCATACTGACGACAATCTCGCAAATCCACTGACAAAGCCTCTGTCGTAGTATAACGTGAAAGGCACTTAGATCATTCGGTATAAAATACATGATGATTGGCTATAGTGCAAGTGGGAGATTGTTAGAGTAGATGCCCTAGAGCCAATCAATTATTGTAGAATTGACTCTTTGTATAATGTTCATTAATCAATAAAAGGCTTTTATTCTATATCGTATAAACATTATTATTGCAATATGTATGATATATGTCCTTGAATGGTAGAACCGTGACGAGGTATCAATTTTCAAATCTTGATAGTTAGAACCCTATGAGCCCATATGGTGGCCATTCTAGAAACGTCCGTAGCCCATTATATTCTAAAGTAAGGGCATAGATAATACGGTAGGCTATAATAGTGTTGAATGACCCTGTCGAAAGAAGTTGACTGATCTCACTTGTCAAGGTTTTTTGGTGACAACTTGGTGCAACACATGGGTGCTGCTATAAACGATACACCGCAACAAGTTCACTGGACTGACCCACTAGAGGATCCATATGGATGGTACCCCCAGTGTCTATGGAACAAATTGTCTAACGAATGGTGGTGCATGTGATCCTTAACTTGAGATCACCGGAGCGCCTTGTGCTCGATTGGTACATTTTGACACTAGCCTAACGTAGTTCTATTCAGAGCTGTCAATATGGTGGTGATTGGCTTCATCAAGGAGTGTATCAAGATAGAGGATTCATCACTCTCGGGTACGGAGAAGTTATCTCACGGCGCAATTTAATATATGGCAATGATACTAAAACTTGGCCACATGGGATTGAGTTGTTGCTCTATCTAGTTTATAATACAGGTCATTAGTCCAAAAACTAAATACATAATATCGAGAGTAACCGAAGGTTGACGCTATTTCTATGCCTTCGTCTCGTCGAGATAACGAATGATAAAGATCAACTGTACGAAAACCATATCGTTGATAGGTAGCTATTTTGCTGAATCCGAATCTATCGGGTGGCCATGATGCCTTGCTAAGGGCCAATCTTGGTTTGTGTGTAGTGAAACGATTAACTGGTGTTAATCGCGATACTATACACTACGGTATGATGGAGCCTATGGGTCACACACATAGAAGATCATTTAAGACTCAGGAGTAAGAAGGGCGTTTTCGTCTTTTTGGTGAAAGGGTATTTTGGTAATTTCATAGTGCAATTAAATTTGCTGAGGTCGTAGCCTTCTATTTAATTTGTTAAAAAAATTAAATAAGTGAAATTACATTTAAATATATGTTAGCATATATTTAAATAAATTATCATTATTGTTAAATGTTAATATATATATTAATTGATTTTTAATTGAGATAAGTGAATTAAAATAATATCTAATTGGGAGTGTTTGGAAACAATGGGTGTTTGGGTTGGAGCCCAAGCCTATTCCATATGGGAATAAGGCATAAATTTTACTATAAAGAAAAGGTTATTTGTAAAAGGTAAAGAGTTTTTCATTCACACATTTTCAGTAAAAGAAAACACACAGCCCCGAAACACCTCACACCAGATTTGGGTTTTTGCTAAAAATCATTATTCTTCATTTCTTCTTTGTTCTTAAGGCTAAAGAGGGCTAGCAAATCTCTCCTTAGTTCCTTGCGATTGTCTTCGTGTGGACTACGTCGGTTCCCCCTATACTTGAGTCATAGCAAAATACATTTAGAGACATATTTGGAGAGCCTCCAAATGTGCGTATGGTTTCTTAACTCTAGATTAATTTTCTACAGATTCTTATTGCGATATAAACTGTAAAATTGTACCCTGATCTTGGTTCTATGGAACGATCCTTGTTATTATTGTTTTTGTTTTCCATTGCCTCATGGACCGTTTCCTAACATATCTTTCACAGGACCTAGATTTAATGAAGCATAAATGATCGTGGCGTAACATTAATCGAAGCTCCTAAATCTACATAGCCCCTCAATTCTTGTGTTACATATCTTACAGAATTGTAAACATACCTGGATCATTGCACTTGGGAGGAGTTTTTCTTTGGAAAACTGCTGACACATTTCTCCCCATCATTATCTTCTCATCACCGTTCAACTTCCGTTTATTGGTGCATGGCTCCTTAAGAAATTTTGCATACCTTGGCACTTGCTTAATTGCATCCAATATAGGTATATTCACTTCCACCTTTGCAAACACATCTCCAAAATTTCTTTATCCTTCTCTTCTTTCTTTGACTTCACGAATCTGCTAGGAAAAGGTAAAGTATTAGACTGAAGTTGAATTGAAGGGTTAGGAATTACCTTTGATTCGGTTGTGCCTCTTCTTTCTCAATTTCATCTTCAATTTCTGCTTCCTTTGCTACACTTGGAATGTTCAGCTTTGGTTCTTCCACTTTCTTGCCACTTCTTAGCATCACTACATTCACATTTTCCTTTGGATTCACCACTGTTTGAGAAGGCAACTTCCCTCCAACTTGAGCCTCTAAACGACTTATAGCAATTGCCATTTGACCCATCTGATTCTCCAGACTTTGAATACTAGATCTTGTATCTTGTTAAAATTTTTTGGTATTCAAAGCAAGGGACTTAACTATATCCTCCAGGGAGGAGTTTGAACTCTGTGAGGCAGGTTGCTTCGGTTGAAAACCTTGTTGTTGTTGTCTATTCTGGAAGAAATTCTATCCAACTCCTACTTGTCTATTTCCTCCATAACTGAAATTCGGATGATCCCCCCAACCTGGATTGTACGTGTTGGAGTAAGGATCATACTGCCTTGGTGGTCTAGGAAAGTTTCCTGCTGCATTAACCTGCTCAGCCCCTTCCTCTTGAAGTGTTGGGCACATGTTCATTTGGTGTCCCATTGTCGAACATATCCCACAAGCTTTTACCTGTTGTGCATTCCCTACAGCCAATTGTCTAACAAGAGAGGTAAGATCAGATAGTTGTTGTTCAATGGAAGATGTACTTACCTCATTCACCCTTTTGGGTGGTGCATCATATCTTGTACCAAACTGTTGGGAATTGGCAACCGTGTTTGAGATTAAATGTTTGGCAACTTCAGGAGTTTTATCCACCAACGCACCTCCACTTGCTGCATTTATCATGTTTCTTTCCATAGCCAGTAAACCTTCATAGCGGTATTGAATTAACAATTGATCACTTATCTGGTGGTGAGGACAGCTTGCACATAGCTTCTTGAATCGCTCCAAATATTCATACAATGTCTCTCCATTATATTGCCTTATACCACATATATCTCTTTCCTGATGGTGGTAGCTCTGGAGGCTAGAAAATATCTTTCTAAAAACAACTTTTTCATCTCGTTCCATGTTGTGACTGTCCCCGATGGTAGATAATAAAGCCAATCCTTTGCATCATCCCCCAATGAAAAAGGGAAAGCTCGCAACTTAATCTGCTCCTTTGTCACCCCTGTCAGTTTCATGCTTGAACAGACTACGTGGAACTCTTTTAGATGTTTATTTGGATCTTCACCTGCACGACCACGAAATGTAGGTAACAAGTGAATTAGACCAAACTTAAGTTCAAAAGCAACTTCTAAAGTAGGGTACTGAATACATAAGGCTACTGATTAAAATCGAGGGCAGCCAACTCCTTTAATGTTCTGCCAGCGGCCATCTCTTCTTCTATTTCTGAATCTGGATCACTGGATGAATGGTGGGATGCTAAACCAAGGGCTATATTGAGACCAGAAAATGAAGAACTTGCTTGACGTGCCTCTTTTCACAACTTCTGTAAACTGTGTTCGATTTCTGGATCAAATTCCAACTCTCTTGTAGGATTGGATCGAGTCATAAACCAACTAAAATCACCAAATTAAGCCTAAATAGATAAAAACTAATAATAATAAAAAAAAGAAAAAAATTATATATATATATATATGTAACGCCCCACTTGAGGTACGTAGTTGTTGTTTCTTCTTTTGCTCTTATTTGAGTTGGTTTCTTGGTATTATTGTTTGAGTGAGTGTTGTGTTGAATGCTTGCCCTGAAATTGGTTGAAAATAGAAGAAGTTCAGTGTGTCAAGCTTCGCCGGGGCGAAGGAGAATCTTCGCCGCGGCGAAGAGGTGTTGAAACCACGGGGAAACTCTCTGGACAGTTTTGCCGCAGCGATAGAAGTTTCCTCGCCGCGGCGACAGGCCGACCAAAATGTTTGCTAGGTTTTAGATATTTTCTTCCCTAAGGGCAATTTGACCATTCTACCCCTAATTAGCAGGAAAAGTGGGGAGTTAAATGTAAGGATTTTTCATGGAGAATATGTTGCTATGGGGGTGTGTTTGTAATGAATCCAAGGATATAGATAGAATTCCCAAAGAAGAGTAAGGGCAAAATGGGAATGCTTGTGTATAAATTTCATTAAAAGGAATTAAGACTTGGCAAACCCCTCATTCTTCTTCTCTAACGTAACTCTCCTCTCTTGCTTCCTCTCAACTTCTCTTTCTTTTAATCAAGGAGTTTCAAAGGGCTTTTGGAGTGATTTGGGGTAGAAAAACAACCTAAGGCTTCCTAAGGTAAGGATTCTTACTTTGGTTGTGAAGCTTTGTGAGTTTTAGTACATATTGGATATTGAGGGTTTTTGTTCTTTTGTTTAAGAGTAGAGAAAAAGTCAAGCAAACCAAGTGAAATGAAGAGTTAGTGAAGTCTCTCCATAACAAAGTAAGTAAATCCCACCCCCAGTTGAGATTTGAGAATTTTCTTGATTAGGGTTTTGATAGCAATGATGTATGTATGTGATATACTGTTATATGCCATGTTATTGAGGCTTAAATAGAGATTTCTAGCGCTTTGTGATTGTTTATACCTTTCAAATATAAGAATGGTTGTGGTTTGAGAAGTAATTTGGATGGAATTGAAGGGGTATTGTGGAACCCTTTTTGGAAGTGTCTTTCTTTGGCAGGTTTTGTGGCTATGTGAGGGGGTTTCTCCCCATTTTGGATGGTTAGAGAAAGATTTAGAATCATTGCTATAGTAGAGTTTATGATGCACTTGAGTTTTTGATGAAATGCCTAATGAGGTTTGAGTTGGTAGTGAACCTTAATTCTTGCAACATTGCATGTTGGCATTTCATAAGTGCATTAGTGGAGTGAACCATCCATAGGCACTAATTGTGCATTGAAAAGTGACATAAGAAGAGTGGGAACTTTGTGTATGCAATTACTCTAAGAGTAGAAAACTTGGTGGATGCAACTACTCTAAGGGTAGAGAGAATGAAAATGCTAGAATAGAGTGAATGAGAAGAGTAGTAGAAATGGGCTGATGCTTTGTGATCATCACCCGACAGTCATGAGAATCCGGTTGATGCTTTGTGATCACCATCCGAATAGCCATTAGAGATGGGTTGATGCTTTGAGATCGTCACCCGCTAAGTAAGAAACGGTGGATGCTTTGTGATCCCCACCCGTTAGTTGTTAGATAAGTGGGTTGATGCTTTGTGATCACCATCCGACATTTATTAGAAGTGGGTTGATGCTTTGTGATCATCACCCGACAGTGATTAAGACGGGTTAATGCTTGGTGTCGTTACCCAAAAGTCATGAGAAACGGTAGGTGCTAGGTGGTCTCCACCCGATAGTTACGAAAACCAGGTAGAGGCTTCGTGATCCCCACTCGGTAGTCACTAAGACGGGTTTGGTACTGGGTGACTTCCCCCGATAGTCATGGAGAGTGAGATGGTACTGTGTGAACGCCATCCGACCGTACCTCCGGTAAGATGAGGCCATGACGTCTAGTAGAAACAGAAATAGAAACAGAAATAGTATAAGGAAAGAATTAAGAGTATTACATACGGGGACAGACAGATAGAGGGTTTTACTTACTGAGCATTATTTTGTGCTCACCCCGTTATTTTTCCTTTGTGGATGCAGGATCTAGGTGTTGATGCAGTCGGAGGAGCGTCGGTGAGCGAGGAGCAATAGCTACACTGTTTCCCCTGTTTTGTCTTTTAAAATGAATTTTTGTGAACAAACCTCTTTGTTTTTTAAGAAAGTTTTTGGGTCCAATTTTTCTATTGTTATTATGCATGCATTGTATTAGCTTACAGCAGTTGTCACAATATATATATATATATATATATATTTTTTTTTTTTTTTTCGACAGAAGCTAAAATTGGCCAAAAACACTATTAAATGATCGAATTTGACGACGAGAGGGTGGGGCTATTTCTAATCTTGCTCAGAATTTCATTTCCTTCAAAACAAGTACTCGCAACACTCATAATTCAACCAAAATTTCTCCTAAGAATAGTACTACTGTTCATTTTTTTTTTCAAGAACCTAAAAATCACAATTGAACAAAATGGAAAACACAACTAAACACTGATTAAATGAAATAACAAAAGAACATAGAACATAAAAAAAAATCGACAAAGAACATTCCCCGGCAACGGTGCCAAAATTTGGTAGCGTGCCGAATGCTCCAAACTAATAATCTTACTAACCTAACTACTAAATTGCATATAGGGTAAGCAAGGGTCGATCACACAGGGAATGATTCGATTAAATCCTATATTCTGACCAATAACCACAACGAAAACAATAGAAAAATAAAATAAAATAAAATCCTAAACAGTAAACATGACAATAGAATAATGAAAGTGGTTGTAGTCAATGCAATCTAAAGTGAAACGAATAAATCTCCAATGGTAGAAAATATTAGATTAAAAACAACCAGTTCTTGGTTCAAGATCCACCTAAACATGCATTGGACATGAACTAACCGTAACATTATTCTATCTCGTTATTATGGAATTATTGACCCTAGAAAACAACAAGCTCCGTTACCCGAATTTTCCCTTAATAGTCACTACTGAAATAAGCTCTTCAATTAGATCCTAACCCTTGAACAACTTAGAATAAGCTCTCTAAGTTTAATTCAATGGCAGCCTTAAGCATTAGGAAAATAGATCAATCCAAGCAAAAATCAAGCAAAATCAGATTATTAAAATTAGGTTATGTTATTCAAGGTGACAGATTGAGAACTTGTCCGTAATCATCTATCATCATGTGTTACTCATTGAATAGAAAGAGGACAATTATGTATCACAATTCCTAATTCTAACAGATAAAATTCTGATTAAACAATTTAGCAGGCCATTACTAAATCACTCAAACAAAAATCATAAACAGTTAAAACATAATAACATAAACAATTCCAATAAGAATGAGATTAAGAACAATGTTACTGAAGTTAAGTTACACCAATGACATGAATTCAGGCTTCAAAATCCCCTTGAACTGAAGAAGAAAGATCAGCCGCCCATATTGATGTAGAAAGTTAAAAAAAAAAAAATCCACCCGTTCTCTCTGTTTAACCTAACAACTCATAAATAAATAATGTGTTTTTCCTCAATTCTTCCCCAGGAAAAACAGAAATTACTTTCCTAGACCTTTCCTAAATGATAGACTTCCAAAACTGTCAATTCCTTATCAGATACGAAAAACAGAATTCATAATCCAGTTTGCACCAGGATTCTCACAATGTAAAAGAACTTTTCTGGACTCGGTCACTTCATAAATGTTGTAGTCCTAGATGTATAGATGAATTTGGGCTTTTGAATCACTTGCTTTCGATATCTAAAGCTCCAGTTAGGCCCATTCGAAGACTCAATACTCAGCCAGGAAATCCTTCCGCGAATAGGATTCCAGGTCCGGTTTTGCAACAACTAATGAGAGCCCAAACGAACTCGGATTCTCGCCCATAATACCTTCTTGGAAGGCTTGATTCGTCTACTTTACTTGTTTTGAAGTACACTTTTGCAGTCGAGAAATCTGACTCCATGAAAAACCTAAAAAACGCAGCACTGGTCAGAATAACAAAAAATCTGGAATTTCCTAATCTTTTCTCAATTATTTCATAAAGTCTATCCAAATATGCCAAACTTACAAAATAAACTCTAATCAACACAACTAGGCATAAAATATAACAAAAAACATTATATGGAAGGAATAAAAAAATATATAAATTACGCTCTTATCACCCATGGGTTTTGTTGACCCTAAGGCCCCAGACCATGCATGTCTCCTTAAAAAGTCATTATATGGCTTAAAACAGTCTCCTAGGTAGTGGTACAAGAGGTTTGACACATTCATAGTGGGTATAGGGTTTACTAGAAGTCAATATGATAGTTGCTTCTACTTTAAAATGAATAATGACATGCCAATTTACTTACTCCAATACGTTGATGATATGCTGTTGATTAGTGAGTCTAAATCCCAAATTAGTGATTTAAAGAAGAACTAAATTCTAAATTCAGTATGAAAAACCTAGGGAGTGCCAAGAAAATTCTAGGCATGGAGATAAATATGGATAGGAGAAGATGTGAACTAAGGCTGCAGCAATAGTCATACTTGCTGAAGTTAGTCACAAAGTTTGGCATGGCTGGTGCCAAACTGGTTTCAATGCCCCTGACTAGTCAGTTTGTACTCAGTAAATCCCAATGTCCCAAAACTGAGGCAGATGTGTTGAAAATGGAGTTTGTCCCATATGCTAATGTTATGGGGTCCCTGATGTATGTCATGATAAGTACTAGGTCGGATTTAGCATTTGCCATTTCCATGTTGAGCAGGTATATGTCTAACCCATGTATGGAGCATTGGACAGCCTTGAAATGGATGTTAAAATACATAAAAAGTTATGTATGTGTTGGTCTTGAATATTGTAAAAGGAATGCTGCATTTGATCTGGTTGGGTTTGTAGATGCTAATTTTGCAGAGGACAAAGATACCAGAAAATCAACTACAGCTTACTTCTTCACATTGGGTGGAAACTGTATAAGTTGGAAGTCTCAACTATAGCCTATAGTAGCCCTTTCCTCAATTGAATCTGAGTATATTGCAGCGACCGATGCATTTAAGGAAGCACTATGGCTAAACGGAATTTTGACAGAAGCAAATTTAATCAGTGGGAAGGTGATAGTGTACTCCGACAGTTAGAGTGCAATACATCTAAGCAAGAATCCAGTGTATCACGAAAGAACTAAACATGTGGATGTCCGTTATCATTTTGTGAGAGATCAAATTACTAATAGGATTATTGAGCTTAAGAAGGTTGCTACATAGGAGAATCCAATAGATATGGGCACTAAGATAGTCACTCCAGCAAATTGCTATTTGTAAAGTAGTCTAGAGTGACAAAGAACCATGAGGGAATGGGACTGAGCGAGCTGCACAGATGAATTGTTTTCAGAGGTTCCAAGGTGGAGATTGTTGAAGTGGAAGCCTGAAAACAGTGTCATTTTTGAGTAAGTAGAACGACGTCGTTTCATACATGCTATCAGATGAATCCTGACCGCAGATTACTCTTCAAATCCAACAGCCAAAATCCAGCCACCAGGTCAACCATATATAAACTCAACTTTTTCATTCAAAAGGGACATAATCACTATTGTCTTCTTTGTGTGATTGAGGAGTTAGGGTTTGTAAAGGGTTTTACTCTTGCCTTTTGTAATCGGTTAGATTAGAGTGATTAGGGGTTTAATCATTCTGGTGAGGGTGATGTTCTCTCAGGTTAGAGTGACTAAGTGAGTTTCTATAAGGGTTGATTACGGGATATTTTGTATCAGGGTGAGTGATTCTGTGTTGGTTTGTTTTGAGGTGTTGTAATCATGATTCTTGTGATAATAGTAAGTGCAGCGAGCTCATCTCTTTCTTGAGCTCAACGTGGATGTAGCTTATCCTATAAGGATAAGTGAACCACGGTAAATCTCCGTGTTCTTGATTTGATTGTGTGTGAGATTAATATTTTGTAGAATCCTTCAGGTTGCATAACAATCTTAATAAATGATTTTTAGCAAATTACATACATAAATCATATACAAATGACTATAGCAACCAAACCCGGCATGAGTTCCACTACAAAAAAATAATATGGTTTTTCTTAAAGTATTCTGGCCATTAATGAATTTAGTCGTGCAATTAGGAGTCACTTTTTGTCTGAATTTTGTTGTAGGATTGCAATTGTTTCAAGGGGGCAACAAAGGGATGTGGATATGAGATATGCAGACAATTAGCTTCCAGTAGGATTACTGTGGTTTTTGTTAGAGTAGATGCCATAGAGCTAATCAATTATTGTAGAATTGACTCTTTGTAATAATGTTCATTAATCAATAGAAGGCATTTTATTCTATATTGCATAAATCATTATTATTGCAATATGTATTGATATATGTCCTTAGAATGGTAGAACCGTGACGAGGGTATCAAGTGTTTCAAATCTTGATTGTGAGAACCCTATGAGCACATATGGTGGCCATTCTAGAAATGTCCGTAGCCCCAGTATTATTCTGAAGTAACGGCACAGATAATACAGTAAGACTATCATAGTGTTGAATGATCCTGTCGAAAGGCAGTGACTGATCTCACTTGTCAAGGTTGTTTGGTGACAACCTGGTGCAACACACGGGTGCTTGCTATAGGCGAATACATCGCAGCAAGTTCATTGGACTGACCCACTAGAGGATTCCATATGGATGGTAACCCTAGTGTCTATGGAACAAATCCTCTAACGAATGGTGGTGCATGTGAGCCTTAGACTTGAGATCACTGGAGTGCCTTGTGTATTGATTGGTGCAGTTTGACACTAGCCTAACGCAGTTCTATTCAGAGCTATCAATACAGTGGTGATTGGCTACATCAAGGAGTGTATCAAGACTATGGTGGATCGATAGAGGATTCATCACTCCCGGGTACGAGAGAAGTTATCTCACGGCGCAATTCAGTATATGACAATAACACTAAAACTGTGGCCACAGTGGGATTGAGTTGTTGCTCTTTCTAGTTTATAATAAAGGTTATTGGTCCAGAAACTGAATACATAATATCGAGAGTAACCAAAGGTTGACACTATTTCTATGCCTTCGTCTCGTCGAGATAATGGATGATGAAAGGATCGAATTGTACGGTAACCATATCGTTGATAGGTAGCTACTTTGCTGAATCCAAATCTATCGGGTGGCCATGATGCCTTGCTTGGGGCCAATCTTGGTTTGTGTATTAGTGAGACGATTAATTGGTGTTAATCGCAATACTATACACTGCTAGTATTATGAGGAGCCTATGGGTCACACACATAGAAGATAATTTAAGAGCCAAGAAGAAGAAAAAGGGTGTTTTCGTCTTTTTAGGCGAAAGAGTATTTTGGTAATTTCACAGTGTAATTAAATTTGCTGAGGTCGTAGCCTTTATTTAATTTATTAGAAAAATTAAATAAGTGAAATTAAGTTTAAATATGTGTTTGCATATATTTAATTAAATCATCATTATTGTTAAATGTTAATATATAGATTAAATATATATTAATTGACTTTAATTGAGATAATGATGAAATAAATATAAAATATCTAATTGGGAGTGTTTGGTAACATGGGATGTTTGGGTCGGAGCCCAAGCCTATTCCATATAGGAATAGGGCAACTTAAAGTTTAATATAAAAGATAAAAGGTAATTGTAAAAGTGTGTGAGATTCATTATTTACTTTTTCCTTTGTAAAAGAAAAACCCCATAGCCCCATTTCCTCTCCCACGGTAGTATTCCATTTTGCCCAAAATCAATTCATTTGATTTTTTTTCTTCTTTAATCTTAAAGCTAAGAAGGATCTAGCAAATCCCTCTTTAGTTCTTTGTGATTGTCTTCGTGTGGACTATGTGGGTTCGATCCTACACTTGGGTTGATAGCAAAAACGTTCATTGACAAATTTGGAGGAGCCTCCAAATGTGCGTATGTTTTTCTAAACTCATGATTAATTTCTGCAGATTTCTATTTTAACATAAACTATAAAATTTTACCTTTGATCTTGGCTCAATGGGAACGATCCTTGTCATTATGTTTTTGTTTTCCGCTGCGTATATGGACCGTTTCCTAATAGTTTTAACTGCAAGGGATGCGAAAAGGGACAATGATGCTGTTGAAAAGCTCGAGTCTTTTGGGCTCTTTGATGTAGTTTTTCATCAACTAAGTGTTACTTTTGCTGCCAGTATTGCTTCTCTCGCAACTTTCATCGAAACAAACTATGGAAAGCTTGATATATTGGTAATTATCATTCCTAAACATTTGTTTTTTAAGCTCTAATAATTGTTCAGTATGTTGAACCTAATATTGTTTTAATTTACAGGTAAACAATGCAGGAGTTGTCGGAACTCAGAACAATGAATGTAAAAGTAGTGGGGGAAGGTGGGTACTTAGGGTTTCAAGTTTCAACTTTGATTTTCTTGTAATTTTTATTATGTTTGTATTAGTTTTTTGGGAATTTTTCATTGTAAGGGTTTGAGAGTTAGAAGGGCTAGACCGGCTGTATATTAGAGAATAGGAAAATTTTAATTATTATTATTATTTTTTTAATTATATGAGTACCCGCAAGTATACTCGACCTGCCCACCAAAAAAAGGTCGGGTCGGGTACAGGTCCAATTTTTTCAAATCTTTAACGGTGGACTCGTACCCACTATTTTTTGGACAAGTACGGGTTCACTTGTAGGTAAAGACTCATTTTGCCAGGTCTAGTGGCATTGAATGGATGTTGGTTGCTGTAGAGTTGGAGAGTGGATTATGAGGAATTACCTATAGATTCTCCATAATGAATCCATTTTGTTATAACGAATTCAGTCATTGTAGCGAGGATTTTCACTACCCATTCAAGAAGTTAAATTTTTATAGTGACTCTTAATTCCTCATAACAAATCCAAATTTGTGGTAACGAATGTGACTCTATTAAGTGACATTATTACTCATGGTTTTTTTTAATTATTATTATTATTATTATTATTATTATTATTATTATTATTATTTTGACCAAAATTAAAGTCTAATCATCAAGAACTAGAAGAGAATGCCCTAGCCACCATATAAATATATTTGTCAGCCCTAAGGAGGAAGAGTGTTGTTGTGTGTGATTTTTCCTTCAAGCTCGGGGAATTGCGAGGTTATAGCTCGATCCAAAACCAGCTCGACTCAACTGATTGTCTAACCCAACATAAGCTCATCGAGTTGTAACTCGACCTAGCATAAGCTAGTTGCAACCAATCCTTATAGTTGTTCAATCAATTCACAGATAACTTCAGATCCCAGATATCTTAGAAATGATCAGATCAACAACAATCTTTGCATAATCACATCACTCAATCGTGAGAATATCGGAGTTTCATTTCAAGATTAATTGTAATCCATTTATTTTTGCTCTTTCCTTTGTACAAAATTAGTATATAAACCCCCTCCAACAATGAGAAAAGGGTTAGCAAATTATTCTAGGATTGTTATTGTAAGCTCTCATAGCAAATACAAAAATGGTGGATGTAGGCTCAAGAGTATAACTCACCGAACCACTTTAAAAACTTCTTGTCATTTACTTTACTGCATTTTCCGTTTATTCATTGCTGGTTTCCCATAATCACGTACACATCAGTTTCGATCTTGTCAAGGTCGATTAGATTACTCTAGTTGGTGTACTTTTACATCAACAGTTTGGCGCTAGAAGGAGGGCCTCCTCTAAAATCTCAGAATTTTCGGCAAACAACCCCAGTCATCCAATCACTCAAGGCCCCAAATGGTGCGTACAAGATAGAAAACCATCACCGAAAACCATGACAATGTGGAAACCACCCACCAGGGGTGCAACAAGACGCCGTTGGGCGTCGACCACCAGTGCCGCCAGGGCAATAGGCTATGAATAACTAAGGAGTAGGGACCTCGAATCCCAAGAATGACTAACTAACGGAGATGATCAGAACAATGGTTGCACAGATGATGCAATAGAACGTGACTGAGTTAAGAAATCAGCAACCGACCGCCTAAGACCTTGACTAGCCACACTTCATAGACATCACCTTGACAGGTCAGAATTCAATTGGTGACCAATCTAGTTCATCAACACCAAGGGACAATCGACATCCCTGATATCATAGAGTCCATTCCGCTCATGAACGTAGTCCCGCGGGCAAACTAACCCTATGATGTGACCAGGAAAACAACCGATGGGGAAAATAAAGGTAATGGTCACCTAAGGGACACTCAACCTACTCGACGATATCCCCACCGTCAGCGTGAGTGTGCTGATTTTAACCTACGCCTGAGGCAGGCTCAGACCTCCCAAGCTCACAAGGAGAGTCTTTTGCTCTAATTTGGCAATGATCGACATTCCGATTATAACCAACATCGCAAGCAATGCATTGACAAGCATGATAGCACCTACCAGCCTAGCCATCATGACTCAACCTTGCACATCAATGCGCATAATGGAGGGGGCTCACAAGCAACATATTTGTGAACTCACTTGCTCGAGGTAAGGCTGAATTGAGCAAGCCTGGGCAATTCTCACAACGAAGACTTAGATCAGGTACAGAAAATGCTCGACAATCTAAGAGCCCGCTAGAACAATGCAGTGGAAAAGGTAGTGACGAAACACTGACCTTGTATTTAACGAGCTTCCAGAACAAGCAGGCAAAAGTCGCGGCTGCACCTAAAGAATCAATCCAAACTTTGCTGATTGCGAGCATCAGGCCATAAACACAGTTGTGGAAAGAGCCACAAAATGAAGATCATGTGAGCCTGGCAAAGCTTTATCATATGGAAGCTAAGCATCAGCGAGTAGAAAGCTCGCTAGTCACCCTAGCCAAAAGCTCATCGTGAAGAGCCCCGAACAAGCGACAAGATCACTCGTTAGATAAACAAAGGGGCTAAGCCCGCAATGACCGGGACTAAAATAGGTTCCATAAGAGGCAGAAGACAGAAAATCTCGGGGAAAGGTAGCCTTTCCCGCAGTATGCAGAATACACCCCCCTCACACAAGACAAAGTTTATATATATGAAGTCTCTTGTAAGGCTAAGAGACTACCTGCTTCAGAAAGAATGAGGGAGGCTCCAAACAGAAGAGATTGGCAAAAATATTGTCGATACCACTGAGACATCGGACACAACACCAATGGGTGTCGGCCTTTAAAGGATGCCATCGAGGATCTGATCTGGAGGGGCCACTTAAAAGAATTTGTTAAGGAGGCACCAGCTCACGAAAACATTGATGAGTAGAATAACCAGATCTAGCAAGCCCCAGCCAATGCCAACAATGAAGTCTTGGTAGACATGATTTATAGGGGTCCCGACATTACAGGGAGCTCAAGGCACTCTCGTGAGCAATATGCTCGAGAGGTCCAAACAGACTGAGTCCCTTGAGTAATGAGCTATGAATAGAAGCTACACAAGCAGTCTAAACAAGAGAGGGAGATGATAGGATTCACAGTGAAAGAGTGTGAAGAATCTCCTTGCCATAATCGTGATACGATTGTGATCACAACCAGGATCAGCAACACTAGAGTACTAAGGGTGATGGTCAATAATGGAAGTACAGGGAACATCATTTTCTTGGGAGCTTTCCGAGAAATGAGCTTCATAGAGAGATTTGAGGGCGTGCCCATCGCCACTTTATGGATTCACTAGGGACAACTTGGTCCTCAAGGGAATGATCAACCTGCCTGTGACTTTGGGGGCAGAACCCAAAATCAGGATGGTGATGGCAGAATTCTTAGCAGTGGACTGCCCAACCACATACAATGTCATCCTCGAAAGACCGATCTTGGATGATCTAAGTGTAGTCACTTTAGTGCGCTGCCAAGCAATGAGGTTCCCGACTCTAGGCAAGGTCGCGATGATCAGAAGTTGCAGAAAAGAATCCCGAGAATGTTACAACTAGGCCACTAATGCTACACTAAAATGATCGCTCCTGAGAACCATGGTCATTGTAGAGTCCAAGCCAAACCCCATACCTCTTGAGGATACCATAGATCCTTGCATCCATAAAGAAGAGCCCATAGCAAGGCCGATAGAAAAGCTGCAAGAAATAGCTGTCAGTGAAGAAGACCTAACTTGCATGTTAAAAATTGACAACAATCTAAACAAAGAAATGGCCAACAGTTTGGTGGGGTTTCTAAAGAAAAATCTAGACGTTTTCGCATGGGTACACGCGGATATGGTGGGGATTAGCCCCAAGGTAATATGCCACAGATTGAATGTTGACCCAACAACTCGACCAATCAGACAAAATAGAAGATCTATGGATGTAAAGCGTTCTAAAGCACTGAAGGATAAAGTTGACAAACTCCTGAACATCAACTTCATTAGGGAAGTGAGATACCCAAACTGGCTTGCCAACCCAATCTTGGTGAAAAAGTCAAATGGCAAGTGGCAGACTTGCGTTGACTTCACAAACTTGAACAAAGCTTGTCCCAAAGATAGCTTTCCACTGCCTTGAATCAACCAATTAGTGATGCGACAATTGGGAACGCACAACTCAGTTTCATTGATGCATACTCAAGATATAACCAAATCCCAATGCATCAGCCTGATGAAGAACACACCTCATTTATTACTGATCGGGGGATTTACTATTATAGGATTATGTCATTTGGCTTGAAGAATGCTGGGGAAACCTACCAACGTTTGGTGAACAAGATGTTCATCGAGTAAATCAGCCAAACAATGAAGGTGTATATCGATGACATGCTCATCAAATCAAAGGTTGCCGAAAGCCACGTTGAGCACCTGAGGGAAATGTTCGACATCCTTAGAAAATATAGAATGAGGCTCAACCCTCTGAAGTGCGCTTTTGGAGTAAACTCGAGAAAGTTTCTAGCCTTCTTGGTAAATTAGCGGGGTGTTGAAGCCAACCCAAAAAAGATTCAAGCTCTCTTGGACATGAAAAGCCTGACTAGCATAAGGCAAGTTCAAAGCTTGATAAGGCGTGTGGCCGCACTCAACATATTTTTTTCCTAAGCCACAGATAGGTGCCTACCATTCTTCAAAACTCTGAAGGGAAGTAAGGGTTTCAAATGGACAGAGGAGTGTGAAAAAGCATTCCAAGAATTGAAGAAGCATCTAGAGCAACCTCCTTTGCTATCAAAGCCTGTCTAGGGCGAGCCGCTACTATTATATTTATTGGTTTTTTAAGTCTGCAATCAGCATGGCTTTGATACGTGAAGAAGGGGGAGTGTAGTGGCCGGTATACTATGTTAGTAAAAGGTTGCTTGACATTGAGACAAGGTAGCCCGAAATAGAGAAGCTCGCCTATACTCTTGTCATTGCCACTCAGAAGCTGCGGCCCTATTTCCATGCGCACTCCATACATGTGCTGACAAATTGTCCATTGAGGAAAATAATGCAGAAGCCCGAGGTATCAAGCTGATTGTTCCAATGGACGATGGAAATAAGTCAGTATGATATCAAGTACATCCCGAGAACAGCGATAAAAGGTTAGGCCTTGGCAGACTTCATTTCAAAATTTTCTTATCAGCCCGAAGGGGAAGTAAGCCCGCTAAGGGCGAGCACTTTGGAGGTAAGCGAACAATAGAAACCAAATCTTGATGACCTTTGGAAGTGGACTCTGTATGTAGATGAGTCCTCAAATGAGAAAGGGATAGGAGTTGGGCTCTTGCTTGAAAGTCCCAAAGGGAACCCGATCAAAGCTGTAGTCAAATTTAGGTTTGCCGCCTCCAACAATGAGGCAAAATACAAAGCATTGCTCATGGGGATCCGCCATGCCAAAGAAATCGGGGCATAGTCTATCAAGATTTATAGCGACTCCCAGCTCGTAGTCCATCAAATTATTGAGGAATATCAGGAAAATGAGCACAAAATGGCATCATATCTTTGGCAAGTGAAAGCCAAGTTTGAGCAGTTCAAATGCTTCAATATTCTTCAAATCCCAAGGGAAAAGAATTCAGTGGTTGACACTCTAGCTCTCCTAGCTTTTGCAATAAGCCAAGAGAAGACTGATTCGATACCTATTAAATTCCTCCCAAGTCTAAGCATCCCCACTCCATAGGAACCAGTCTTAGTAACAGGGCAGAGATACAGCCAGATGAAGGCAATAATCACCTAACTAAAAGATGGAACAGTGCCTAAAGGAAGAAATGAAGCTAGAACACTCTGAGCAAAACCAGCTCGATACACGCTCATCAATGATAGACTGTATAAGCATGGATACAATTCACCACTTCTGTATAATGTTGATCATGAAGACGTAGACTATGTTCTGAAAGAGATCCACAAAGGCATTTGTGGGAACCATGCAGGGGGAAAATCTCTAACATACAAGGTGCTTCGTCAAGGCTACTACTGGCCAATAGTTTTTGATGATGTAGTAGACTATGTGTGCAGATGCGACAAATGCCAGAGATTTACAAATGTTTAGCAAGCTCCACCTCAAGAGTTAACCACCTTGACAAGTCCTTGGTCATTTGCAATATGGGGGATCGATCTAATCGACCCTTTTCCTTAAGGAAATGGAGGTGTTAAGTTCGCAGTGGTCGCAATAAATTACTTCACCAAGTGGGTAGAAGCCGGGCCTTTAGCTACCATCATGTCGAATAAGATGAAAGATTTCATGTACAAAAACATCATTTGTAGATTCGGAATTCCCCACACATTAATAACCGACAATGGAAAATAGTTCGACAGGGAGGACTTTAGATTTTCTACAAACGGTTTGGTATTTAGAAGAGCTTCGCTACTGTTTATCAGCCTCAAGCTAACGATCAAGTAGAGGTTGTGAATAAAGTGATCAAGCACACCATTAAGAAGAAGCTTGATGCCCTAAAGGGAAGATGGGCTGAGGAATTGCCCGAGGCCTTATGGTGTTACAAAACGATAGCCAGAAACTCGACAAGTGAAACCTCTTTCTCTCTATCATACGAGTGTGAAGCTATGCCCTCAGTTGAAGCGGGGATTAGTTCGTTCTGCAGGGAAGTCTTCAACAGAGAAAAAAATGAAGATCTTCTTCGCCTGAGGCTAGACCTAATTGAAGAAAATCAAGCCAAGTCTTAGTTAAGGCTTGCCTTATACTAACAGTGAGCCAGACGATACTTCAATATCAAAGTCAAGAATAGGGACTTTGAAGTGGGCGACCTAGTCCTTAGAAAGGTTGTCCAAGGTACATAAAACCCGAATCTGAGGGCACTTGGGCCCAAATGGAAAGGTTCATTCAAGATCTCTGAAAAGCTCGCACCAGGAACCTTCCATCTGGAATGCCTCAATGGCAAAGCCATACTGTGAGCATGGAACGCCGAGCACCTGCGAAGGTACTACCAAAGAGTAGCTCGGGTTCCAATCATGTTTTATTTTCTTCCTTATATTCATTATAAAGTTGTTTATAGCCAAAATATTATCAATAAATAAAGTTATTATTCATGAACTTTATGTTGTTCGTTATTTTATGTTTATCAGTATCTTGTTCGTCATGTATTATCTTTTGTTTTAAAAATTGTGACCTACACGATCGCATCCAAAAACTCAGAGTCAAGAGTTCGAAAAAATGAAGCTTAGCTTGATAAGCCACGCCAA
This sequence comes from Pistacia vera, assembly GCF_008641045.1. NCBI lineage: Eukaryota > Viridiplantae > Streptophyta > Magnoliopsida > Sapindales > Anacardiaceae > Pistacia > Pistacia vera. The sequence continues at coordinate 255,101 of NW_022196342.1, forward strand.
AATCCAACTCATTAGTGGTGAAATTCCCCAAATCGACGAAGTTACACTTAGAAAAATTCAAATAAAACACGTCGAAGAAAATCGATCATAAGCCAACGGCTAAAACTTGAGATGGACAGCTAGTCTAAACTTAGAGTTGTCACACAAGATTTTCTCATATATATTCAAAAAGTTCCTCAAGAAGCAAGCTACACATAACTTGAAACAAATTCAAAATGACTCTGCAGAAATTAAAAATTGCTCAACAGATATATGCAAAAAAATGTCTTTCATTGATTCAAAAGTTTAGTTACAAACTAAACTAAAAAAAAAAAAAAAAGGAGACAAAAAGACGAAAATTTCTAAGCAGTTGGAGGAGCGAGGGCATCGTCACCAATCTGGGCAGAAGGATCGTCGATGGCAAGAGTCTTGGCAATCTCTTCAGGGTTGGGAGTCAGAACATCCATCAGAGTCTTGATCGAAGAAAGGTCGGTGACAATAGGCAGGAACGTAGCCAAGGGAGCTGGATCCTCGACCTCCTGCTTAATGCTTACATCCTCCTCTCCATCCTCGACTTCTTCTTCGCCCTCACCATGGGGCTTAGAGTCGTTTGAGTAAACATAGGCCATCCCTTGGGCCTCGGTCCTCATCCTATCGACCTCTTTTTGATAAGCCTATGGAAGAAAAGAGAATTCAATCGAGGGATAAGCTTCCCAAAACTTCTACACAAGGAAGACCGATGTCTCCTAAGCTCGATTCATGACGACCACATTCAGCTCCTCGATTTTGAGCCTAAGCTGCTCAGTTTCAGCCTCGGCTTTTTGTTGACCCTCCACCTCCTGGGCAAGATCGAGTGAGACCTGTTTAAACTTTGTCTCTCAATCCGAGGCAGTTTTTTAAGCCGATGTGAGCTCGGAGCTTAACTTATTGTTAGCACCTAGCTGCTATGCCAAACTCTTCTCAGCCTCGACTTCTTTGGCTTTAGCCTTTGCCCGAGCAGCCTCAATCACCAAAATTCTGTCAAGGAATTCCCTTTCCTTGACCCCGAAGGCCGCCATTTCCTCTTTAAGAGCTCAAGTTTGGTCTGCTTTGAGTCATTCTCTTTCTCTGCCACCTCGGCCCTAGCCAAGACATCCTCCTTGAGCATCTCCACTTCTTGCCACCTCTAGTGAGTGTAACGCCCCACATGAGGTACGTAGTTATTGTTGCTTCTTTTGCTCTTATTTGAGTTGGTTTTGGTAATATTGTTTGATTAAGTGTTGCGTTGAATGCTTGCCCTGAAATTGGTTGAAAATAGAAGAAGTTTAGTGTGCCAAGCTTCACCGGGGCGAAGGAGAATCTTCGCCGCGGCTAAGATGTGTTGAAACCATGGGGAAACTCTCTGGACAGTTTCACCGCGGTGACAGAAGTTTCTTCGCCGCGGCGACAGGCCGATTAAAATGTTGGTTAAGTTTTAGATATTTTCTTCCCTAAGGGCAATTTGACCATTCTACCCCTAATTAGCAGGAAAAGTGGGGAGTTAATTGTAAGGATTTTTCATGGAGAATATGTTGATATGGGGGTGAGTTTGTAATGAAACCCATGGGTTTTGTTGACCCTAAGGCCCCAGACCATGCATGTCTCCTTAAAAAGTCATTATATGGCTTAAAACAGTCTCCTAGGTAGTGGTACAAGAGGTTTGACACATTCATAGTGGGTATAGGGATTACTAGAAGTCAATATGATAGTTGCTTCTACTTTAAAATGAATAATGACATGCCAATTTACTTACTCCTATACGTTGATGATATGCTGTTGATTAGTAAGTCTAAATCCCAAATTACTGATTTAAAGAAGAACTAAATTCTGAATTCAGTATGAAAAACCTAGGAAGTGCCAAGAAAATTCTAGGCATGGAGATAAATAGGGATAGGAGAAGATGTGAACTAAGGCTGCAGCAACAGTCATACTTGCTGAAGTTAGTCACAAAGTTTGGCATGGCTGGTGCCAAACTGGTTTCAATGCTCCTGACCAGTCAGTTTGTACTCAGTAAATCCAATGCCCCAAAACTGAGGCAGATGTGTTGAAAATGGAGTCTGTCCCATATGCTAATGTTGTGGGGTACCTGATGTATGCCATGATAAGTACTAGGCCGGATTTAGCATTTGCCATTTCTATGTTGAGCAGGTATATGTCTAACCCAGGTATGAAGCATTGGACAGCCTTGAAATGGATGTTAACATACATAAACAGTTCTGTATGTGTTGGTCTTGAATATTGTAAAAGGAATGCTGCATTTGATCTGGTTGGGTTTGTAGATGCTAATTTTGCAAGGGACAAAGATACCAGAAAATCAACTACAGCTTACTTCTTCACATTGGGTGGAAACTGTATAAGTTGGAAGTCTCAACTGCAGCCTATAGTAGCCCTTTCCTCAATTGAATCCGAGTATATTGCAGTGACCGATGCATTTAAGGAAGCACTATGGCTAAAGGGAATTCCGACAGAAGCAAATTTAATTAGTGGGAAGGTGACAGTGTACTTCGACAGTCAGAGTGCAATACATCTGAGCAAGAATCCAGTGTATCATGAAAAAACTAAACATGTGGATGTCCGTTATCATTTTGTGAGAGATCAAATTACTAATAGGATTATTGAGCTTAAGAAGGTTACTACAGAGGAGAATCCAGCAGATATGGGCACCAAGATAGTCACTACAGCAAAGTTCAAGCATTGCTTGAACTTGCTATTTGTAAAGTAGTCTGGAGTGACAAAGAGCCATGAGGGAATGGGACTGAGCAAGCTGCACAGAGGAACTGTTTTCAAAGCTTCCAAGGTGGAGATTATTGAAGTGGAAGCCTGAAAACAATGTCGTTTTTTAGTAAGTAGAACGACATCATTTCATACATGCTATCAAATTAATCCTGACCGCAGATTACTCTTCAGATCCAACAGCCAAAATCCAGCCACCAAGTCAACCATATATAAACTCAACTTTTTCATTCAAAAGGGGTAAAATCACTATTGTCTTCTTTGTGTGATTGAGGAGTTGGGGTTTGTAAAGGGTTTTACTCTTGCCTTGTGTAATCGGTTAGATTAGAGTGATTAGGGGTTTAATCATTCTGGTGAGGGTGTTGTTCTCTCAGGTTAGAGTTACCAAGTGAGTTTCTATAAGGGCTGATTATGGGATATTTTGTATCAGGGTGAGTGATTCTGTGTTGGTTTGTTTTGAGGTGTTGTAATCATGATTCTTGTGATAATAGTAAGTGCAGCGAGCTCATCTCTTTCCTGAGCTCAACATGGATGTAACTTACCCTATAAGGATAAGTGAACCACGGTAAATCTCCGTGTTCTTGATTTGATTGTGTGTGAGATTGATATTTTGTAGAATCCTTAAGGTTGCATAACAATCTTAATAAATGATTTTTAGCAAATTACATACATAAATCATATACAAATGACTATAGCAACCAAACCCGGCATGAGTTCCACTACAAAAAAATAATATGGTTTTTCTTAAAGTATTCTGGCCATTAATGAATTTAGTAGTGCAATTAGAGGTCACTTTTTGTTTGAATTTTGTTGTAGGATTGCAATTGTTTCAAGGGGGCAACAAAGGGACGTGGATATGAGATATGCAGGCAATTAGCTTCCAGTAGGATTACTGTGGTTTTTGTTAGAGTAGATGCCCTAGAGCCAATCAATTATTGTAGAATTGACTCTTTGTAATAATGTTCATTAATCAATAGAAGGCATTTTATTCTATATCGCGTAAATCATTATTATTGCAATATGTATTGATATATGTCTTTAGAATGGTAGAACCGTGACGAGGGTATCAAGTGTTTCAAATCTTGATTGTGAGAACCCTATGAGCACATATGGTGGTCATTCTAGAAACGTCCGTAGCCCTAGTATTATTCTGAAGTAACGACACAGATAATACGGTAAGGCTATCATAGTGTTGAACGACCCTGTCGAAAGGCAGTGACTGATCTCACTTGTCAAGGTTGTTTGGTGACAACCTGGTGCAACACATGGGTGCTTACTGTAGGCAATTACATCGCAACAAGTTCACTGGACTGACCCACTAGAGGATTCCATATGGATGGTAACCCCAGTGTCTATGGAACAAATCCTCTAACGAATGGTGGTGCATGTGATCCTTAGACTTGAGATCACCAGAGTGCCTTGTGCACCGATTGGTGCAGTTTGACACTAGCCTAATGCAGTTCTATTCAGAGCTGTCAATACGGTGGTGATTGGCTGCATCAAGGAGTGTATCAAGACTATGGTGGATCGACAGAGGATTCATCACTCCCGGGTATGAGAGAAGTTATCTCACGTTGCAATTCAGTATATGGCAATGACACTAAAACTGTGGCCACAGTGGGATTGAGTTGTTGCTCTATCTAGTTTATAATACATGTCATTGGTCCAGAAACTGAATACATAATATCGAGAGTAACTAAAGGTTGACACTATTTCTATGCCTTCGTCTCGTCGAGATAATGGATGATGAAAGGATCGAATTGTACGGTAACCATATCGTTGACAGGTAGCTACTTTGCTGAATCCGAATCTATCGGGTGGCCATGATGCCTTGCTAGGGGCCAATCTTGGTTTGTGTATTAGTGAGACGATTAATTGGTGTTAATCGCGATACTATACACCGCCAGTATGATGAGGAGCCTATGGGTCACACACATAGAAGATAATTTAAGAACCAAGAAGAAAAAATGGTGTTTTTGTCTTTTTAGGCGAAAGGGTATTTTGGTAATTTCACAGTGCAATTAAATTTACTGAGGTCGTAGCCTTTATTTAATTTATTAGAAAAATTAAATAAGTGAAATTACGTTTAAATATGTGTTCACATATATTTAATTAAATCATTATTATTGTTAAATGTTAATATATAGATTAAATATATATTAATTGACTTTAATTGAGATAATGATGAAATAAATATAAAATATCTAATTGGGAGTGTTTGGTAACATGGAGTGTTTGGGTCGGAGCTCAAGCCTATTCCATATAGGAATAGGGCAACTTAAAGTTTAATATAAAAGAAAAAAGGTAATTGTAAAAGTGTGTGAGATTCATTATTTACTTTTTCCTTTGTAAAAGAAAAAATTCATTTTGCCCAAAATCAATTCATTTGATTTTTTTTCTTCTTTAATCTTAAAGCTAAGGAGGATCTAGCAAATCTCTCCTTAGTTCTTTGTGATTGTCTTCGCGTGGACTACGTGGGTTCGATCCTACACTTGGGTCGATAGCAAAAACGTTCATTGACAAATTTGGAGGAGCCTCCAAATGTGCGTATGTTTTCTAAACTCATGATTAATTTCTGCAGATTTCTATTTTAACATAAACTGTAAAATTGTACCTTTGATCTTGGCTCAATGGGAACGATCCTTGTTATTATGTTTTTGTTTTCCGCTGCGTATATGGACTGTTTCCTAATAGTTTTAACTGCAAGGGATGCGAAAAGGGACAATGATGCTGTTGAAAAGCTCGAGTCTTTTGGGCTTTTTGATGTAGTTTTTCATCAACTAGGTGTTACTTTTGCTGCCAGTACTGCTTCTCTCGCAACTTTCATCGAAACAAACTATGGAAAGCTTGATATATTGGTAATTATCATTCCTAAACATTTGTTTTTTAAGCTCTAATAATTGTTCAGTATGTTGAACCTAATATTGTTTTAATTTACAGGTAAACAATGCAGGAGTTGTCAGAACTCAGAACAGTGAATGTAAAAGTAGTGGGGGAAGGTGGGTACTTAGGGTTTCAAGTTTCAACTTTGATTTTCTTGTAATTTTTATTATGTTTGTATTAGTTTTCTGGGGATTTTTCATTGTAAGGGTTTGAGAGTTAGAAGGGCTAGACCGGCTGTAGATTAGAGAATAGGAAAATTTTAATTATTATTATTATTTTTTTAATTATATGAGTACCCGCAAGTATACCCGACCCGCCCACCAAAAAAAGGTCGGGTCGGGTACAGGTCCAATTTTTTCAAATCTTTAAGGGTGGACTTGTACCCACTATTTTTTGGACAAGTACAGGTTCACTTGTAGGTAAAGACTCATTTTGCCAGGTTTAGTGGCATTGAATGAAAGTTGGCTGCTGTAGAGTTGGAGAGTGGATTATGAGGAATTACCTATAGATTCTCCATAATGAATCCATTTTGTTATAACAAATTCAGTCATTGTAGCGAGGATTTTCGCTACCCATTCAAGAAGTTAAATTTTTATAGTGACTCTTAATTCCTCATGACAAATCCAAATTTGTGGTAACGAATGTGACTCTATTAAGTGACATTATTACTCATGGTTTTTTTTAATTATTATTATTATTATTATTATTATTTTTTTTTTTTGTGACCAAAATTAAAGTCTAATCATCAAGAACTAGAAGAGAATGCCCTAGCCACCAAAGAGGAAGAGTGTTGTTGTGTGTGATTTTTCCTTCAAGCTCGGGGAATTGCGAGGTTATAGCTCGATCCAAAACCAGCTCGACTCAACTGATTGTCAGACCCAACATAAGCTCATTGAGTTGTAACTCGACCTAGCACAAGCTAGTTGCGACCAATCCTTACAGTTGTTCAACCAATTCACAGATAGCTTCAGATCTCGGATATCTTGAAATGATCAGATCAACAACAATCTTTGCACAATCACAACACTCAATCGCGAGAATATCAGAGTTTCATTTCAAACTTAATTGTAATCCCTTTATTTTCGCTCTTTCCTTTGTACAAAATTGGTATATAAACCCCCTCCAACGATGAGAAAAGGGTTAGCAAATTATTCTAGGATTGTTATTGTAAGCTCTCATAGCAAATACAAAAAAGGTGGACATAGGCTCAAGAGTATAACTCACCGAACCACTTTAAAAACTTCTTGTCATTTACTTTACTGCATTTTCCGTTTATTCATTGCTGGTTTCCCATAATCACGTACACATCAGTTTCGATCTCGTCAAGGTCGATCAGATTACTCTAGTTGGTGTACTTTTACATCAACATTTTGGCGCTAGAAGGAGGGCCTCCTCCAAAATCTTAGAATTTCTGGCAAACAACCCCAGTGATCCAATCACTCAAGGCCCAAAATGGTTCATACAAGATAGAAAACCACCACCGGAAACCATGACAATGTGGAAACCACCCACCAGGGGTGCAACAAGATGTCGTTGGGTGTCGACCACCAGTGCCGCCAGGGCAATAGGCTATGAATAACTAAGGAGTAGGGACCTTGAATCTCGAGAATGGCTAACTGGTGGAGATGATCAGAACAATGGTTGCACAGATGATGCAATAGAACGTGACTGAGTTAATAAATCAGTAACCTACCGCCTAGGACCTTGACTAGCCACACTTCTTAGACATCACCTTGACAGATCGAAATTCAACTAGTGACCAATCTAGTTCATCGACACCAAGGGAAGATCGACATCCCCGATGTCACAGAGTCCATTCCGCTCACGAACGTAGTCCCGTGGGAAAACTAACCCTATGATGCGACCAGGAAAACAACCGATGGGAGAAAATAAAGGTAATGGTCACCTAAGGGACACTTAACCTGCTTGACGATATCCCCACCGTCAGCGTGAGCGTGCCGATTTTAACCTACGCCTGAGGCAGGCTCAGACCTCGCAAGCTCACAGGGAGAGTCTTTTGCTCCAATTTGGCAATGATCGACGTTTCGATTATAACCAACATCGCAAGCAATGCACTGACAAGCATGATAGCACCTACCAGCCTAGCCATCATGACTCAACCTTGCACATCAATGCGCATAATGGAGGGGGCTCACAAGCAACAGATTTGTGAACTCACTTGCTCGAGGTAAGGCTTAATAGAGCTAGCTTGGGCAATCCTCACAACGAAGACTTAGATCGGGTACAGAAAATGCTCGACGATCTAAGAGCCCGCTAGAACAATGCGGCGGAAGAGGTAGTGAGCTCTCCCTTTATAGAGGAAGTTCGCCAAGCCTTACTTCCCTGGGGATTCAGGGCACCAAAAAGTAAGTTCAATGGGAAAGGAGATCCCAAAGACCACCTGGACACTTTCAACGACTTGATGGAGCTGCATCAGGTTTGGGACTTGGCAAAGTGTCGTTACTTCGCAGTCACACTAGTAGGGATGCCAAGAGGTCGTACAAAAGACTCAAGGTGAACTCCATTAGTTCTTGGCAACAATTCTCCCTACTATACTTACAACAATTCCAATTAAGCAGACAGTTCGCAATGCCGCTCAGTTACTTGAGCAACATTCGTCAGGAGAGAAACGAAACACTGACCTGATATTTAACGAGGTTCCAAAACAAGCAGGCAAAGGTCATGGATGCACCTAAAGACTCAATCTGAACTTTGCTGATTGCGAGCATCAGGCCGCAAACAAAGCTGTGGAAAGAGCCCCAAAATGAAGATCATGTGAGCCTAGCAAAGCTTTATTAGATGGAAGCTAAGCATCGCTAGTCGCCCTAGCCAGAAGCTCATCGTGAAGAGCCCCGAACAAGCGACAAGATCACTCGTTAGATAAACGAAAGGGCTAAGACCGTAATGACCAGACCGAAACAGGTTCCACAAGAGGCAGAAGACAGAAAATCTCGGGGAAAGGTAGCCTTTCCCGCGGTATGCAGAATACACCCCCCTCACACAAGACATAACTCATATATATGAAGTCTCTTGTGAGGCTAAGAGACTGCCCGCTCCAGAAAGAATGAGGGGGGCTCCGGACAGAAGAGATTGGCAAAAATATTATCGATACCACTGGGACATCGGGCACAACACCAATGGGTGTCAGCCTTTAAAGGATGCCATCGAGGATCTGATCCGGAGGGGCCACTTAAAAGAATTTGTTAAGGAGGCACCAGCTCACGAAAACACTGATGAGTAGAATAACCAGATCTAGCAAGCCCCAGCCAACGCCAACAATGAAGTCTTGGTAGGCATGATTTATAGGGGTCCCGACATTGTAGGGAGCTTAAGGCACTCTCTTGAGCAATATGCTCTAGAGGTCCAAACAGACTGAGTCCCTCGAGTAATGAGCTATGAATAGAAGCCACCAAAGCAGCCCAAACAAGAGAAGGAGATGATAGGATTCACAGTGAAAGAGTGTGAAGAATCTCCTCGCCATAATCATGATATGATTGTGATCACAACCAGGATCGACAACACTAGAGTGCTAAGGGTGATGGTCAATAATGGAAGTACAGGGAACATCATTTTCTTGGGAGCTTTCCGAGAAATGAGCTTCATAGAGAGAGATTTTAAGGCGTGCCCATCTCCGCTTTATGGATTCACTAGGGACAGCTTGGTCCTCAAGGGAACGATCAACCTGCCTGTAACTTTGGGGGCAGAACCCAAAATCAGGATGGTGATGGCAGAATTCTTAGTAGTGGACTGCCCAACCACATACAATGTCATCCTCGGAAGACCGATCCTAGATGATCTAAGTGTAGTCACTTCAGTGCGCTGCCAAGCAATGAGGTTCCTGACTCCAGGCAAGGTCGCGACGATCAGAAGTTGCAGAAAAGAATCCCAAGAATGTTACAACTAGGCCACTAATGCTGCACTAAAATGACCGCTCCCGAGAACCATGGTCATTGTAGAGTCCAAGCCAAACCCCATACCTCTTGAGGATACCATAGATTCTCGTATCCATAAAGAAGAGCCCATAGTAAGGCCGATAGAAAAGCTGCAAGAAATAGCTGTCAGTGAAGAAGAACCAACTTGCGTGTTAAAAATTGACAACAGTCTAAACAAAGAAATGGCCGACAGTTTGGTGGGGTTTCTAAAGAAAAATCTCGACGTTTTCGCATGGGTACACGCGGATATGGTGGGGATTAGCCCCAAGGTAATATGCCACAGATTGAATGTTGACCCAACAACTCGACCAATCAGACAAAATAGAAGATCTATGGATGTAGAGCGTTCTAAAGCACTGAAGGATAAAGTTGACAAACGTCTGAACATCAACTTCATTAGGGAAGTGAAATACCCAAACTGGCTTGCCAACCCAATCTTGGTGAAAAATTCAAATGGCAAGTGGCAGACTTGCGTCGACTTCATAAACTTGAACAAAGCTTGTCCCAAAGATAGCTTTCCATTGCCTTGAATCAAACAATTAGTAGATGCGACAATTGGGAATGCAAAACTCAGTTTCATTGATGCATACTTGGGATATAACCAAATCCCAATGAAGAACACACCTCATTTATTACTGATTGGGGGATATACTATTATAGGGTTATGCCGTTTGGCTTGAAGAATGCTAGGGCAACCTACCAACGTTTGGTGAACAAGATGTTCGTCGAGTAAATTAGCCAAACAATAAAGGTGTATATCGATGACATGCTCGTCAAATCAAAGGTCACCGAAAGCCACGTTGAGCACCTGAGGGAAATGTTCGACATCCTTAGAAAATATGGAACGAGGCTTAACCCTCTGAAGTGCGCTTTCGGAGTAAACTCGAGAAAGTTTCTAGCCTTCCTGGTAAATTAGTGGGGTGTTAAAGCCAACCCAAAAAAGATTCAAGCTCTCTTGGACATGAAAAGTCTGGCTAGCATAAGGCAGGTTCAAAGCTTGACAAGGCGTGTGGCCGCACTCAATATATTTGTTTCCTGAGCCACAGATAGGTGCCTACCATTCTTCGAAACTCTAAAGGGAAATAAGGGTTTCAAATGGACAGATGAGTGTGAAAAAGCATTCCAGGAATTGAAGAAGCATCTAGAGCAACCTCCTTTGCTATCAAAGCTTGTTTAGGGCAAGCCACTACTGTTATATTTATTGGTATTTAAGTCTGCAATTAGCATGGCTTTGGTACGTGAAGAAGGGGGAGTGTAGTGGCCGGTATACTATGTTAGCAAAAGGTTGCTCGACGTTGAGACAAGGTACCCCGAAATAGAGAAGCTCGCCTATACTCTTGTCATTGCCACTCAGAAGCTACGGCCCTATTTCCATGCGCACTCCATACATGTGCTGACGAACTGTCCATTGAGGAAAATAATGCAGAAGCCCGAGGTATCGAGCTGATTGATCCAATGGACGATGGAAATGAGTCAGTATGATATCAAGTACATCCCAAGAACAGTGATAAAAGGTTAGGCCTTGGCAGACTTCATTTCAAAATTTTCTTATCAGCCCGAAGGGGAAGTAAGCCCGCTAGGGGCGAGCACTTTGGAGGTAAGCGAACAACAAAAACCAAATCTTGATGACCTTTGGAAGTGGACTCTATATGTAGATGAGTCCTCAAATGAGAAGGGGATAGGAGTTGGGCTCTTGCTTGAAAGTCCCGAAGGGAACCCGATCAAAGTTGTAGTCAAATTCAGGTTTGCCGCCTCCAACAATGAGGCAAAATACGAAGCATTGCTCGTGGGGATCCACCATGCCAAAGAAATTGGGGCATAGTCTATCAAGATTTATAGCAACTCCCAGCTCGTAGTCCATCAAATTATCGAGGAATATCAGGAAAAGGAGCACAAAATGGCATCATATCTTCGGCAAGTGAAAGCCAAGCTTGAGCAGTTCAAATGCTTCAATATTCTTCAAATCTCAAGGGAAAAGAATTCAGTAGCTGACACTCTAGCTTGCCTAGCTTTTGCAATGAGCCAAGAGAAGACTGATTCGATACCTGTTAAATTCCTCCCAAGTCTAAGCATCCCCATTCCATAGGAACCAGTCTTAGTAACAGGGCAGAGATACAGCTAGATGAATGCAATAATCACCTACCTAAAAGATGGAACAGTGCCTGAAGGAAGAAATGAAGCCAGAACACTCTGAGCAAAACCAGCTCGATACACGCTCATCAATGATAGACTGTATAAGCATGGATACAATTCACCACTTCTGTAGTGTGTTGATTATGAAGACGTAAACTATGTTCTGAAAGAGATCCACGAAGGCATATGTGGGAACCATCTCTAGCATACAAGGTGCTTCGTCAAGGCTACTACTGGCCAATAGTTTTTGATGATGCAGTAGACTATGTGCGCAGATGCGACAAATGCCAGAGATTTGAAAATGTTTAGCAAGCTCCACCTCAAGAGTTAACCACCTTGACAAGTCCTTGGTCATTTGTAATCTGGGGGATCGATCTAATCGACCCTTTCCCTCAAGGAAATGGAGGTGTTAAGTTCGCAGTGGTCGCAATAGATTACTTCACCAAGTGGGTAGAAGCCGAGCCTTTAGCTACCATCATGTCGAACAAGCTGAAAGATTTCGTCTACAAAAACATCATTTGTAGATTCGGAATCCCCCACACAATAATAACCAACAATGGAAAATAGTTCGACAGGGAGGACTTCAGATTTTCTGCAAACGGCTTGGTATTTAGAAGAGCTTCACTACTGTTTATCAGCCTCAAGCTAACGATCAAGTAGAGATTGTGAACAAAGTGATCAAGCACACCATTAAGAAGAAGCTCGATGCCTTAAAGGGAAGATGGGCTGAGGAATTGCCCGAGGCCTTATGGTCTTACAAAACGATAGCTAGAAGCTCGACAGGTGAAACCTCTTTCTCTCTATCATACGGGTGTGAAGCTATGACCTTAGTTGAAACAGGGATTAGTTCGTTCTGGAGGGAAGTCCTCAACAAAGAAACAAATGAAGATCTTCTTCGCCTGAGGCTAGACCTAATTGAAGAACATCAAGCCAAGTCTTAGTTAAGGCTTGCCTTGTACTAACAGTGAGCCAGACGATACATCGATATCAAAGTCAAGAATAGGGACTTTGAAGTGGGTGACCTAGTCCTCAGAAAGGTTGTCCAAGGTACATAAAACCCGAATCTGGGGGCACTTGGGCCCAAATGGGAAGGTTCATTCAAGATCTCTGAAAAGCTCGCACCAGGAACCTTCCATCTGGAATGCCTCAATGGTGAAGCCGTACTGTGAGCATGGAACGCCAAGCATCTGCGAAGGTACTACCAAAGAGTAGCTCGGGTTCCAATCATGTTTTATTTTCTTCCGTATATTCATTGTAAAGTCGTTTATGGCCAAAATATTATCAATAAAAAAAGGTATTATTCATGAACTTTATGTTGTTCGTTATTTTATGTTTATCAGTATCTTGTTCGTCATGTATTATCTTTTGTTTTAAAAATCGTGACCTACGCGATCGCATCCAAAAACTCAGAGTCAAGAGTTCGAAAAAATGAAACTTAGCTCGATAAGCCATGCCAAAATCCAACTCATTAGTGGTGAAATTCCCCAAATCGACGAAGTTACACTTGGAAAAATTCAAATAAAACACGTCGAAGGAAAATCGATCATAAGCCAACGGCTAAAACTTGAGACGGACAGCTAGTCTAAACTTAGAGTTGTCGCACAAGATTTTCTCATATATATTCAAAAAGTTCCTCAAGAAGCGAGCTACACATAACTTGGAACAAATTTGAAATGACTCTGCAGAAATTAAAAATTGCTCAACAGATATATGCAAAAAAATGTCTTTCATTGATTCAAAAGTTTAGTTACAAACTAAACTTAAAAAAAAAAAAAAAAAGGAGACAAAAAAGACAAAATCTTCTAAGCAGTTGGAGGAGCGAGGGCATCGTCACCAATCTGGGCAGAAGGATCATCGATGGCAAGAGTCTTGGCAACCTTTTCAGGGTTGGGAGTCAGAACGTCCATCGAAGGAAGGTCGGTGACAATAGGCAGGAACGTAGCTAGGGGAGCTGGATCCTCGACGTCCTGCTTAATGCTTACATCCTCCTCACCATCCTCGACTTCTTCTTCGCCCTCACCGTCGGGCTTAGAGTCGTTTGAGTAAACATAGGCCATCCCTTGGGCCGCGGTCCTCATCCTATCGACCTTTTTTTGATAAGCCTGTGGAAGAAAAGAGAATTCGATCAAGGGATGAGCTTCCCAAAACTTCTACACAAGGAAGACCGATGTCTCCCAAACTCAATTCATGACGACAGCATTCAGCTCCTCGATTTCGAGCCTAAGCTGCTCAGTTTCAACCTCGGCTTTTTGTCGACCCTCCACCTCCTGGGCGAGATCGAGTGAGACCTGTTTAAACTTTGCGTCTCAATCTGAGGCAGTTTTTTGAGCCGATGTGAGCTCAGAGTTCAGCTTATTGTTGGCACCTGGCTGTTGTGCCAGACTCTTCTTAGCCTCGACCGCTTTGGCTTTAGCCTTTGCCCGAGCGGCCTCAATCACTTGAATTCTGTTAAGGAATTCCCTTTCCTTGATCCCGAAGGCCGCCATTTCCTCTTTAAGAGCTCAAGTTTGGTCTGCTTTGAGTCCTTCTCTTTCTCTGCCACCTCGGCCCTAGCCAAGACATCCTTCTTAAGCATCTCCACTTCTTGCCACCTCTAATGAGTACCCATCAATGTTGGGTAACACTCATCATAGAGAAGCCTACTCGCCACGCAAGCCTAAAAAAGAAAAAATGAAAGTTAGTGAGGAATAAAGAAAAACGTATATAAAAAAGGAAGAAGGGTGCGAACTACTGATACCTTTGTCACGTAGCTACATACCCAAGCTAGCAACTATGGAGCAGACAAATCCCTAATGCCCGCATAGGTCCGCAGGGTGACAGTGTCCCTGACCACCGAGGCCTCGATGCTGATGTGTTTAGGGATCTGGTTGATTATTGCGTCGAGCGCAGCTCGAGCAGCTTCGTCTGTAATTTTGCCTCCCTACTAAGGCAAGCTTGATTTGCTTCCCACAAGAATGATAGCTTCACTAGTGGGAACATACTTCTTCTTGGCTGCGGACTTCTTTGGGCCACCAGTTTTCCTTGTAGCTTCCTTGCCCGAGCCACCTTGATGCTTAGCAACCTTCTGTTTTCTTAAGCCCCTTAACAGCTTAGTTGACTTTTTCTTACCCAAGCTATCATGTTGCTCAGGTGCCTTTTGCTTTCCTAAGCCTCTAATTGGCTCGAAAGTCTTCTTTGTCGGCCCCTGTTAAGGCTTAAAAGCACCTTTCTTTTCGGCTGCCTTGGAGGCAGTCATGGGCTTCTTGGCACTTGGGCCTTCCCCAAGCTCGCCACCGCTTCGCTTGAGGGCTGGATGCAAGGCACCCTGCCCGACAATTCTAGTAGCATCGGTAGACTGCTTCTTCGCCAGAGCAATCAGTGGTTTCTTGGCAACCCCAGACACTATTGTTTTCTTCTTCAGGTCCTTTGGTTTCTCGGCCCACATTTCTACGGAATGAGAAGCAAACAATCAACAGCCTACAACAACAACAACAAAAAAAAAAAAGGAGCAAGTAAACACTTTACCTTTTTCAAGAATGGTGTTGAAATTAACTTTGTCCGCGCAAAAGTCGTATGCCCTCAATTGAGGAAGCGAGATGATCTCGTTAGCGTTGCGCTCCTTGTCGGAGAGATTGCTGAAGCGTTGGAGCCACTGTAAGCTCCCCGTGGGGAGAAAATTTTGCTCGACATTTACTACAAAACAAAGAAATTCAATTAGCCTAACAGTCGAGCTTGAAAACACTCTTTGCACACACAAGGATCAAAGTCCTACTAGATTCTGAAGCAAAAACACCAGTCTCCCTAACCTTATAAAAGAAAAACTGAGAGTCCCAATACTAGACCTTCTTTGGAACGTTGACCAAACCGTTAAAATGTACCTTTTTCACCTTAGAGAGGTAGTATGTTTGGTCCTGATCTTTCCTTAACCTATACAAATGGACAAGCTTCTCAACAAATCGCTCACCTAACTTGGCTATCTGGTATGCTATGTACAGACCTACAATTATAATGTATGAATTCGTGGACATCTGGAGAGGGACGATGTCGAACCATCTAAAAATGTCATCGATGAAATGGTGGACGGGGATAGACAACTTGCACCTTAGGAGGGACTCAGCAACTGCCACACAGCCTGTGCAGGGATTCTTCCAAGAGAAGCCTCCCGGAATCCTCAAGTTGAGTTGAGGCGCATAAGTTTCATTTATGCACCTAAGATCCTCAACATCAATCAAGGATTGTGGTTCCTTGCGCAGCTTATAAGCTGGAGACTTCTTCGACTGAGTGACCTCCGTAGAGGCATTGTTAGAAGAGCCCGCCGCATCGGGGTCTAAGCTTCATATGACAACCTCCTCAAAAGCCTCAAGGACTATGCCCCCAAGAACTATCGAGCCCAACGGGGAATCAAGCATGCAATCAATTGTATGCTTGCTTGACGAAGACATGACGATAGCTCGCCTCTAGGTATCTACAATAGAAGCGAACATGTGTTAGAGCTCAAAAAACTCAGCGACTAATCCACACTTTGCTTTCAGTTCAGGCACCCAAGGTAGCTCATGTCGAACAACAAAAATATGTGACCAACCAGGATTCCCGACGGCTACCACCATAAACCCTCCTTAAACCCAGGACTGTCAAAGACACACCTAAAAACCCTAGCAAAGCCCTAAAAAGCCTAATGTGGCCACGGCAATGGCTACCCTCAATCACAAAAAGTTGTAAAAACAAGTAAAGGAGGGAAAAGAAGTCTTGCCGAACTGAAAGATGGGATGAACTCGTAGAAAAGCACCGTGAAGATAAAGGAGCAGCAACGGAATAAGCAAGAAGGCCTGAAAACTTTTGCAAAGTGTGAAGGCTTTTTGACTAGTTCACCCACTTTTATAGTGGTTTGGATGGGAGACGAAAGAGTGGGGTTCAATCATAGCCGTCAATCTACAGTGAATCTCGGTCCTCCATTCATCTAGCAATCTCGGCCCTTGGACATGGCCACGTGTCAATCATCCGTAAGGGGCGATCAACCATCTGACTACCATAATCATAACCGTTGCCACATATTGCCTCAACTTCATGCATGGACAGCTATAGTTGGCCACGCGCGACAAAAAGTAACTGCCAAAGGCTGTCGCATTTAATGTGACATGACCACGTGGAATTCACACAAAGACCCTTTCTTTTCAAATTCCGAGTTTGTCAAGAATATCACAGAAGAGAAAAGGTCCAAGTGTAAAGTATGTCGACTAAGGATGAGTCTGACTCATGAAGCTCGACCAAATCTACAATCAATGCCCTATCGATGAATACCAAGTTTGATATCAAATCGAGCAATAGTCTTTGAAGCTCGAAACGAGCACCAAACACTAGGGGGCAAATGTTGTGTGTGATTTTTCCTTCAAGCTTGTGGAATTGCGAGGTTATAGCTCAATCCAGAACCAGCTCGACTCAACCGATTGTCCGACCTAGCATAAGCTCGTCGAGTCGTAGCTCGACCTAGCACAAGCTAGTCGCGACCAATCCTTACAGTTGTTCAACCAATTCATATATAACTTCAGATCCTGGGTATCTCGAAAAGGATCAGATCGACAACAATCTTTGCACAATCACAACGCTCAATCGCTAGAATATCGAAGTTGCATTTCAAACTTAATTGTAATCACTTTATTTTCGCTATTTCCTTTGTAAAAATCTATATATAAACCCCCTCCAAAGATGAGAAAGAGATTAGTAAATTATTCTAGGATTGTTATTGTAAGCTCTCATAACAAATACAAAAATAGTGGACGTAGGCTCAAGAGTATAACTCGCTAAACCATTTTAAAAACTTTCTTGTCATTTACTTTACTGCATTTTCCGTTTATTCATTACTGGTTACCCGTAATCACGCACACATAAGTTCCGATCCCGTTAAGGTCGATCGGATCGCTTTAGTTGGTGTATTTTTACATTAACAAGTGTATAGAGTTAATATGTGAGGCAAACGAGTGAGAGTTATACAAAAACATTTATAGTAAAGTATCAAAAAGGAATTGATTTTTATTTTACATATTAAAAATTATCAAAATAATCACTTAATTCCACCGTTAATAATTGTTACAGATAAATTAACAAAAAAACATTTCAACGTTCTTTATTTCTTCCAACCGTTAATCCATGGTAGCTTAAAAAAAATAATAAAAAAAAAAAATTCCTTTGAGATGTGTTAACTATTATTTTACGATAGGTACTTATTCATAAGAATAAACAGTTTTGGGTTTATTTAGTTATATTGGTTACCGTTTAAGGATCACATAGATTTAGATGTTCTTGTCGTTATTTTGTTAATTCGACAGTAACCGTCTAATTAAATCATTTATGTTCAAGGTTAGAGAAGTGATTTTTAGCCCTCCATCAAATTTATCAGTTCTCCCATTGTTAAATACACCTTTATAATATTTTAGATAAATCTGTTTAAATTCCATTTAATATCAAAAATAACTCTATTTAATTAGATTTATTTAGGTTTTTTGTTTTCATCGATTTACCCCAATTTCAAACTTAATTAAGTTTTTGGTTTACAACCATTTTCTTCAATTTCAAACTTAATTAGGGTTCTTCTTACATAACATTTTCCAGTTTTAAACTTAATTAGAATTTTTTTATTTTTTTATTTTATACACTTTTTTTTTTCTAATTTCAAATTTGAAACATAATTTTTTTCTTCTTTAGATTCAAATTTATCTCGTTGTGTGATGACTTTCTATTGAAGTGCAAAATGAAATGCAAATAATATGTTTCCTTAATTGTGAAATAACATTATGTTTCCTTATTCTAGGAGATTTTAGTTATTATTACAATATTATATTTCCTTATTATATAGCTTAACTTATTAAAAGGCCCGCGTATTATGTGGGTTTTTGAAATTGGTTTTCGACACGTTCTTTATCTTTTGAATCATGTTTATTTGGTTATGAATTTGATTTTGACATCACTTTTTTTTTTTTTTCAAATTTCGATATTTTGATTTATTGTTATTTTGATTTTATTGTATAAATTGTCTTGGTAATAGTTTTGATTGATATAATATATTATCACATATTTGTTGTAGTATTTAACGCAATGTTCAATTAATAAATAATATTTTATTTTAATTATATATAAAAATTATCTGAAAAAGCAATATTTTATTATAAGTTTTTTTGATACAGTGAATAAAAGAATTAATAATAATAATTTTTTTTCATTATTACACATTTATATATACTCACAAGTTGAAAGGCCCACGGGTTGCTTATGAAAGTTGTTTTGACACAAAAAAATAAATTAATTAATTAAAGAATGAAATAATAATATAACATTTTAATGATAGGAAAATATTCATTTTTCTAAGCAGAAGAAGAGAAGTTGCAACAATTTTCTTAGGACAATTTTTGACATAATAAGAGAATTGAAATGGCAAATTTGCTCATCTTAATATTAGTAGTTGCTGCATGAAATATGACCAGTGCTTTGAGGTCAAATAGTTAATCTTCCACCATTTTAAAAGGTTGCACAACACCATGAAATGAGCAAAAAATAAAATAAAATAAAATAAAATAAACTTGTCATTCTTCATCATCCAACACAAACACTATTCACCACAAACACATACTGGCTACAAAATCCACAATAAAAACATGTAATAACATTTTTATGATAGGAAAATATTCATTTTTCAAAGCAGAAGAAGAGAAGTTGCAAAAAATTTCTTAGGATAATTTAGGACATAATAAGAGAATTGAAATGGCAATTTTGCTCATCTTAATATTAGTAGTTGCTGCATGGAATATAACTATTGCTTTGAGGTCAAATAGTTAATCTTCCACCATTTTAAAAGGTTGCACAACACCATGAAATGAGCAAAAATAAAAGAAAAAAAGAAAAAAAATACTTGTCATTCTTCATCATCCAATACAAATACTATTCACCACAAACACATACTGGCTACAAAATCCACAACAAAAACATGTAATAATTCTAATAATATACAATTTCAAAATTCAAAAACTTTGTTACAAGAACTCAATCAGCCAAACATCACTCATGACCTTAGGAGAAAGTATCCGGCCAAATGAAAGATCGGTTATGACATGTGACATGTTCATTTGAGAAGTATTAGGGCTGTTCAACGAGGCGAGCCGCTCGCGAGCCGGCTCGGCTCGGCTCGGCTCGAGTACGGCTCGTTAACGGCTCGCCTCGTCTGGTATTGAGCCGACTCGGCTCGATTCGTTAGAGAGAACGAGTCGAGTTCGAGCCTGCCTCGGCTCGGCTCGATAGGCTCGCGAGCCGAGTCAGGCTCGAATTATTAGGGGGTTTTAGGTGTTTTTGTAAAGTATGGGGATTAAACTGAAATTTTTAAAACAAAAAGTTTGCTAAAATAACAAAAAAAACCCCGATATTAAAATCCCTAAAACGCGACCGAAACCCATTCGCCAGCGAATCCAAACCAAATCAGACTGAAAACAAGAAGAAGAAGATGGGAGGAAGGGGAGAGCAGTCAAAACCAAACAAATCAAGCAAAGTGTTGTTCAAATACGGTAAACAAGTCAAGATGCCGTTGGGGTTTGGTGCGTTGCCATTTTGCTTCTCTGTGAGGTTCCTCTTTTCTCTCCTCACTAGGGAACCTTGTCAATGGTTGGTGTTGGTGATGGCATTGTTTTTGGGTGGGCTGTGTGATTTGTTTTTGGTTTTTTCTTTTTTGTTGGTGGTTGGAAGGTGGGACAAGCGGCTTTGTTGGTGAGTGCTCTGGGATTATGTTTTTTTTGTTGGTTGTGTCATGTGGTAGTGTGGTTCTCTTCAAGGAAGAAGGAGGCAAGGCTTGGAGGCTGCTCGACTTTTTGTTCTTGGAGTGTTTCCAGCAGATGGGTGCTTTGCAGGTGGCTGGTGTTAGCGGTCTGGTGTGTGACTTCTTTATTGGTTGGTCTGCTGATGGATCCCGGTTTTCATTCAGCTGGTATGGCTGTGAGAGTGTTTCATGTGGTCTCTCAGAGGGGGTTTTGAGATGCTGGGGGTCTCTTGGGTTTTAATTTTTTTAAAAAAAATAAAACTGCATATTTTAAACCCCAATAAAAGTGAACAGATGGCAAGCGGCGTGCAACTCCTTCAGTCCTTGTGCCATGTATTTTGTTTCTTACTAACGGTTTTTTTTTTTTTTTTTTTTTTTTTAAACTGTCTCATCTCTTTCTTACTCTTTCTTTTTGGGGCCTCATTTTCTCTCTCTTTTCTACATCGTGATTTTGTTTCTTAACATTTTTTTTTTGAACGTCTCGTCTCCTTTCTCTTTCTTTACTCTTCTTTTATTTGAAACAAAAAATTTTGAGAATAAACAATTACAGCTTCATATCACAACTTAGAAGGAAAGGAAATTTAGTGAAAAAATCACAGTTTAAAGGAAATAAGAAAAAGGGCAGACACCAAAAAAAAAAAAAACAAAAACAAAACAAAAAAAAAAAAATTGCAGTTTAGACAAAAATTACTGTTTAGAAGAAAGAAAAAAAATTAAAGGGAAATAAGAAAAAGGGCAGGCACCCAGGAAATTTTGTAAAAAAATATTATTTGGAGATGGCTCGCGAGCGGCTCGAATTCGGTGGTAAGCCACTCACGAGCCGGCTCGAAATATACTAAATTCACTATCGAGCCGGCCGAGCCACATAATTTTGGCTCGGCTCGACTCGAACTCGGCGTTTACTTATCTTCTCTCACGAGCCGAGCTCGTTAAGCCGAAAACTCGGGCCCGATAACACCCTAAGAAGTATCAAAGGAATGTGCTCCTGAGCGAGCTGAGATGATAAGGTTACCAGGAACCTGCACAGTAGAAGATAGCTTAAACACTTAAAAGATGCCACTTTAATATAGCTACATTACTATTTCCAAGACAGGTCAAACTCATAATAGATATCACAGAAAAAAATTAATTCAGTTTTCCTCAACTATCCTATGGTTATAACAATACACATTTGTATAAATGTTTACCTTCTTTACATGCACATATCCTTCGATCCTGCATCCTCCTATCTTTGGTGCTGGTCTTTTGGCATTCTCTGCAGAATTTTTGGTTTTATCCTCCAAAGCTAGCTTCTGAGACCCCTCCCTTGGTATAGATGCAACTAACTCTTCCATCATCCGCAAGGGGCAGAATCAACATATAGCAAAACAGAAGTTTAGATATGTATATGTGTGTGTGTGTGTGTGTGTGTGTAACGATTTCCAATTTAAGCATGCTTCACCTTGACCAGGCTATTTGTGTCTCTATCTCCATAATAGGATTCATGACCATGGTGTCCATGGTCTTCCCTGTACTAGTTGAAAGTTACAGCTAGTTGTCAAATAATATTCCATAAAAACAACCTGAGAACAGATCCGTACACGAATATAATCCACCCTCTAAAACTTAATTCTCTTTTCAATTCTTTCATTCAAATTCAGAAATTGAAAAACTTAAACTTCAACATAAAATTCTGCAAACAAATAGTAATTAAAGTGAAGTTATATAAACCTGGCAAGAACCAAAGGTCCAAAGCTCATAACCAATTGTACTGAAATTTTCAGATCAGTAAATCCAACAAAGTGTTTTATTTATTTCCTGAATAAAACACTTTGTTTTGATATTTGTTAATCTTTGTAGTCTGTCCACCTCCAATAGTCCTGCACTATACGGCTTTTTGGCTTCGGTAAGATTACAATTCCCTTCAAAATTGTACTGCAAATTCAAAAGAAAGAAAAACCAATGGCTTACAATACAAAATCCCAGAAAGTTTATGAAAAAGAAAAAGAAAATTATATACTATACTACTATTGTATGTTACCTGGCCCTGGACTGGTTCATGACTACTCCAAAAGACGTAAGTCTGAATCACATTCAATCCTCCATCTTTGGCTTTATTGATAATATCCCACCACATCTAAATACAAATCAAGAAACCCCATCAACATAATTAAAATATATATGCAAAAGCTGTGAGCAGCTCAAGCCAAAATATTTTTAATAATATACATTGATAAGTACCTCAGGAGGCATCCTTGGATAGTGGACAGAACCTGAGAAGAGAAGCTCCCTCTTCCCAAGCCATATTTTAATTTATAACTTATATCCTCAAACTCTTTTGTTTACCAAATATAATCAAGTAAAATTGATGAAATTAATTGACATATTCCCATAAACAATTTGTCAGGAACATATGTACAATGCAATCATAAAAAACTTACAATTAAGTAGAACTTTGGCAAACTACTATATCAAAGTTTACCATTTCCTCAGTTACTTTGTGCAGGCCATTTTTGTTAGCATTAGCAAAAAGAACAATACTGTGGTGACAATATGCATAAACTATCTACCTTTTTAATAATGAAAGCATTGAAATTCGACATAGAAAGAGATGGAGAAGGCCAATCTAATCCAGTTTATAATGGTTGGCATCTAAAACTATAAATAAGCCATTCTTCATATTTATCCAACTGAGCAAGGAGAATGGTTATGGATATCTTCAGGATTTAAAAGATTCTGAGCAAAGGCAACATGAAAATATATTTACTAAGCCCCCCACCAGAAAGTCTTAAAGGTTCCTCCAATAACACCATATCTAGGTCAAAATGGACAAATCTAGCACAAAACCACAATGAAAATAAGTATAAATAAAGCTGAGAGCACAATGAGGGGTAGTTCATATTAATAATGAAATACCATTAGTTAGAGGTAGGCACTCAATCCTGAGTTTTCTTTTATAGAAATAGAATCAAATTTCACTTTCCAGATTGCAATTATTGTAATTCATTCTGATTTAGCATGGAGGGACCAACCACAACAATTAGGTCAAATCATGAAACCAAAGACAGGCAAGAGAGGGAAATTTCTGGAAGTTAAGCCCAAAGAAAGGAGAAAGACTCAACCCAAAATCTTACAAACCCACCTCAATGTAGGATGCAACGTCAGAGTGCTTCTCAATTGTTCTAGCAATAAATATATTCCAAAAAACTGACCACTATTCAAATAAAAAGCCACCGGGTGCATCAATAGCTGGAGGACATGCAAACAGAAAACACATCAATTAAATTGCAAAAAGACGAATGAGACATGAATAGATAAAAATCTATCCTCCTTTGCATTTCTTTTCAGTAATCCTACCTACAGGATCTGTAGATACTTTCCCTTCAGCTTGAAATGCCTTTGCAGAAGCATGCAATTTTCTCTTCATAAGGTAATCATATATATACACATCCAACCTATTGACCAAAAGAACAAAAAATACCACCAGTAAAAAATTCAGTCTTAAAATTTTACAAAATAACTGGAAGTATAAATGCTTCAGATGGTATATAATGTATGATGTAAATCTAAAGTTGATAGAAGCCCACTGTTCAGATGAGGAAATGCAGAGTTTAAAAAGAGAGAGAGATTTTGTTATCAAAATCCTGGACATATAAACTGCACAAAACTACAACCAATGCAATTGTTCAATTACAGGAGAGCAGGTTTGTTCTGTGTGTTGCAGCTTGCTATGGCAATCACCTGAACTCCCTTTTCAATCATCTGAAGCTTCAAAGTCATATGAAGGGTAACATGTAACAGGACCCATAAAATCAACTTGGTATCCTAACCAATAAATCAGGAATAAGAAGATTTAAAATGAGATATTGCATCCCAATCTATCGTAATATCTCAAATACACATCAACATGTCACTAACCATCTAACAAAGGAATATTATGATATATGTCACAAGCAGTAAAAAAACAATAACATCCATATAAACTTTTTACCACTTTGAAGCTGCAAATTATTGTGATTTCCGTCCTCCACGGCTTACTCTTCTTGAGATGAATTCTTTAGTGATGAATCTTCTGGACTACTCAGCAATTTGATACTAAAAGTTCAGAATCCTGATATTTACACAGTTGGCAAAGTAATTGACTCAAGTAACAACAGTAGAGATACACGAAACATTCAACCATCATGCCTGATAGGAGATATTCATACTAATTTAAGAATGATTAAAATCCCACATAAGCATTGACTATAACTTTTTTATTTCAATATCTCATGGCCAGATCAATTACCATTGATAAACATAATTCAAGAAATCTATCACAACTGAAAAAATAGCATGAACTACTTCAACAAAGGCAGTATCAGGAGTGGAAAAAACTTCCAATAACCTCAAGTTTCAAAAATTCACCTCTGAGTTTCAAGAGCTATGTACACATTGAACTTTCTACAAATCTAAGGCCAAAGTCAACATGAAACCAGGCCGATTATATCTTTATATTCTAAATTCCAATAAAATCATTCTTCTTGAACTGCAACCAATTCAGCTTCACCCACATCGCAGCCACGCACAAATAGTTTTAATTTTTTCTTCTTATACATCTAACTGCCTCATAGCAACAATAACCATAAATGATTAAAAAAAAAAAACAGATGGTTATTAATCACTTCTTATCCAACCTGCTAACTCTTTTTCTTTTCTGCTCTAGATTGATGACCAATAAAATAAGTACACAGTTAAACAAAGAATAACAGCTAACTAAAGTTTAACGCCAACCAAAATTTAGAAGAATTTTCCGAATGTCTGAACGCCAAAGTCGAAGTAGCTATAATCNATTTTCAACTCTGTTATGTCAGCTTTTATAATAGAGCCAGCTCAGTTTTCATTTAATGAAATATCCGTTGGGATTTTTATTTCTGGAAATGGGTTATGATTTTTGTTGTGAAATCATGAAAAAACATGTTAAACATTTTATAATAAACATTATATGATTGTAATTCGGATTGCGTAATTTTAAAGCAATAGTATATAAAGTTTAAATTAAGGTTCCTAATTTCCTATCCATCAGTTGAGCCTGATGTGTTAGGCTAGAACCATGAGGCCAAACGGCGCATATTGCATCAGGATAAATACATTTTTTTCCTTTATTTATGTTTGATGAATATATTTATCCAAATATCTAATTTTTTTTAATAAATTCTCTAACCTTGTGGATTTTATTTTTTTTTAATGACAAAGTGCTTACGAGGCCATTAAATATCTTATAAATTTAATATTCCAAAAACAGTTACAAATATAGTAAATAATCTCAAGGTGATTTAAACCCAAAAAATTAATTAAAAAAACAAAACTTCTTAACTATTAAACCAATCCTTTGAGATTTACCTTGTGGATTTTCATTGTACGGAAAAGCGTTGATGATGGTTATGGTGAATAGTGAGAGTTAGATTAAAACATCAATTGTGATGGTGGAGATGTCGGTGACTGTTGATTAATGAGTCAATAAAAGGATGAACCTTTTATTTGTTAATTACTTTTTTGTTCTTATGGTTTTAGTTAATTCTTGTCAAGGACAATGTTTTAGAGTACTACTTTTCAGTCCCCAGGATTTAACAAACATTGGGTAACATGCAACTCAATGAAGTATACTATGGTGCGTTTGGTTCATTATTTTGGATAAGATTTTGAGAATAATATTGGATAATTGAGTAGGGTTATGATTACAAAAATAAGATTTACAGAATATGTGTTTGGTAGAGTATTTTGACTTGATATTTGTTTTGAATATTTGATTAATATATTTTTTTATAAATGATTTATTAATATAATATTTTGTTGCATTTTATCAAAATAAGGTATTATTATATATATAACTTATCAATTTACATTTTAATAATATTAAACATTTTATCGAAGTTGAACTAAATTAGGATAGGTAATGATTGCCTATTGATAATAGATGGGTCCTATAATGCGATATTGGGTTTTAAGATTATGTAGATTCATTTGATATTAAACTTTCTCGGGCTTCTTTTCATCTAACAAAATAAATATTATGAAAATTATACAATTTCAAGGTCACAAACTTAGAGAAAATTTTAGTAAAGCATCTGGGTTTCTTTGCTCTTTACTGTCCATGCATTAAAAGCTGTCAGAAAAGTTGCAGGATAAAATTTTGAAGATTCTATTGTCTAAATATTGAAACAAACGCTATCTCCAAAATCTGTTTCAAAATATGGATAAAAATATATTGCCAAACGCACCCCTATTTGTTATCTTGCGCCTGATGGAAATTATCTTGCTAAACCTCTTTCTATTAAATTTAGGGAGAACATCATTTTCCCACCCACCATTACGTTATTTTAGCAAAGTCCGTTCTCAAAAAGGGCATGATGGTCAATTCACATCAAACCGAAAGAATCAAAGTTTAAAAATTGAAATGGTTGCCACATACCCCACTAAAGTTGGCTTAGGGAAAGAAAAAAAAAGGAAAAGTGGAAAAGCCATTTGCCTTTTCTCCATGTTCTCTGTAATCAAAGCTAGGGTTGGTGATTGGCGACTATTGAAGACAACGACTGGGCATAGAAAAAGGGTTGAAACCAGCGATTCATCTTCGTTTCACTTTAGCCATGGCTTCTCACACCGGAACTCTCCTCGTCACAAAAAAGCTCAAAAAGAACATTAAAGAAGACTTTGGAGCCTTCGTTGAGAAGCTTTAGCTTCTCCCTTCGCCTTAACCTGCTCCTTATTCTCTTACTTCTCTCACCTTCGCCGCCTCTGACATGTACGCTCTCTCGCTCGCTGCCTGGCTTGTAAAATAATGATATATTTATTTATTTTTATGTGTATTTATTAATTTGTGTTTGTTTAATAGGTTTGATATCGAGGTTATGTTACTAGTCTCAGCCATCTGAAGTGGGCGACTCCAAGTAGTGCAGCTTCTAGAACGCTGACAATGGTTTCGACTCTCGTGGAAGGAGGTGACACTTGCGTTGGTAAAATGGTGGTGGATGAACTGGATTATAGGTTTGTAATTTTTGTTCAATGCTTCAATATTTGAGTGAGAAATTTATTATCAAGCTCATGAGAAATGGCCAAAAATAGTATTGAGGTCTCAACATTTTGCTTTTAATTTTAGATTTTGTATCATTGAAGATTGAAAAGTCCAATTTTTGGTTTAGAAGCACTATGATTTAAAAAAAAAAAAAAAAAAAAAAAAAAAAAAAAAAAAAAAAAAAAAAAAAAAAAAAAAAAAAAAAAAAAAAAGAACACTTAGTTAGGGTGACATATAACCATTATAAGAGACAATTATAAGTCATTACTTACTGATTTATCTACTCTTGGTTAGAGGTGTTCAAAAGAACCGATTGGAACGGAATCGGCGGGTATCGGGGTTTGGTTCTGGTTTCTACTCGAAACCGGCCGTCAAGGGTAGGTTCCGGTTCCAAATTTTTGGAATCGTTACTATGCGGTTCCGGGTTCTATAGTTAGGAATCAGAACCGGAACCAAAACCGGGAATTGAGACTAATATAAAATAAAATTAAAAAGTAGGGGGATTAATAAAACCTTTTGTAGAAAAGTAATGTGAATACATTTATATTTATATTTCATAACATTTAAAGTAAGTTAGTTTGACTTTTGGGAATCTACCTTTACAAAGTAATGGAGTTTGTAATTTTGAAATTATAATTTGTAATTTTATTTTTGTTAACAAGTGCTAGGTTCGGGTGTATTTGTAAGTTTTTAAGGGTTTTTTTTGCCATTTTGAAAACTTTTAAGGGGTCATGCATTTTATAGGGTACCCAGAACCGAAACCTACCTAGGAACTGGAACCGTCGGTTCCGGTTCTGTTTTCTTCAAAAAATGCAAGATACCCGAAACCAAACACCCCTACTTTTGGTGGAGTGAATGTTGGATTTTTTAATATTTTGTTCTCATTCTCTTTTCTATGCGTTAAATTTTTGTATCGTTTGGTTTATTGTTGGTTATAGATTGTTTTTCGGTGCTTTATTTTCAGTATCAATGGAGTAAATAAGCATTATGGGACCCCAACTAATCTTGCAGCATATGCTCAAGTACCTGGTGGATCATGTACTAGGGCTGTTGTGGCTGTGGCAGCTAATCTTGTTGACTTCTTTTTGAGTGAGTTTTTCATTTTGTATCTTTTAATAGCTTATTTATCTCTTACTTTCCCTAGCAGGTACATGATTGATCTTGATAACATGATGGATTAAATTAATGTGGTCAAGAATGTGTTTGTTGTTAAAATTTCTCAGCAATAAAATGTTCCATTTCCTCACAATTTTTTTGGTATATACAAGCATAACTGACTCTTAATGATAGTAATGTCAAAGATTCAATAATATATTTTCTGTATCTATAATTTGTGTTGATGTTAATTGTTTTATTTTTGTGTTTCTCAGAAAAGGATAAATTTGATCATGTTTTGTCATTGACGCAAAGAGTTAAAATTGTTGTAAGGGCAGCAAGAGACTTGAATATCTACGTGAAAAGGCAGAGCCTCGTACCATCCATTGTAATATCAAATCCAACAATTTATTGCTTTTCGATGATGATGTTGCTAAGATTTTTTATTTCGATTTGTCAAATCAAGCACCTGATATGGCAACACGTATGCATTCCACACGTGTTCTTGGGAACTTTGGTTATCATGCTCCAAAGTAAGCTCTTTTTTTAACTATTCAAAATATGTGCTTTTCTACTTTTTGCATCTGTGTATGATAAAAATGATTGCAAATTTATATTATGTGTTAATGTTCTAATCGCAAATTAGATACATAAAGGCAAGGTGAGGCAAATGTGTGGATTGATCAAAGAACCTCTAAGATTGATGAATAAGAAATAACATACCTACAAATCAATAGTAGAAAGAAATAATTTGAATGTGTACTATTTAACATTCACAAATAACAGGTTTTGGCTAGCACCTTAAACATGGGAAGGTGATGCAATTTATGTATGGTCATTGCTGTATATACCACTCATCAATCAACAAGAAGATTATTTAGAGAACTATTTTGCACACTTGAAACCTTGGTTTGGAAAATTATGTCTTCTTATTATTATTTTTTTTCTGGACCACCTATAAATACGCTCGGCCTTAATATCTGATTTTGGATTGCAGATACGCTATGACATGATAGATGAGTGCAAAGAGTGATGTTTATAGCTTTGGTGTTGTCTTGCTGGAACTCTCATGTAACACCTTCTTTCTTACTAATATACTCAAAACATATACTATGAAAACATACATACATAGTATAGGAAATATAGT
The DNA here is from genome assembly GCF_008641045.1 of Pistacia vera. NCBI lineage: Eukaryota > Viridiplantae > Streptophyta > Magnoliopsida > Sapindales > Anacardiaceae > Pistacia > Pistacia vera. The sequence continues at coordinate 284,824 of NW_022196342.1, forward strand.
TGGACTCAAAATTTTCTTTTACTTATAAAACATAATTCTTTACATATACAAAAGTAGTATATACAAAAACTTAGACACAAGAGACAGTGGCGCCTTTTCTCTCTGCTCCAAGATGCCCTTCCGACCGTTGCCTACCTATTTCCTGCAAAACATGGAAAAACAACGGGGTGAGCACAAAAAGGCTCAGTAAGTAAATCCTCTACTACTTATCCCCGCAACTTATTTTTTGGTTCTTTCCTTACTCTATTCTTACTCTTCTTCATTCTTTTTGTTCTTTCTCTGTTTCTAGTTCTCACTGTTCTTTTCTTTCTATTCTTACTCACCATGATGAAAATCATGGTAATATGCATGTATGCAATGCACTCGCAATAATGCATAGAAATATATTTTCTTTCTTTCTTTCTTGCTCAAGCTCTTCTTTTCTTTTCTTTTCTTGTATGCTTAAGCTTTCTCATTCTTTCTTATTCTAGCTTATTCTTTCTTATTCTTTTTTTATTCTCATTCTTATTCTCATGCTTATTCTTATGCCTATTCTTATGCGCTTATTCTTATGCCTATTCTTATGTGCTTATTCTTATGCCTATTCTTATGCGCTTATTCTTATGCCTATTCTTATGCTTATTCTTGTGCTTATTCTTATGCTGATCAGACTCGGTTGATGCATAGATTCGGAACCTTGGCCATGTGAATGAGTACAGTCCTCATCTATATGCAATCTTGCGGACTGTACAAATTCTTTCTTATTCTTATGCCACTCAATTAAGGTGGCGTGCATGTAGGACATTCTTCTTGGTATAACCCTCATCCACATATACTCTTACGGGTCGTACAAATGCTTTCTTCTTCTTATGCCACTCAATTAAGGTGGCGTGTATGTGAGACTTTCTTCTTATCACTCACGAGTTCCCCATCGCAATAACCTATTCTTTTCTTTTCTCTAGCACTCTCTTCTCTTTAATTCTTTAGTGCTATTTCTTACTTTCTCTTTATTCTTAGAATTCTTTATTCTTTCTTTAGGCTCTATGCATATGCAAATATATGCATGTGGATGGTACATGCTAATGTTTCTTTCTTTGGTGCAATCATGTAATATAAACATGCAATGTTGCACAAAATAAGGTTTTCTACTCATGCATATGCTTCTCTTAAGCATTTCATCAAACAATAAGTATGCATAATTAAACTCTACTTTAACTATAGTTCTATTTCTTTCTTGGACCATCCATAATTGGAGTAAAACTCCATAATAATTCTAAACCTGTCAAGGAAAGGCACTTCAAAAATCTTTACTCAAATTCTTCTCAAATTCAGCCAAACTTCAGTTGGCTATCCCAACCTTGACTCTACTTCTCATGGCTCAAAAACCATTCATCAACCCATCAACTCATCAACAATTACAAACTTAGCAATCAATCTCACAATTATAAGTATATATTATATCAAATCATTTGATTGCTTAAATCTTAACTTGGGTTGGATTTACTTACCTTTTTCTTGAGTTCTTCCACAAAAGCTCTCTAACTTGTTGGACTTGCTTCTTCTCTTAATTCCTAAGCATAAACTTAATAAGAATTCAACACTTACTCAACTTAAATTTATACTAAAGCATGAATCCTTACCTCTTGATGCTTAGGACCAACTTTCTACCAAGATCCAACTAAAAGCCCTCAAAAATCCTTGGAAGATTGAGTGAAGATTTGAGAGGAAATGGAGAATGGAAGAGGCGGTGGAATAAGGAAAATGAAGGGATTTAGAAGACTAACCCTTAATATCTCATAAACTAAGCTTTCTTTCCCATTTTACCCTTCCACTTTCATGAAAATTCCATCCTTATCCTTTATTTCTTTACAAATTCACCCTCATTCTAAAATATTCTCTATGAAATTTCCTTGCATTTCACTCCCCACTTTTCTTGCTAATTAGGGGTAGAATGGTCACTTTACCCTTATGTAAAATTTTCTTGAAACTTCACTAGAAAAATCTGCCGACTCTTCGCCCCGGCGAAGAAATCCAGAGCATACGTCGTCGCGGCGAAACTCCTTCTTCGCTGTGGCGAAGTCTGCACTTCCAAAATTCCGCAAGACTTCACCAAATTCAGGGCATCCAAACCATTCTAACTACTTAAATAACATGTCCATTTAACTTAGGCCAATAAACAACATTTAAAAACAAATGAACATGAGTCAAAGATGTACCTCAAAGTGGATGTTACATCTCAATTGGGCGGAAGCCTGTTGATCATACTCTACTACTAGATAGCAGAGCCTTGTGACATGGGTATGAACTTCATCATTGTTTTTTTCTACCATTAACTCATTTTGGAACATACATATTTTTTCTATTTTGTTATTCTCTATATTGATAGATAGCAAATTCATATAAGTGTAAGTTTCATTCAAGTTGATTTTTATGCAATTCTGAATTGTTTTAGGCAACTCCAAAACTCATTGAAGATAAGGTGAAGCAATGCATTGACGTTGAGATAAATGGAGAATACCCTCCTAAGGCAGTTGGAAGATGGTAACTTTGACTGCAAATAATACATCAAATTCGAGCTTTCTTGGTGGAAGAGCAAAAGATTGTGAAGAAGATTTTGAAGATCCAGAAAGCAAAGTAAAAGCAAGCTTTAAGGAGCTAGAAAGTGGGAGGGTGAAAGCAAAACTTTTTGGCTTTTAAGAAATGACTGAGAAACTGGAAAAGCTGCTTTCATTGTATTGAATTCCATATATTTATTGAGTTTGACTTGACAAAATTTATTTTATACTGTATATATATTTATATGCACTATAATTTTATTATTGGATTCTTATTTTAAGTAAATCATTAATGCTATTACTTAGTTTTATTTGGGTTTAAATTGGCAAAATATAAATATAACTGCCAGGACAAACCAGTAATTTCAAAGGTTTCAAATTTTAAAAATCTAATACTAACTTCATTTTTAATAAAAAATTGGAGGGACAAATTGGTAGTTTAAATTTAAATATATAGTTGAATAATTTTATATTTAAAAAAATGGATATATTGGTAATTGAATTGTTGACTTATATAAAATAATAAAAAAATTATTAAATCAAACAGTAAAGAGTACTTGTGTCTCTACAGTTAAATAATAATAGATTTTCCTAATGAAACATAACGGTGGATGAGAAAGTGTCAATTTGAAACTTAGACAGATGAGAAAGTGTGTTTTGTCAAACCTTGGGCGGGAAAAAGTCGTTCTCCCTTAAATTTACCCTAGTACTATATGTCAAACCGGAGGACTAAAATTATATACTATTTTAAAACATTGTCTTTGACCATTGTTGCTTGAAACCACAAGGATGGAAAAGTAATTAACTCTTCTGATCCAAGAAGAGAAACTTAGACGGGAAGGAATAGGGGAAGTGGAGGCTAGCTGTAAACTTGTGCCTGTGGCCTTGATTCATAGAGACAGAGGCCTAGCAAGGCTTAGGCGCTGCTAAATTGGAGGGNCGTTCTCCCTTAAATTTACCCTAGTACTATATGTCAAACCGGAGGACTAAAATTATATACTATTTTAAAACATTGTCTTTGACCATTGTTGCTTGAAACCACAAGGATGGAAAAGTAATTAACTCTTCTGATTCAAGAAGAGAAATTTAGACGGGAAGGAATAGGGGAAGTGGAGGCTAGCTGTAAACTTAATTTTAGTGGCGTGTGCCTGTGGCGTTGTTTCATAGAGACAAGAGGCCTAGCAAGGCTTAGGCGCTGCTAAATTGGAAGGAAATAAATGAAATATTAAGTTTCAGATGTTGCCCTTAACTTAAAATAGTATGTACACAAATCACAAATGAGGATGAAATGAGGAGGTGATGCAAGAAAAAGGACTTTTTTATCACCCCATAAGCTCAAAATACACATGGAGTTTGCTTTAGCAATAAAGATGGTTCTTTTTTACTTGTAAATTGAATTATTCTTGGCAGATTATCAAATCCTCTGCAGCAAGTAAAACTATTCTGGGAAAAAGGAAAATGATAGGCTACTACCCTTCTTTATTTTTTCTTGCCAAATAATCAAATCCTTTAGAGAGACAGAGAGGGAGAGAGAGAATGTGCAGGAAAAAGAGGTCTAACTAGTTAATTGCAATGGTATATTTTATTTAGACATCTGTGCAGCTTTGCAATTGCCTATAGCTATAATCAAGGGGAAATTTTAGCAAGCAATAAGCCAAAGAATAAACGGGACTCCACACAAAATTCTACGTTATTGTTTATGGTCTGACAGGCTACTACCCGTCTTTAATTTTCCAATATTTCTACATGTTTCGGTTATCACATTTTCAGGCTATTCCTATGAGCAAAAGATGGAATAACTACTTGAATCCAAAACTTTTCCAATCCGCTTAGAACTAAGAAAACTCAGTACTAGCAATACAGAGAAAACACTATACACCAGGTATTTTATTCCTTGAAGTCGTCTTTGTCATCTACCGGAATCGGCCTATTCCTCCAAAAGACTGCAAGAGCACTCCCACCAAGCTGTAAAGGAGGTAATAATGAGTAGAAATCCCAATCAAAACCAAAACAAGAGCTAGTAGGAATGTAAAATATATAGGTTTGAGAGCAAAAAGGGCTATACCGCCATGCAAACAACACTAACTGCAGAAGGGACAGCCACAAGGGGGTTTGTAAAATGCCTCTGGGCAAGAAAAAATCCAAGTGCCGAGCTCTGGAGGGGCAAATGAATGAGTAAACAAACTTATGGAACACAGAAAATAATTTCAGGAGAATTGGAATATACAATAATTCTCTAATCAGGATCCCCTGACATTACACTTGAACACCATTAAATTCATCTGATACTGCTTCTTGAGGACAGTCATGCAACTCCACATTTCGATAAACAGCAAGAGAAGTCCCGCTACCAATACAAGCGTGTTATTCAGAAGGTTTTTCTATATTTTGTTTTGGAGGGCTGGGGACCGAAGCGAAAATATTTAAAGCTGGTCAAATTTCTCATTTACATCCACAAAAAGACTTCAATATTTTGTATATCAAACTTCAATCATCTCTAGTCTAAAACCTATCAGCAAGTATTTACCAAACAGTTAAAATGATTAATTTTATTATTCTCCCGCCACATTACTCTATACTTCATCTAACTTGTTTCAGACTGAAACAATCTCACATAATCTGGTACAGATACACTCATGTGGTAGACAATTACCTGCATTCCACATTCAATGGATATGGTACGAGAAGTGGATTCACCAAATGATATTTTTGAAATCCAATAACCGAGAGCAAATGCAGCAGCATGTAGGACAGCCACTGGCAAAATTAGTTGTGCACCTTGAGTTTTCAAGACCTCTGAAACTTGCCCAATCTTGAAAGTGGCAACCACCAGAATCAGTTCTTTCCATGTAAAACAACTATTATAAAATTCTGAGCTGGAATGCTAAAGTAATTATTATGCTTCACCCCATATTTTGAGAACTTACAGGGCTTGCACAAAGTAAGGTGGTAAGAGTAACTCCAATTAAGGGTGTCACACTGGTAATTTTTGAAGTGAACTTGGGGAAGAATTCATTTGACAACACTGGCAGAAAAAGAACAAATTAGAGTTGAATTATTTATAAACAGATAAACTACAAATCTTCATTAGCTATATTCAGATGCAGATAAAAGTTTAATTTCTATCCATTAAATCAAATAAATGTAAACCGCAACTAATTACCTCCAATAATTGTTGGCACTAAGACAACTTGAAAAGTGCTAATAGCCAGTCCCTGCAAAAATGATGGGGGAGTTGTCAGACTAAGTATCACTGCATATTAAGGTGAAGTAACAGTAGATAATCCTCTCAATATTAGCCCCTCTAGTGAATAACAAAAATGACCTAGATATCATTTAAATTTTTAAGGTTGCAATGAAAAAATAATAGGTTTTAGAATGAAGAACTCCTAGATATGTACGTTAAACTCCCATGCAAAACATGAAACGAAAATTTTGTAGGGTGTCCTTGAAAATCAACAATATGTCAATTGGATTGTAAACCGAACAGCCATGACCCATCCTGTCTTGTTAAGTGCTAGAATTGGAGTACCATAATACAAACTATCCATGTGGCCAATGAAATAAGTTTATTTTTTATTTTTCTCTTTCCTTTCTGTTTTTTATTTTTTAATATGAGAGGAGAGGATTAAGTACACCAGTTTCTTCAAGATCATCACTTTCATACAGTACAAACTTGAGCGCTATGCATTAAGAAGTTATAAAGCATGAATCAACTTACAGCAGCATCAACAGGAACAAGCTGACCGGCAAGAAGCTTAGTAAGGAGTGGAGTCATGACTATAGCTCCAATAGTTGAGCACCTACAGAAATCCCACATGAAATTTATGAGATTTGAAGGTCAAGGTCTCAAGAATGTACAAAAACATTAAAATGCATTAATAAATCAGTACGCTTTCTGACAAACCACAATCACTTGCTCCCAAAACATAAATGAAAACCATTGCTCTCATAGGTGTGTGGTCAAGTTATGACCAAAAACAAGTCATGATTATATTCTGGAATATGGTCATAAAGTATGTCCTGTACTGTTTCCATATTATGCACAAAAGTATATAGAATGAAGCCTCTCCAAAGCCTAAAAATCTCATTTTTGATGTTCACAAGCATGGTGAGGAAAAATTCTTTTCCTCTCTCTGACAAATAGATGAACTCATGATCCTTTGAACAAACATAATGTAGTAATTCGTACTTGTTTACTTTACGGCACATGCTCCCCACATGTTTGATGTCCCAATTTTCTATGTCTAATAACAATACAATTCTAATGTCTAACTTCACTTCTTGATAAAGATAAATAAAATCAGGCCCTACCTTATACCTGATACTCACCCAAACTGATCTCTCTTCCTCTCTCCCTTTATTGTGAGCACATGCATGCACAAAAAATCAAAGATTGTGTGCACACAACAAAAGATTTCAAGGCGCTTGAAAAATTGTCCAATTAAAGCCTATACCTACCAAGTATTTATCTACAGAAAACTACAAACCCGGAATTTTTACTACAGAATTGTAGAATATCCAAACTCCAATTTAAAGAAAGAAAGCAAACACACACACACACACACAATTTCCTGCTTTTACTTGCATCATTAGCTGTTACATACATGTCAAGGCTTGACCAATGGAAAAGTTTTATAGTGCAAGAACCTGTGTCAGAGACCATTCGCATTTCAAAAGGCATTTAAATTTGCTTCTTCACAATAGAGATAGAAAAAGAACACAAGTAGCAGATGCACAGTTTAGATTCTACAATCGAAGGTTCTGTACAATGACGGACAGTACCAGTACTTAATATCAAACAGCAGCAAATTCAACCAGAGAACCAAAAAGTTAAGGATTTCAATTGTCTGAATACAAACGGAGCATACGTTGTCATAAGGACAGAAAGTGCTACATTTCCCTTTGAGATATAAGTTGCAACATTTGAAGCCTGACCACCAGGGCAGCATGAAACCAAAATAAGACCAGTTGCAAGTGGTGCAGAAAGTTTTAGGGACTGAAAACGAAAGAGATATATTAGCGACAGTAAATTCAACCAGGATTATGTACATCTCGTCTGTGAGCAGAAATCAACAACCAACTTAAGAAATTGAGAAGATATACCAGTGCAATGACAAAGCCTAACATGGGTTTGATTAAATATTGAGCGAGAAACCCTACACCCACCTGCAATATCAGTTCTCAGTGATATAAATCCGGAAAACTATTAAACTGAAATCTTCTTGTTTAAATAACAGTGTTAACATGCATGTGAAAAAATTGCTTCTTACAGTCCATGGATTCCGCAAGCATCGTCTGAAATCCTCAAAGGTCAATGTCAACCCCATTGAAAGCATAAGGAAACCCAGACTGAGAGTGAAAAGGTCTGTCTCCAACCAGGTTACCTGTGGGAAGACCTCATCACCAACTAGTTAAACAACAGTTTGTTTTTTTATAATCAAAGAATCACTAACAGACTGACAATTACCGCAGCAGGCTTGTAGATGCCTATTATGGTGCCCAGTATGACCTGTCCATGAAAAAATCAAAATAACTATGCAACTGAAGTATACCATTTAGAAAGATCGATTAGAACTCCATCAAGTGCTAGCAACATATGAAGGACATACCCAGACAGGAAAAAGAGTAGTCAAAGTTTCAATTATTCTCTCATACTGACTCATCCCACTAGAAGTGTTATTGGGAACATCTCCAGATACATTAGCAGCAGACTTGCACAAAACTTGGGAGTTCCTGAATATAGTAGTCGGATCATTTTCATTGGATATTGAGAGTTTACAAATGCATAATTATGGACAAGAACGACAATGGGTCCAATAAGCCTAGCAAATCTTGAAAGCAGGAACCTAATGCACTAATGTCTGCAATTTATTATACCACTTGCTAAAATGAATTATAAGTCCTCCATAATTTCACATCAACTAGAGTTCATTACGCCTTTTAACAAGATCACGTTGACCAAGCCGGTGTCTTCAGCAAGAGATAAATGCTCAAATTCTAGAGCAAGTAATAGCTCATTGAAACCAAATATATTATAATCAAACACCTGGTCTGAAAAAAAAAATACCTTGAACATTGAATGATCGAGTAAGGGGCTGAAAGGGAGACAATGGAACTTCGAGGCTTGTTTTTTATTGCCAAACTTTTTGCATTCTCGGGCATTGAAAACACGCCCCTGGGATCTGTGTATTCAAATTAACAAGAAAAACGAAGTAAAACAAGTAAGAATTTGGAATTAAAGTTTCAAAAGCATGCTCAAAAACACTCCAAATAAAAGAGAAAGCAAAAGAACAAGAACCCATGTACCCAATAAACAAATACAACCCAGAACCAAAACAAGTAACAAGCACAATTCAAACATACCCAGATGAGCCTGCAGCCTCCTAGAAGAGACTGAAGTGCTGGTTGGTGTGGAGATAGCGCGCGAAGCATGTAACTTAGTACAATCTTTAACAACAAATCTAGTAGACATGGAAGCCATTAAAGAAGAGTCTTTAAAAACCTTAATCAAGGAAAACAAATCTTAAAGTGTGAAATTTAAATGAATAGTGGACAGCTTGGCTCCAAAACTTCCGGGCTTTGGTTACAAATGTGGATATGTAGTGGACGTGGAAACCGATGAACCACACACTCCAAAATTGGCTCATCCCAATCTGAATCTCAATCGCATAGAGATGTTTTTGTTTTGTTTAGCTTATTCAGTCTATCACACAACTCTACTGATGTTTTGTCGTTGGTTCATACATGATGTGAAACCTCAACAGCTAAACCCAACTCCAATCTCTTTAGAGATGCAACTGTCCAACAGAAAATGATGTAAAACTAGCGTTTGCCACGATATTCATAAGATTAAAGCCAAAATCATTAGTTGTTGATTTTTTATTTTTTATTTTTTATTAACTTTTTCTTTTTTAGCCCATAAATGAATAAAAAATATTTTTTTAATCTTTAATTCATAATAAACATTAAAAACCTCATGCAGTTATTAGAGTTTGACTATCCAACTGTAATATACAATTCTTATTAACAAAAGTTTTACACGTTTATGAAGAATAGATTGGTTAGTTTTACTTTTACCTCACTAAATTATGAATATTGCTAATATTAATACTTTTTCGGATTCTAGAAACCATTGATTTAAGATTTGTGCTAAAAAGTTTAGTTGAAACCTATAGTACAGTGGGTTGAATATTTGTTTTATATTTGATACATTGCGACAAAAATAAAAGAAATTGATAATTTGTCTAACAATCTTTAATGGATCATGCTGTTGTTACAAAAATTTGTAATAATTAGTAAAATCGAATTAAGTGGGTACATAGTTGTAATCAATCAATAAAGTAAAATGAACAAATCGAAAATAAGAGATAAATAATAATGAATTTTTAAATGGTTCAACTAGTGATAATCAAGCTCTCATTCCCTGTTATTGTATTGCTCAGTATTAGTTTTATACACGTGTCTAATGGTGATTGAGAGTTGGCTGTAAGCATAATCTTTCGTAATCCGAATTTACGTCAGTTGTGCCATGTGTACTTGAGACAGTCAATCTTGATGTAGAAGTCTGTGGTTGGGGAGATGCCACGTGGAAGATTTGGCCATGGGATCTGAAAGTGTTTTGGACAGGTGGCGCGCATCTGATGGCTAAGAGATTTACTGCACAACACTGCCAATTCAACGTGTATGACAAACACATTTACCAACGATTGTATTGATTGAATGATCATTTATTCTATATTTATTGTAAAATCCATGAACAAGTTCCAAACTATTCCAATTCTCTGCTTAAAAAAATTGTTTTAACAATTAGCTGTCATTCCTTTTTTATTAGGGTTTTGGATATTATCGATATGAATAAGTTTCCATTGATTTTGTAACCTTCATTGTAAGAATAATGTTATACCAAATCATCATAACTTAAGTATTAACTGAGACAATTAAAATTTTGAAATTTTTTCTTTTTTTTTTTAGTTTGTTGAAGGAACTTATGTGACAATAAGAGAGGTATGTCACGTCAGTTAGTACTAGATTAGTATTGTATTGTCTTTTACCATCTAAATTTATTTATTTGTTTATAAAGATGATCATTTTTAATATTCGGTAATGTAACTGGTTCATAATTGTCCGATAACTTATATAATGGGCTTTGACATGAACGAGAAAATGTTTACCTTTGGGCTTAGACCCCACCCAAAAAAAAGTTCATTACCGTTGGCTTAATGGACCAAAATGTGAAGAGGCCGGTCGTTCTTTAAATTGAAATAAGTCACATGGTTAAATATTTAATTGGTGGATGTGCATAATATACAATTGATGTTGGACGACACTAAATTACTGGTACTTTAAAGGGGCGCATGGCCAAAAAACTCTGATAGAGCAATATTGGCTCTTTGTAAATGTATTATTCTCCTCCATTGCTATGCAATCGGTGTCATGTGGCTCCCCTTTCAATTATTTGTTTGTCTTTCCACCAAGTAACCCCTTTTCATATCAGCCTTTTGCTTCTCTTCTTTTGATACATTGTATAGTCTCTTTTCTATTGGATATTGGCAATTCCATTTCATCTACAACTTCAATTGAGTGAACGAAATTAGCTGTGATATATTCTGAACTGAATGGTCCAAACCCTTGTTGCTTTCTGGCAGCTGTGACTGTACTAACTGCATACACTGTGTAGCTAATTTCCCACATGGAATCATGGGAAAATGTCAATTAAGAGAAGTGCTCTTTTAGTATAAGTTGAGAGAATGTGAGCCCATGATGGGATTTTTAAGTTTATATCAAATTTTTATTTCCATAACAGACCGCTCCGAAAGGGATCCCTGTGGGGGTTATAGCTCTGTTTCTTAAACAATGAGACAACAGACAGTATGATGCTGGAGGGAAATTACCAATAAACATACTGACGAGGAAAGCATGGCAAGTTGGTGACCCTTCGATTTTATAAATGTTTAATTCCAAGTTGACCCCATAGAAAAAAAAAATAAAAAAAGTTGTATTGTACCAGGTAGGCTCCTCCTTGTTCAAGGCAAAGTTTTGGACTTATATTTTTGTGGTTGATAATATGGACCGGGTGTTAAAGAACTATCTCAAGTTTTTTTTTTTTTTTTCCAAAAATATTAAGTTTACAGTTCAATTTCATAACTTCTTTTATAACCTTAACGTGATAGTAAAATTAATATTACCACGTCAATTAACAACTTTGACTAAATATGAACGGTCATTCTTTAGGGACAAACGACCGTTCATTCATAAGGAATAATTGTTCCTTATGAATAGTTATTTTTTTTATGAAAGAACAGTCGTTCATTCTTAAAAAAACGACCGTTCGTATTTAGTTAAAGTCATTTAATGCTTTGAGTATGGTGGGAGCTGACGTGACAATTATCAACTCAACTGCCATATTGGGATCGTAAGAGAAGGTTGTGAAATTGTGTTGTTGGCGTAGTATTACTCTTTTTACAATGTAGAAGGGAGACGACAAGAGTTATGATGTATAATTATAAAATATGAATAGAACTTTGTGTTCTTACTAAGATAGATATTAATACCCGTATCATTTTCTTGCGAAGACATAGACAAATTACTTGCATTTCTCAGTAAAGTGGGACAATCTGTGTTGGTCATGTATTTAAAAAAGAAAACGATAGCAATTTGTATTTGAAGTATATAGTTGGTTAAAGATCAGCTATAATAATTGTTTGATATGTTCTTGTGTTTGGCTGCTGGTAATTGGAGTTTAAGAAGAGGGATTCTCTAGAAAAATTTGGCAGACTAATGTGACAAGGTGTCCTAGGTTTGTACATCTTTGTCGATTACATTCAAAAGATAAACATCAACCAGAGTGTAAAGCCCTAAATTAAAACTGTTTTGAAACTGCGCTTCACAACGACTTGGTAAATTGTCGGCGAAACAATAAAGGTTAGAATGAGATATTTTAGGGCCTTAATTGTTAGAATAATGTTACGGATACTAATAATTTGAACCGAATTTTTATACTGACATACATGGCATCCAATCAAACGCGGTCATGTCAGAGACAACACACGTCTTCCATGAATGAACGGTCATCCATCAAATATGGACGAGTATCTATGATTGTTGGACGACCGTTCATTTCAAATGGACTCTTGTCCATTGATCTCGTACGAAAATAGTAATGGACTTTTGTCCATATTATATGGACATACATCTACTTCGAATGAACGCCTGTCCATAAATTTTTTAAAGTATAATAATGGACGTCCGTCCATATGATACGGACTGGCGTCCATTGAATATGAATGACCATCCATTGGCAAATAAAAATTTTTATTTGCCTCATACAGACACCAAGAGGCGTCCATTTTCAATAATAATAATAATAACAGGTTTTTATTGGTCTTTAATACAGTCTCTAGTGAATAAAGAGTATTTCAAGATGAGCATTGAGTCATGGTAATAGTAATATAAAAATATAAATTGCATTGAATTGAGCAAGAGGACAAATAAAATGGAATTATTAATTGGTTTATCAAATAGTATACTTTTGATGCATGATTATTTTCATTTATTGTATATGGATGACCGTCCATATAAGATGGACGCCCGTCTATCAATTACCCAATGTATATGGACGACCGTCCATATAAGATAGACGGCGTCCATTGTTTTATTTTTAAAATTTTCTAGATAGGCTTCCATCTTATATGGACGTCCGTTCATAGTAAATAGACACCTGTCCATATAATATAGATAAGAGTCCATTGATATTTTTGTAGACGCTCGTTCATTTGTGATGAACAGCCGTCCATCAAATATGGACGAGCGTCCATAATTGTTGGACGACCATTCATTCACGGAAGATGTGTTTTATCTCCAACGTGGTCACGTCTTACTGGATGCCTCGACCTTCTATACAAAAATTTGGTGTCTTTAGCATTATTCTAATTATTAAGGATAAGCTAAACCCATTATGTTTTTAGCTTTGGTTTGTGTGGCCTTCGTTTGAGCAACCCAACAAATGCAGCCCTTAATTTCTTAAGTTTGGTGGGGCTTTGAAATGGGTTATGTCAATAGAGGATTTAAAGTGCTGGAGCTAAAAGCGGTTGGAACAGTGGACTAAATTAGGGACCATTTATGGGTCAATGAAGTTTTCATCTGGTAGATCCCTTTTAGATGTGTCCATAATTAGTCCATGGACCACCTCTTTGTCTATCCGAACATCTTAATAATGAGGTAAGTGTGGGACTAAGCCACCAAAATTTAATTGTTAACTGCAAAATGGAAAGACAGGATTTCTTTACTTTGCTCAAATTGTAATTACTTCTTGTCTCATTGTCAAATCCACCCCTATTGGACCATAGCATAGATAAAATCAAGAGCTAAGATTTGGCAGTGAATTGTAATGTGCAAAATTCAACCCCAACTTCTAACTGCCAACAACCCACAATATGAATATAGCAGACAATCTCACTAGTAAATTAAATCCATTATTATTTGCCACCCCAGTTCGCTCGCCTATGCTTCTTTTTCTTTCCTTTAAAGTTACAAACTCAACTCCACAGTATCTGTGTAATGTGCATTTGTCTTCTGCAATTTTCTTCCTTTTTTAGCCCGTTCTATTATCATGCCAAACAAACAGGAATAACTAATTGTTGTACATGATTTTCCTACTATCAGATTTGCACCATCTGTCCACAAATTACTCTAACATCGAGCGACTAAGATCACCCACGTGTCGCTCCCACAACAGATGATTTAACTAATAAGCTCATCAGCCCTTAAACATGATTGCTCTGACTTAAGCATGAGAGATGACTGACTAAGTTCCGGATTACAGGGGATTATGCATATAATCTCCCTCTAATCTATCAACTCTCAACTCCTATTAGACAACATGTATAAAAAGGGGCATCACCCTCATTTTGGACAATAACACACAACCCTATAAAAAGCCCTGGAAAAATACACTTAAGCAAATAGCCTACTTAGTGAAGCAAAGTAAGGTCCCTATTACTTTAAAAACCTCTTGTCTAACCTGTTGTGGATCTTCTAACTCAGTCTGAGCTCATTATTTATAACCATGCACACATTCTACCCAATCTCATCTTGGTCGACTGGGTACCTCTGGTTATCATGGATTTTCGTAACAACACTAATTAATATAAAACATCATTTTTAAAATAAATAAATAAATAAAGAGAGATGCGGCCTATGAACTAATAATACCAGTGTGGTTGGTTACATGATTGATCCAATATGAATACATTTATACGCGTATGCAACAACATTTAAGCAGGCGAAAAAATTAAAAATAAAAATGATTAAATATAATTACAAATTATATATGCTAGTTGTTAAAAACTTAATTAATCAAGAGAGCAGTTATATAGAAGTAATAAAAAATGACATTCCAATGATTATGAGTTGTATAAGAAATAGAATAAATGTTGGTTGGTTATGTGTAAATCCGAAATCCAATTAGAGTTAGAGATGAGATTTGTTGAAGAAGAATGGTAATATAATTTGTTTGATTCCAAATCATACACAACCCAACACAGATTTGGTAGTAGACAAGCATGCTCGGAAGGTGGCTGTCTCGTGAATGATAGGATGGGATTGGGTCCAATTTCAATTTAATTACATAGTTTAGTTAATGGATAATTTATGTACAAATTAAAACGATTTCTGCCGTATATTATTGCATTAATTCAGTCTGGACTGGGTCCTAAATTGCTATTTGCCGGCAAATTACAGAATGTATTGAGTAATATAATATTATTATTAAAAGGAAAAACCAGAATGATGCATGCCATATGCCTCCAAGCACCACTAACACATCAACTATAAAAAAGAAACTAATAATTAATGCTCACATCAATGAATCCTCTGCCTCATATTTGCTATTGTTAGGTATTAAATTATGAAAAGCAACCCAAAAAAGTGAAGGTCACATTCAACATTTCATACACACCTATATTTGTTTATTGTTTATTCCATTTCTGTGTACTAATAGGAGATAATCTTAATAACATTAATTTGTGTCACTTGTCATAACTTTAAAAAGAGTTTGGATTATATAATATTTTAATTATAAGAGTATATTATATTAACAGAAAGAAAGATCACCTTAAATATTATTGAAAATGTTTAGAAAATATGTTTGATTGGTTTAAATAAATTGGTGAATAATAAGTTTAGTTGAGAGGATAAATAGATGAGTATGTTATATATATTACTAAGTTGCACTTCTTTTTAAATATTAATATAATAGTGTTTTTTATTATTATTTTTTGAATCATTCTTTTAACCCCAACATTTGAAATTTTGCTTAAACACCCCAACCATATAAAACTTTAATTTATAGCAAAATCATCCTCACCCACCCCAAGCCACTGCCGGTAGCCAACCACCATCGCTGGCCGTCGTCGACAGTTGACAGAATGGCGCATGACTGGCCAGATCTCGTTGGTCATGCACCATTACGACGACTGACGTTGGTGGTCGGCGGTGGTGAGTCACGGTCGGCGGTAGTCTTCGGTGGCTGAGGGTATTTTGTTTGCTTTTAAACTTTTTGGTGGCTGTGGTGTTTTAGCTAATTTCTCAGATGTAGGGGGGGCTGAGTAATTGTTATTTGGTAGATATTTGAGGGCAATTGTGTCAAAAATGGTTTTTAATTAAGGGTAAAATGGGTAGAAAAATCAGATTACCTCGGTAATATTTTAATAACACCCCATAGCAAGGTAATAAGATTACTCTTCACATTACCAACAGTAAACACTATTTACAATAAAAGATCACCGTAATATTTTATTATTTGCAAACCAAACACAGGAATCTTGCAAAATAAACGAAGATTACCCTCGTTATCTTATTTACCCCAGATTCAAACGACCCCTAAGGGTGTGTTGGGTTAGAGGTTATCATCCATTACTCCAATGACGTTATCTTATATTACTGACATTACCATGTTTGATTATTACATAATAAAAGATTATGGTAATCCTCTATTACTAGTAGTAATCGCTGTTGGTTATATAGTTGACAATGTGAATACCATTTTTTTTTTTTTTTTTTAAGTATTATAAGATTATTTAGTAATTTTAATTTTGTTACAATTTTACTCCTAATTAATAAAATTTTTGGACACTAATGCCTTTGTTTTGAAAACAATTTACAAGAATATTGATGAACTATTTTATCCTTATACTAAAAAATTTTTAAGACATTATTACCCTCGTACTTCAACCAAATTACTCAAGATCATACTCGAATTTGGCCATCACCTCCGGTCGCCAACCACCAACGCTGGCAGTCACCGTAACAATGCACAAACCAGCTGGATCTGACTAATCATGCACTGATCTAGCCGTTTTCAGCCAAATTCATAGCTGTTAACAGTTAGATCCTAGTGGATATGGTCGAAAAGAAACGACCATATCCATTTTAGCCGTATCTGGCTAGATCCATGGCCGAAATGGTGGCCGGCAGTCGTCTTGGGTGGCTGGAGATGTTTTGGCTAATTTTTAAACTTTATTATAGTTGTAATGTTTTAGCAAAATTTTAAATATAAGGGGTTAAAAGAAATAATCTAAATAATAATAAAAAAGAAGGACAATTTAATAATCTATATAACATACCCACCAATTTATTACAATTTAATAAAACATATTTAATATAACATTTTTATTAATTTTCAAAGTAATTTATCTTCCTATTAATATAATATTCCCTAAATCAATGAGCCCTTAATTGTTTTAAATGGTTTAGCCTTGCTTGAGCGAGGAAGTTGAAAATCTAATTTCTTGAGCTGCCTCAAAAAGGAAAAAAGTATAATTTAAAATAAATTCAGATAAAATCTTTTGTTTTTGTCAATCTTATTTGACTTCTAAACTTGGCTTGCATGCTTTAAACAAGTTGAACAATTTCGAGTTACGCGAAAGATATTCAAAATTGTTTGAATTTTAATAAAAAAGTTTTAGTAATTAAATAATAAATATGAATATGGTAGTAAGGTTTCTTTGGTTTCACATTCAAAAAGACATAATTTATGAAACATTACATTAATTATAAATGAAGAAAAATAACATTGATTGCACCAGAATAAATACACAATAAAGAAAGAAAGAATAAAATCGAAAAGTATCTCCTCAAATAATAAAATAAAGAACATAGTAATAGTATTAAGAAAAAAAGGTTGCCATTGCCATTGGGTGGGTGAGAGACTCAGTTGTTAGTAAGTTAGTTCCCCAACTCTGTCCAGCTAAGCTTGGCAGTGGCAAAACCTCTAACCAAAATGCCATATGTCATCACCACCACTAAATTTGCTTAACTAAACCCACACTTTTACTGGTCAAATCACCTCTACGCTGAATATTTCCAGACTTCAAGTTACTCTTTATCAACTTAGTCATCATGACATTTCTGACCGTTTGATCAGTTTTTTATTTTTCATCAAGATATGATGCACAATTGCAGCTCATCAAACTACCAATTCGTATTTTTGGCCGTATCTAATACATTACAAACCCCACGCGTCCGTAGAGACCGTGGTATTAATCAATGAGTAATAGGTTCAGTGAAAGTCTGCTTCTAGCCTTTTACAAAATAAATATTTTGTGTCTTTTTCCTTTTTCCAAAAACCAGATATATTTTATTTTATATTATTTAACTAAGATAAAATAAAAATCTTTTATAAAATCAAAATAAGATATATTACTCTTATTCGAAATTCCTATCTAACAAAAAGAATCCAAATACAAAAAAAATACATATATTCTAAATATTTATAATTATCTTAATTATACGAATTCATTTTAATAAAAGGAGACTTTCAGACGGGCCCAAGTTATTTAAGTGAGTGTGACTGTGTGAGGTTGAATAGAACAGGGACCCACAGTCCTTCATTCTCACATGCATAATCCAAACAAGTAGCTATACATCAATTGCCAACAAACGGCCACGCGCTGAAACTGCGACTTGGGTGATTAGAAAATACGCTGTATTATGAAGAAATTACTACACTATGCAAGTAAAAAAACGTTTCACATTTATGCCAGCTCGATGGTTCTGTTTTTCACTCGGCTTTATTTTCACCTTTTGGGAGCCCCGGGTACCTAATACCTTCTCTATTACAATACAAAACCACTTCTCTCTCACTTCTCATTTCACCACAAAATCTCTCTATATCTCTCTCTCTCTCTTACATGGACTCTCACCGGAAAACCACTATTTTTGCTTTTGTACAAAACAACTATCAGAAACCACCATTCGAAATCCACATATAGAGAACAGTCAGTTTCATTCTTATCCTTCTTTGTTTTGAAATGGAAGTGTTCATTGACTATAGGTGCGTACTCTCTCTATTTTTAGTTTTTGTTTTTTCACTGAGTGATGGACGAGTCAGCTCGGAACCGACTCAAGACAAGCAAGCCCTCCTTGCATTTCTCTCAAAAACCCCACATGCCAATCGCGTGCAATGGAATGAGTCCGACTCGGCCTGCAACTGGTTCGGAGTTGAGTGCGACGCTAACCGTTCGTATGTCTACACTTTAAGGCTCCCTGCTGTTGGACTAGTGGGTCCGATTCCGCCCAACACAATAGGCAAACTGAGTCAGCTCCGAGTTCTCAGTCTCCGCTCTAATCGTCTCAACGGTGAGATCCCCTCCGATTTCTCCAATCTAACCCTCCTTCGGAGTCTCTACTTGCAAGACAACGAGTTCTCTGGTGGATTTCCTGAGAGTGTGACTGGGCTGAATCGGATAACTCGACTCGATCTCTCGTCCAACAATTTTACTGGAGCAATCCCTTTCGCCGTCAACAATTTAACCCACTTGACTGGTCTTTTTCTGGAAAATAATAATTTCTCAGGCAATCTTCCAAGCATCAATCCTGGAAATCTGTCAGCTTTCAATGTGTCTAACAACAATCTCAACGGTTCAATCCCTGCTACTCTAACCAAGTTCCCTTCATCAGCATTCACAGGAAATTTAGATCTATGTGGAGGACCATTGCAACCTTGTACCTCATTTTTTCCATCTCCAGCTCCGTCACCGTCTGTAAACCCACCGTTAATTCCGCGACACAAGAAGTCTAAGAAACTCTCAACGGCGGCCATTGTTGGTATTGCCGTCGGTTGTGCAGTATTCCTTCTTCTTTTACTGCTATTACTGGTATTTTGTCTTAAAAAACGACGACGTGAACAGCCTGGGAAGACGCCAAAACCCAGTGCAGCGGCGACGTCACGTGCGATGGCGACAGAAGCAGGAACTTCTTCATCGAAAGATGATATCACGGGTGGGTCAGCAGAGGCTGAGAGAAATAAACTTGTGTTCTTCGAAGGAGGGATTTACAGCTTTGATTTGGAGGATTTGTTGAGGGCTTCAGCTGAGGTTTTGGGTAAAGGTAGCGTGGGGACGAGTTACAAGGCAGTGCTTGAAGAAGGAACAACTGTGGTGGTTAAGAGGTTAAAAGAAGTGGCTGTTAGTAAAAGAGAGTTCGAGATGCAAATGGAAGTTTTAGGGAAGATTAAACATGACAATGTGGTTCCTTTAAGGGCCTTTTACTACTCCAAAGATGAGAAATTGCTTGTTTATGATTTCATGCCTGCCGGTAGCTTATCTGCTCTTCTTCACGGTACGATTTCAATTCCTCTGTTATTTCTTCAATATGTTTTAACTGTTGCAGTCATGGAAATTCTCTTCATAATTTATTAGTGGGTGTAAATTAGATTAATTTTTAGTGTGGGATAAGGAATATTAACTTAATTTTATGGTAATGCACGTTGGGAGATTCCTTTTTCCAGTTCCTGCTTCTGTGCAAACATTCTTAGAGTGCTAATTACGCATCACTTAATTAGCAGTTGGATGTCTGTTTTTTTTTTTTTTTTGGGTTTATTTACACATAAACCATCCATGAATATGTGCACCATGGAGCCACCGACATCATCATTGTAGTAAATCCTTTACATAACATAAAGACTTCTTGTTACTTTACTTTTAAATTATTTCACATTTCCTTATCTATATATTTCTTATGTTTCAACTTTCATAGTTTCCCAAGTGTTGCTTGCACGTTTACTAATAATCTTTATTTAATTTTATTCCAATTAGTTTTTTCGGTCAAATTACGTGGGACTGTTAACCGGAACTTCCGGTAATTCGTTTTGTAGGTAGTAGAGGTTCAGGCCGTACGCCTTTAGACTGGGACAACCGAATGAGAATAGCACTAAGTGCGGCAAGAGGCCTGGCACACCTACACGTGTCCGGAAAAGTAGTACACGGGAACATAAAATCCTCTAACATCCTGCTCCGACCCGACCATGATGCGGGGATTTCGGATTTCGGACTGAACCCGCTTTTTGGCAACACAACTCCAACCAATCGCGTGGCAGGGTATCGCGCCCCAGAAGTAGTTGAGACTCGCAAGGTTTCTTTCAAATCGGACGTGTACAGTTTCGGTGTATTGTTATTAGAGCTATTAACTGGGAAAGCGCCTAATCAAGCATCATTGGGTGAGGAAGGAATTGATTTACCTAGGTGGGTCCAGTCCGTGGTCCGTGAAGAATGGACGGCTGAGGTTTTTGATGTGGAATTGATGAGGTATCACAATATTGAGGAGGAAATGGTTCAGTTGTTGCAAATTGCGATGGCTTGTGTATCCACTGTACCTGATCAAAGACCGGCTATGCAAGAGGTGGTACGCATGATTGAAGATATGAATAGGAGTGAGACTGATGATGGGTTACGACAGTCGTCTGATGATCCTTCAAAAGGATCAGACGGTCATACACCTCCACCTGAATCACGGACCCCACCTAGGGCTATTACACCTTAAATTTAGCTATTCTTGGGGGATTAAAATGACAAAAAAAAAAAAAAAAAAAAAGTCAGTCTTGCAAAGAACGATGTGGTGGTGGGGTGTTCTCAAAAAGTGCACAGAGCGTGAGTAACATTGTTGAAGTGCGCAGCTGATTGGGAGATTAAAAGTTGCCCAAATGTGTTTCCTGGTTTTATTTTTTCTTTCCATTTTTTATTTTTAATTTTGCAATGATTTTTACAGGTGGGGAGGTTTGAATTGTTTATGAAGGGGTGAAGTGGGGAGTTCCATTCCATGAACTGATTGGAATTGGCCATTGATGGATTTAGTTTGATTTTCATTTATAATTCTTTTCCTTATAAATATAGTCTATTAGCTTTAAAATCCTCCCTGTCAGTAAACACATAGCTTTTCCTCATTTAGCCTTTTTTTCATTATTGCAGTGCACGCAAAACAAAAGCAATTGGGCGTTGAAAAAATCATCTAAAAATTCCAACCACCACTACTTGATTTCTTATTGTATAGTGCCAAAACATTTTGTTTTATTCTTCTTATTTATTGATATTTGGTTAAAGTCGGCTAGAGCGTTGAAATCACTTGATCCCCTTGCATGGTATGTCCACATGGGACTATATAAATCATCCCTACAACCGAGTTCATCATGTTTTTGTTATTTTAAATTAGTAATAACCTATCACATAATTAGAGACCGGGATCAGCGGTGTATAATTGTGCTATGTGTGGATGTGGGCTTGACTCATAGTCATAATGAAAGGTTGACACGTTTTAAAGCAAAGCATATGATTGTGAAGGGACATCTTGGGGATTTTAAGAAAAGATTTGTCCGGTTGTTGAGGCAGTGAAGTGAAGGAGCAGGGTGGGGAACAGGCTGGCCGGCTTTTCTCTTTTACATCTGACATATATAGGGGCAGTGCAGAGTCTTTTGACCCTCAGACTTGCTGTCAGACGTTGATTCACGCACCTCTCGACCCCACCTTTTTGTCTTTTTGCTTTTCCCGCATGAACCAAAATCACACCAAATTTTAATTTTAATTTCAAATTTTCAATTGAAAAATTGATTTAAAAAAATATATATTATTGATAAATTGGTTTTCTTAACTAAAATATTTCAGCATTTATTTACTTAATTGAAGTCATATAAATTTGTTTTTGTTAAATTCATGAACTAATCAACAAATCCGAAGGAATGCACCTTCCAACATCTTAATCTTATTAAATAATCAAATAAATCAAGCCTTTGAAATCTATAAATTTGATCGTATCGATCACGCTCTATTTAGTCGAGTTGGCGTGACTGTCAATCCTTAATCGAATATAATTGCAAGATAGGAGGGTTTAGACAGTTCCACGTAGAGGTGGCCCACTGCGTGTCTTAATGTGTCTATGACTCGAAAGTGTGGGTAACGCGCCGCTCTCTCGTCTTTCAGTTGTTTTGATACCATGTGCCACACCGTAAGTAAGACGCTGGCCATTCTTAGAATGCCATGTGGATAGACTAGAGTCAATGGAGGTACGTGCCTCTTTGGGCAAAACACAATTTCGTATTTTGGTGCACCGAAAGCAGACGCTATTAACACTTTTGGTCGGACTCCATTATCACTGTGTTTTCTTCCTTTGCCTTCGTCATTTTCCAGCTGGAAAATTCTTCTGCAAAGCCCCCCTCAGGTTTGGAGAAATACACGTAAACCCAACTATTTGAGAAATTCTGACTGCCCCTTGTATCTGGATTTATTCTAGTACTGACTCGAGTCTTGACCGCTATGTACAAAGAGAAATTTATATACAGTGCTATGGTTTTGCTTGACAACTTCTCTCACAATAATTTTACACTTTTCCCAAGATATTAGTGCACATTACTTTTAATCAAATAAGGGATTCAAAGACAATCAGTCAATCAAAGGAGGTATTTGAGAATTTATCCAAGTGTAAGGGGGGTAATGGGGTTTTGCCCTTTTACAAAATGCCCCAACCATCTGGAATACTTACAATATATGAAGTAAGTCTTAATTAGTTTTACTTTAATATAAATATAAATACAAAAACTATCCTTAGCTATAATGGACCCGAATGACCAATTGGTCTGTGTTCAACACTTGGAAGTGAAGTTAATCCACAGGCAAAACCCAGATGTGGAAGTGGAAGATATCACATATTGGTCAAAAGTCTAAGCTCCACCAATTATCAATTTGAAGGAGGAAGTTTTGAAACATCTAGACAAAACTAACTGCATACTCAACGACTTGAGAAAAAGGCTTTGACAAATACACAAATTGCGTCAACTATAAACCATGCTGCTAAGCAACAAAACATGTGGTTAGGTCACCAACACATTGTTCCCTCTTAAATCAATGAATCTTTACATTACCATTTACATCAAACAAACCCTCTTCATAACAAGAGAGACCATTCATTCTAATCATAGACAGATCACACAGGAAAAGGTGAGGATGTTTGAGAAAGAATTTCCTCGTTTGGCAGCTAGCTTATATAAATTATTGACCAGTCATATATATAATTTCTTTCTCTCCAATCAGCTTAAAGCAAAACCATTTGGAAAATGGCATTGGATACTTCACCATCACATTTCATTACTTCTCTCTTTCCACTCCACTCACCTAAATTTTCACTCAGCTACACTTTACTGTTATTGGTGAAAGCTTTTATCATTCCATTTAAGAATTTGATACCATTTTGTGGCTTTCACCACTTTAAGAGAAAAAAAAAAAAAAACTTACTTTTGTTTGTTTATATGGGAATCTTTAACTTGCCAAATACATTCTACAGACTATGACTGAGACACACATATATATATCTTATCACTATTTTTATACATCTCTATGACTGAGACACATATATATCTTATCACCATTTTTATACATCTCTATCTTCTTCTCCTGGTATAAGGTTTTCAGTAGTCAAATCCATGTTAGGTCTTTGGTGGGCTAGAAAGATATTCCTATCTCACTGTCTAGGCACAACCTTGATATCTGAAGAGTGATCCTCAAGCAATTGTATAATGGTCTTCAATGCAAATCAAACAAAGAGAGAAAAAGGACAATAAATATTGGCAATGAAATGTGACGTGATAACATTATACATTAATTTAAAATTTTGAGTGATACTAAAGATATTAAGTTTCTTGCCTTCAAAGTTTATTCTTTAACAAAATACCCCAGTAAACATAAACTAATCTTATATGGTTGGAGATGTGCATAATCTCGCAAGAGAAAGCCAAAGCCAAAAGGTAACATGATTAGAGGTGACTTTTTCCCCATTATTCTCATCTTTAGCATTGAATTTAGATTCCAAAACTCTTCCATGTTGGTTGCAACAGTTATGTTGAAAGAAACCTTTCTTTATTTCTAATCACCCTTATTCGATGATGTACAGGATTTAAATTTATGTAATTGGTGCTATACATCGTTATATTTATAGTTATTTATGATATTAAACAATGTGATTGGAAAAACAAAAAAGAGCAGTAATTAAATTCTTCTTTGGCAAAACTGTGATAAATGGTTTGGCCAGGAACATCTGCTTAAACTTCTCTTTAAATGAACAATCACAATCTTTTTGTTGTTAGCTTGTAGTGCACACTACACTACACTACTTGTGGTCTCTGAGGAAAAGCTTTTCTCCACATGCCATGTTGGAGACTTGACAGTGCATAGCCTGCAAAAGTAGTGATTATCTTACGTTTCCGGGAACTGAAGATATCTTTCTTTATTCTCATATGCATAACAATTATATCTTGAATAATAATCATCTTTACTGAAGTAGGTATCGGTAGCTTTCCGATGGTCAAATAATCTCCGTTGCACATCGTAAACATCAGTCTGGTTCATTAAATGTTTTCAATATCATGCTTTTATTGAGTTTTTCAAGTGTTTTGATTAAGAATTTATAGTCTTTAATAAACTTCAATGAGAACTGCTCTTCAGATATGATAGAATTTATCAGGTTCACTGATAGTGCATATACATAAGGATGAAAGGATGCTTTATTTGTTCTGAAAGAATAATCACAACCACTACCATGAAATGATTGGTCGATCCCCAGCAAGTCTTATCTGGCCTCATTATAATTATGGTTGATTTTTTCCAACTTTTAAAAAGTAACAAGATGGAGTAAATTGAGAAAAGAGAAATTTGGTTGGACATGTAGAAGATGGAATATATACTACCTATTGTACCTTTTAATAAATATAATAAAATTGAATTTTTGGTCTCCCACTTCAAAGGTTACTTCGTCTTGTCTGCTTAAAAGGGCTCACACTGTGAGATGTACAGTGTATTGACTGTGGCAGATACGGGTGATCTGTTAATATTAAGGAAGCAAGTCCACATCCTTTAGCAGATGATTTATGATTCCGGGAAGAGATTGCGGTTCTGTGAAAGCAATTTCATAGATGGCATTCTCATAGATAAAGTTCTGATGATGTTTACTAACTAACTGATAAATTATCAGGTAAGGAGCAGACCATGAAAGATAAGAAGAGATAAATGACATGCAAAATTGAGGATGTTTAAGACTTAGAGCCCATTTGTAGGAAAAATTCGTCAAGATGTTTGTCAATGTCAGCATATAATATTATCGAAGGCTGGGAAAATATTTTGAAACTTTTGTAATTTGTTTCTGTTTCTGGATGAATTCAACAACTGCAAAAAGCAAGAAGAGCAAACAAGATGGATGAACAATTGCAAAAAGCAGAACAAACAAGGATACAATATCCAGCTGCATATCATAATCAATACAAAACCGCAGCGATCCAAATAATAAAAACATCAAAATCTGAAATCTTGTTTGCCAGTGACATGAAACTGTAGCATGACTAGTCATTTAGAAAGCAATTATGAAATAAACGTAATTGCTTTTGGTTATAGCTTACCTGGGTCACAGATATAAGAATCAATTCCAAAAAATGGCAGACTGAGACATCGGCAGCTATTGAAACTCTGAAAAGAAGTGCAGATACAGGGGAGTTGCTATTCGCGTTCAACTTTATATGTACAAAACCACCTTCAATAGAGTCATGCATCTAGCTACTCAAATTGAGCTTAGATTCGCGAGGATTAGCTTATTTGTTTCTGTATGATTTTGCTGTCATTGGCTCATGACTTACTCTTTTCATCCACCCAAGTCAGGCAAATTAGATTATTCTTTTTCCTCAAACCTTGGTTCCATTTCATCTTCCAAGCAGTCAACATGGCATAAAAAAAATTTCAATTCCAAAGGAAAAGTGCCCTTGAATTGTCTGCACACCATTTTCTTTTCACTTATCATGGTTCTCTCTCGGAGCTGTCAAATAATATGAATAATATTGTGCTCAACTGGAGATAAATTCAACATTAAGATGCATTTCCATTCCCAATAAAGCCAATGTTGCATAAAGTTCCTCAGTTTTTGGATGAGATCTATCGCCTGCAACAAACGCATGAAATTCACCTCCAATTTGAATCCAGCTGCGCCCAGGAATCTTCCTTAGCCCCTTTACTTTCATTAGGTCTCTCACTTTCGAAACCTCTTCCCACCTTCCAGCAGCTGCATAGGCATTTGAAAGGGCCACATAATTTCCTGGATTGTCTGGTTCCAACTGAAATATATGTTTGGATAAGTATTCCACAAGGTCAGTCTCATGGTGCACTCCACAACTGCTAATCAGTGATCCAATTATTTTTGCATCTGGCTTGTATGGCATTGTGAGAATGACTTTAAAAGCCTCATCCAGATTACCACATCGAGAAAGAAGATTAACCACACATCCATAATGCTCCATACTTGGTTTGACATTGTGTTCAGAGACCATATTAACAAAAATCTCCAAACCCTCATTTACAAGTCCAGCATGGCTGCATGCATATAAGATATTAGTAAAGGTTATGCTATCTGGGTCTATACCTTCGTTCAGCAGACATTTGTATAATGCCAGAGCTTCTACAGCTTGACCATGCAATGCATAACCACAGATCAATGCATTATAAACAGGCAATTCCTTGCTCGGAATTATATCAAAGATCCTCTTCGCTTGATGTATATTTCCACATTTAGCATACATGTCCACCAAAGATGTTGCAATTGAAGTCAGCAAGCAAAGGTGATGTCTAGTGACATAGCCATGAATGGCTCTTCCATTCCGCAAAGATGGCACATCTATGCAAGCTGAGAGTGCAGATGTGATGCTAGGGGCACCAGGTTTAATACCAGCTTCTTGCATTTTCTGGAAAAACAGAATTGCCTCATCTCCATAACCCTTCTGAGACAGACCAGTGATAAGAGTTGTCCAAGTGATTATATTTGGTTGTACACCAGAGGACTGCATTTGCGTTAACATGTCCTTAGCCTCATTGACCCGGCCATTCCTTAGAAATCCTAGAATCACAGAATTCCATGATATAACATTAGGTGATATACCCTCCAACTGCATCTGATAGAACAACCTCAAGGTCTCACCACTCAGACCCAAGTCTGCATAAGCAGCTAGTATTGTATTCCACATCACAATATCTTTGTGAGATATGGAATTAAAAATTCTTCTTGCATCATCGATTCTCTTACATTTGGCATACATATCTAAAATACTACTCGCAACAACCACGTCACAGTCAAGATTGTTTCTAATACAATAACAGTGTGCCTCTTTACCAAGTTTTATACATCTTGTATCAGCTGCTGCAGCCAATATGGATGCTAAAGTCACACAGTCGAACTTCAGAAGTTCTGATCTCATCAAATGGCACATATTGAGTGCCTTGTGAATCTGCCCATTTTGCACGTAACAAGAAATGAGTAAATTCCATGTTACTATATCTTTCTCAATCATTCTATTGAAAACTAGCTCAGCCTCTGCAATCAGGCCAACCTTGGAATAAAAATTTATGATAGAACTACCTAAAACGTTATCTAATTCCATTCCACTTATAACTGCAACAGCATGCCCTTGCTTGCCCTCTTCAAGTGCATCTAAATTGGCTGAAGCTGATAAAAGGCTAGTCACAGAGATTCTAGTAAGCTCAACACCTTCCACTCTCATATCATAAAACACCCCAATTGCTTCCTCATTTAGCCCATTTTGGACATAACCCACAGTCATAGAATTCCAAGCGACTGCATTCCTCAGAATCATACCATCAAAAACCTTCCTAGCCTCATCCAGAACCCCACATTTTCCATACATATCTATCAAGCTACTAGCTACAAAGACACAGCCATCAAAACCCACCTTCATTACATATCCATGAACCACTCTCCCAAATCCAATCCACCCCAAAGCACCACAAGCCTTTAAAACATTAGGCACAACAAAATTATCAGGGGAAACCCCATTTTCTTGCATTTCAACAAAACCCATTATAGCCTCTTCACATGATCCCATCCTACAATTTAATCCAATAATAGCAGCCCAAGAAAATACATTTTTCACTCTTAATCTGAAAAACAAACTATTGGCAACATCCAAAACATCACATTTAGCATAGAAAACAACTAACTTTGTTGCAATATAGTCATTTCTCGAAAAGAAATCACCATGTTTGAGAATTCTAGCGTGAATTTGCTGACCAGTGTATATAGCTCGCTCGTATACACATCCCTGAAGCAGCTCACCGTAGATTTCGGGTCCAATTTGGAGATTTTCATGCTCCATTTTGGTCATGAAATCAACAGCTTCTTGGATTTGTTTTTCTTTACATAGGGATGATATATGGTGAAAGTAAGATTTGTACAAAGTTTGATAAGTGTGATCAGTTTCATGGGAATTTGAGAGACTAATTTGAGTTAATTTGAGAGATTTTTTGGGGATAGTTTGAGAGAATACGGGGTTTGGTCTTGCGGTAAAAGGAAGAGAAGCCATGCATGCTAGAGAAAGCAGAAGAGAGCAAGATAATGGCGATCATTAGCCACACATAGCGGGACTGTGTCAAGGGCATTTTTGTAATTCAAATGTACCGGATATTTTTTTGTTTTGGCGGTAATTGCAACGGTCAACGAGTCCATCAGTTTTGTTATGTGTATAATATCTTGATTGTTTTTGGGCCGAATACATCTGGACAGTCCAGTATAGTAATAGTTTAGGAGAGGCCATAACCACTTTAAAAAAACATAGAATTCGTATATATTAGATTTATTTAAATATAAGTAAGTTCTTTAATTTAAGAACTTTATTCTATAATACATAACATATATTATATTATTTTAGTTAAGGTATACAAATAGAATTTTGTTGAAACTCCTTGGTAATTTTATGAACAATAGCAAGAGTCAGTTGGAAATTTTGTATCGTTAGGATCTTTACAACAATAGCCTCTTCCTTCAGGCCAATCTCGATGGCAATCATCATCATGGTAACAATAATCTAGTCCAACAAACCCATATTCAGTTATTGGTAACTCAACCAATAATACACTTGTAAATTAATTAATTAAAACTAATTAAATCGCATGAAATTAAAATCATAGACATTGAAAGAAGGAGAAAAATGAATGGACCAACATGAGGTGGTGGTGACTACGAGGAAAATCAAGAACGCCAGCTTAGGTGAAATCTTCTCCATTTCTTCTATGTAAATTTAGTTGTATAAGAAGAACTTGCACAAAAAAATTATGTGATCTCTACTGCTTCCATAACCCTTATTTATACTGATATAATTAGCAAACTAATACAAACATAATCTTAATTAGTAGATAAGATCGTTGAAGCTACTTAGTTTTATTATAAGAGATACCATAGGAGGAAAATAAACAAACCTAATAACAAAATGATATGTTGGAGGAAGTCAAATTAAAATGAGAAAAGGTAAGGTGAGAGAAAAAGGATGGCTGGTGTGCTCATCAGTTCAGCCCATGTAAACAAGATGGCCCTCTGGCCATGGAAAACTTGCACAGAAATGATAAACAATTAAACATGTGTTGAAGACAAACAGGAGAAGTGTTCAGGAAGCAAGAAAAGAATCCCATATTATCATACTTTAACTCCCATCCATCCTCTGCCTTTCATCCATGGAAACCAATTAAGTTTTAATTTTCGGAAATATATATGTATATATATATATACACGTGATTATATTTTAATTTTATATACATAACAATGATCATGATACCATTATGTGTATTATTGATCGGCATGCTGAATCAAATTCCAGTTTGTATTGGATCAAATTCAAGGATGAAGATAATCCATTATCCATCCATAAAAGAAGTATACGGAAGATTTGATGTGGCACATACCATAATTAAAGGCAGTTGATGAGAGTTATTTGGACTCTCTTTTCCGTAAAAGAGATATCACACAACACAAAACTCTAGAGGCATAAGCTAGATGACATCTCTTAAACACTCACTCACAAATCATTCACGTTTGGCTTTCTACAACACTTAAACAATATAGTTGGAGGTAAGTGATTAAATTCCGCATAATTATATTATATACGTAATATTCCACAGTATAAACTAACACAAATACGCGCCTGTATATGTACGTATGTTTGTGTGTAGATATAATTGGTTAGCGTTGACAGTGGTTGAGATAAGAACAGGTCAATAAAGTATAGCTTTAATAATCAGAAAATTCGAGTCTTGAATGGCACTCTAAATGTAGCTTTAAAGAAGTCATGCATGAATGAGCATGATATCTTTTGATTAGAGGCCGACCAAACTGATTCTAATTCCATTCTCCACTCTAAATGGGTTCTGGTTCAGATGCTATATGCATATTTTTCACTCCATTAATAATCTTATCTTTTAGTCAAACAGCTTTTAACTTTAAATTCTATTTCAAAAGAGAAGACGATTGTTCATCATGATTCCCTTCACTTCACCAATATATTTATGATTTTTCTATTTGATTCCCTCTTAATCCACACGTTTCAATCTATATATCCAGGAACCAGTGAATATATGTATGCATGAAAAATAAAAGATAGATCAAAGAGAAGAGATAAGCATAAGCATGATGAAGTGGTAGAAAATAGAAAGTAAGAGAACAGCTAGCAAATTTTATAATGTTGGGATTGGAATCTATCGTGAATGAAAATTGAGAATTTAGTAGAATAATCAGTTTCTAATTATTCTCACGGAAAAATATTACGCCCACAAATGTTAACATCGTTGTCTTTCCGCAAAGTTTACAAGAATATTTCTTCTTAAACTCATTCACTTTATTTTTAAATTTAAATTAATCAATTCAAAGACATTTTTCCTAAATAATTCAGATTCAGAAGAATAGAATCCTTCTGTTTTTCTTTTACTTTTTTCAAAATTCACTTTATATTAAGTATCCAAAGCAAAGTATATGTTTTTTTTTGATAACCGAGAGTGTTCAGGCCAGCTTACGTGTACTTCAACTAATCCTTCAAGACCCTGAAACTATTAACCAAGTAAGAATTCTAGTGGCTACCCGTATTAGTCACCCAAAAAATGATTTAAATTCAGGACCTCTTAAATAATATATTAAACAGTTCATATCGAATTACTTAACTACCCAGAAGTGGTTAAAAGCAAAGTATATGTTGCATCAAG
Organism: Pistacia vera; assembly: GCF_008641045.1. NCBI lineage: Eukaryota > Viridiplantae > Streptophyta > Magnoliopsida > Sapindales > Anacardiaceae > Pistacia > Pistacia vera. Next base: position 316,691 of record NW_022196342.1, read on the forward strand.
TATAGGTTATGTATGTATATGGGTTGATGGATTGGGATGCCTACTTGTGAATTGAATTACGAAATTAAATTCTTTACTGATGAAGACTTTATTGGGTTTAGTATCTACGCATTTAATCAACGTGAGACACTACAGGCTTTTGTATATAGATATGGGAGAGAGAATAATTGAGCTCCCAATGAAATTAAGCACAAGGCAAATGGTGGTCCTTAATTGGGGTTTAGAGGATAGTAAAAGTAGTAGATATATCATATATGTACAGTGTACACTTTTTTTTATCCCATTTCGCATAAACTAGCTAGGGTCACCACAATATTGCATAAAAAATTACAGCTTTTAGTAGATGAGTATAATTCTAATTTTATGGAACAGATGACAGTTGTTTGTTTAACAGCAAATTAAAGGCAAAAAAAAAACTATCCCTTTTACATTAATTTGAATAATATCCCCACCCAACTTTACATGTGTTTGTCATTTAAATTAATATTTTAACTCTTTGTATATAATTCTTATTAAGTTTACAGAGAGTGAGCACATAGTGTAAGAAAATTATACTATTCATGTATTTAATCAAACAATAAGAATATAATCTAGTCATAATCAACATATAAATTATATAATACATAATCAATAATTAAAGGTTATAGACAAACCTGTTTATGCCATGATTTCTGGTTCTTGAATTCCTTACAGAGGAAGCGGGAGGTTTTCTAAAAGCTACATAAAGCATAGGTCTTCATTTCCAATGACGTGCACTAAATAACGACTTACAATATGTTAAGTTGTTCTAATGCGTTTGGGAAGAGGACCTAGCCAATTTTAATATTGGTTAATTGGGTCCTCTCATTAAAGACCAAATAAACCCTGAAGCCTATTAAAGGTCTAAGCCCACACTAGTCGTCATATTACAATAAAATATATTGGACAATCTTGTAACGACCACATAAAGCTCATCTAAATATCTTATTTGAACTACACATTTATCCGATTTTAAATAAAATGCAATGAAAATTTCTAACACATAGACCCAACTCTTACATATAATGTCCTTTGTATAGACTGTAACTTTTAAAATATAATTTTTTTATTATATTGATTAGTAAACAATATTTTATAGGGATTCATTATTTATGAGCAAACGACATAATCCCACCGAAGTTTGGAGAATCCCAAGTTGGTACCCTGGTTCAATTTATCCCGTTTTGCACACCCCGTTCACTTGGTTTTAACAGCAAAAGGGTAAAAACGATATTTAGATAAATTAATATCAATAATAAGAAGCCTAGGGAAATGTTGCCAATTAAATTCAAATAATAAAAAAATAATAAAGAAGCCTAGGAATTGTTGCAAATCTGTAAAGGAAGATAAGTATGATGGTTGGAGTTATTGCAAATGTTAGGTGAAATTTTTTTTTTTTTCTCTAATACCTTTCGTTTTCTCTTCAAACGAAAATGCTTCTCTGAAAAACTACCCCAAACATTACCCACGAACCTCATCACCGTGCAACAAAATTGCAGCCATTAATCCTTCTGACCTCTTCCCATCCCATAGTCGAACTCGTAAGCCTCACACGAATCCTTGCCGCTTGGTTTTTCTGCTTTGACTCCTAAACGAAACGACAACCAAACCTAGACCCATTAACCCGAAACCATTGTACCGGTCGCGCAAACACAACCTTGGGAGGAATACACGCCATTAAACGAAGAGAAATCTCGCCGATTAGAGGAAGACGAACACGGGTAAGAAAGACGACAGTTCGACGAGATGGATGATATGACGAATGGTCTGCGGCAAGGTATATCGACAGTTTATTTACTATTTTTTGTATATTGTTGTGTGGATTTTTCTGTGGATTGGCTTTTTTGTTATGTTTTGTGGTGGTGATTGGTGTAAGGTTGTGTGGTGTGATTGTGTAGGTTGTGGTGGTGGCGTTAGGGTGGTTATTGGGTGGTGGTTGATGGATTAGTGATGCAGTTTGGTGGTTCAATGGGGTATGTTGGTGGTCGGTTGGTGACGTGATTGTAATATGGCTTTAGGTGGTTGTTGGGTGGTGGTAGGATGGTGATGGTGGTAGTATGAGGCTTTAAACTACGGTTAGGTTTTGGTGTAGTGGTGGTTTAGGATATTGGTGTTGCATGACAATGTGTATTGGTTGTTTGTTGTATATGTGATATATTGGTGGTATGTTGACAGTGGTGTTGGGTATAGGTCGTGTGGTGGTATGGTGGTGATGGTGGTATTAGGGGGCTTTAGGATTAGGGTTAAAGTTTTGGTATAGTGGGGGTTTAGGATATTGGTGTTGCATGGCATTGTTAGTGTTGGTGATGGTGTGTGTATGGTGGTATAGTGGTGGTAGAGTTGATGGTGGCGTTAGGGTGATTTTTGGTATATAGGCTAGAAACCAGTAACTGTCTTAAATGCTGCCTAGCAGTGGTTGACGACATCTGGTGTAACAATGCCACGTACCTTGGGTGGTGGTAGGGTGGTGATGGCTGTTGTAAGGTGTTGGTAGTTGATTTTTTGTTTATAATTGCTTGGTTGTGTTTGTTTATGCAGGCTGAAACCAAATTCCTATGACTTTAAAGTTGAAGTGTTTAATTTAGAATATGAAATACTAAATGTTGATCCAGATGAGTATAGTTATATATGTTTTATTAAAGATGTGAAAAGATGTGTGGCTTCGGAGAATGAGGCTGTCGAAATGAACCCTTATGAGAAGTTTAAGGTAGAGGTTGAGCTACCCTTGTTAGGGGCTAGATACATAGTGGAAAGGGATGATGATATGGAATTCATATTTGAGCAATATAAGAGTTTTGGCAAGCGAGTGATAAGGGTCTATGTAGAAGCCATACCAGTGGACTTTGTTGAACCTAGAACTTTATTAGAAGCCCAACCAAAAGACAATGAAGGTTTTGTGAGGAAGGATAATGAGGAAGCTGAAGAGGGTATTCCAAATGAGTTTTATTGGAGTGTTGAAAGTGATGAAAGTGATCATGAAGAAGACCATAAGAGTGGGCAGGATGGACAGGGAAGTGTGGTGGTTAAAGGAATAGAAACTAGATAGGAAAGTGGGGTGGTAGAGGGAATTGAAATTGGGCAAGAAAGTGGTGGGGTTGAGGGAAATCAAACTGGGCAAGGTAGTGGTGGGGTAGAGGACATTGAAATTCAAGGGGAAATGTCTGAATACCATGAGGACAATTCATATGAAGGGTCTACTGATGATGAAGATGCAGTAACTAGGTTTAGCAAGCACATGAAGGGTCAACAATTTGCATATGGGGATAATGGGAAAATCCACTTCAAAGTTGGTCAAGTGTTTGAGGGAGTTGATCACTTTAGGAAGGTGTTTCGAGATTATGTAATTCAGAGGGGGTTTTCTGTTAAGAAGATTCACAATTAGAGAAGAAGATTTAAGGCCAAATGTAAGCAAACAAACTGTCCATTTCATCTATATGCTGCTTTGATGCCTGATGATGTGTCTTTTCAGATTAGGAAGTATAGGCACACACATACATGCACGAGGGTTTATAATAATAGAGAGGCAACAACTGCTTGGGTGGCTGAAAAAATGGGAGACTTCATCAGATCCCAAAAGGGTTCATCAATTAAGCCATTAGTAGACGCGTTGGGTAGGAAACACTATCTATAGTTGTCTAGATCCAAACTTTATAGAGCTAATAAACTGGCAAAGAGGAGGTCAGACAAGCTCCATGTTGAAATATGATCACATTGTCAAACATACCAACCCAGGTTCCATGTATAATGTGAAATCTGTTAGTCCAAAAGGGATTCCAAACTTTCAGAGGTGTTTTCTAGGATTTGCAGCACAAAAGAAGGGGTTTATAGAGGGTTGTAGGCATTTTATAATTGTGGATGGTTGCCATCTTAAAGGGCCTTATGGTGGAGTACCATTGTCAGCAGTTTCTATGGATGCTAACAGTGGCATTTTCCCAGTAGCAATTACCATTTGTGAGATAGAAAATAAGGAATCATGGAGATACTTTATGACCTTGTAGAAGGAGTTTATAGGGGACATTGACCCTATCACTATCATGAGTGATAGGCAGAAGGGTTTGGTGGATGCTATACAGACCTGTTGGCCAAATGCTAGTGTTAGACATTGTGTTAGGCATGTTTATGCTAACTTTAGGAAAAAATTCCCTAGGTTGAGGTTAAGGAACTTGTTTTTGGCTGTTAGTAGAGCTGCCAATATCATTGATTTTCAGCAAGCCATGGAAAAGGTTGAAGTTGTAGATAGAGAAGCTCATAGGTGGATGATTGAAAATGATGTGAGATCCTAGTCAAGGCATGCATTCGATCTTGATTCCAAATCTGATCATGTTACAAATAACATGTGTGAAGTCTTTAATAGCTGGTTGGGAGAGAATAGAGAATTACCCATACTAAGCTTGTTAGAGCATTATAGGAGGAGGGTTATAGTATAGATGCAAGCTAGGGCAAATGCTAGGAATGCTTGGGTCACAACTGTTCCCCCTGTTGTACATAGGAAAATCAATGGTCTAATTGAGTTTACTAGGAATATTGAAGCTATTTGGCCTAGGAATGATGAGTTTGAAGTGGTGGATAACAACTGCCTTCCCAATAGACGTAACATATTAAACCTTCAATCTCAAACTTGTAACTGTGGAATGAGGCAACTTTCTGGAGTCCCTTGTGTGCATGCAGTCCATTGTTTGCTTTTTAGGAACATTATAAATATGGAGAATTATGTGGACTCTTCATTAAGAATCACTTCATACGTAAAAACATATGCTGATCACATTCACCCCATACCTGACCCACTTAGTTGGCCTGACTTGCTTGGGGGTAGGCAGCTGAATCCACCTATCAAACATAGCAAGGTTGGGAGGCCCAAAAAGGCTAGAAAAAAGGATGCTGATGAAGAACCAAGGATGACCAAAGGTGCAACACTTAGGTGTGGGATCTGTCGAACTTTAGGACATAACAAGAGACGTTGCCCACAAAATCATTCAAACAACAAGAATCAAAGGGTATTTTAAAGCTTTTATTTAACATGATTAGTATTGTTTTTGTAATAGAATTTGCTTGCATTAACATTTGTTTTCTATGCTTTGTTTAGAGAGGAGAAGCTTCATCAGCCCCAACAAGTTAGACATGTCAACATTGAAGCAACTGTCAAGGGTAGCAGGTTAGTGTAACATCAGTCCTTCAAATTTTAACATTGTGACATTGCTTCAAACTATCAAAGGCAGCCCCTTAAATTGATTTTATGATTTTTTTTTCAGGTACTTAAGGAGTGTGGAGTTGAAGCATGTTGTTGTTTTTGGGTGTGATAAAACTGTAGAAGCATGATGTTGGTTTTTTTTGGATGTGTGGAGTTGAAGCATGCTTGGTGAAATTTGGAGAAGTTGTATATAGGACTTTGTTTGTTAGTCTTGGTATGCAAATATGGTGTGATAATATTGTACAGATAGCAACTGATTTAGGTTGTCTATTGTGAATGTTGTAATTGATTTAGGACTGATGCAGTGGGTTTTTTTGATGTAATATGCAGCTTTAATTTTCTGTTTTTGCGTTGTTGATCATCACATTTCAAGGCCAAATTATGTATTTTTCATATATATATGTTCAATGCAAAAGTGTTGTTCTCAGTATGTATGGTTGTAGTATGATCTTTGATGTTGGTTTTATGTAGGATGTGTTTGTGTTCAAACTTGAAACTTTTCAGGATGTATGCTCATTTTTAAGAAATATTACTCTGCCATTATACAGCTAAACCTCAACATTCAAACAATTGTTGCTGAATTTTCAAATGGTTTAAGGGCATTAGGGTAATTTCACTATATTTGGAAAATAAACTAAAGATAGGGGCATTTTTGTTTTTTTACAGCCTATTTAGTTTTTATTTGCTAAATAATCTAAAGTCAAAGGTTCAAGGGTATTTCAGTCATTGTTACTCACTGTCACTGTATCAGATCCATCCGTTATTAACAGTGTTAGATTAAGGGTGACAAAACGGGATAAATTGAACCAACCGTATCAACTGGGGTTTCCCCAAACTTTGGGTGGGAATATGTCGTTTGCTCTAAATTTAAATCCCCACAATAAAGCAAGAATATTAGATTTATAATTTATAAAATTTAATTGAATACTCTTATATTTACAAACTGATGTATTTTATTATGTGCATATTCATGAAACAATAAATATTGTACCATTATCTAATAAATAAAAATATAATAATGAAATGAAAGATAAATTATCGTAATAGTTACATATATAGTTGTAAAATATCTCTACATGCAAACGACTAAAACATTGTGTCGCGTGGACCGTCAGATTTGTGTCATGTGTCTCCTAATCACCTCGCTGTGCACTCGCATACAAGTTAAACGCTGCTCTCAAGTTTAGCGATTCTCTCTCTTTTTACCATTCATGTAAGCCCCTCTGGGCAGAGATATTTTCTTTCTTTTATACACATATCTCATTGGGAGAAGGGAACAACTCTTTGTAATATGTAATCCAAGGGAAAAACACCCAAAATAATAATATAACACAAGATGTTGGTTTGGTTTTCACCCGTCAAGTCACTTTAAAAATTTTCTCTACCTAACTTTTATTTTCGATTTGTTTATCTCACTTTGCTAGTTGATTACAACCACGTACGCACTTGATTCGATCCTACTAAGATCGATTGAGTCTCTCTGGTTGTTGTAAATTTTCGTAACAACACATTAAATGCTTGAATGAAATATATTTCAAAAGACTCGCTATATTTTTTATGAAACTTGGATTAAGTCCATTTCTAAATACTAAATTCTAAGGTTTTGAAACTCGACTCGAGGTGTCACTCGGCCAAGCGTCCGGGTCCTAGGTTGATCGATCCAACTGGTTAAACCAGCGATCTGACTTATGATCAAAAAATTTTGAAATCTTCCAAACACTTGTTGAAATTACTAATCAGTCCCTATAGGTTTGAAACAGAGCAAAACACACCGTTGTAACAGTTAGGGCTTTGATTTTTCTGGCCAAGTTCTGGCTGATTCCAATGGCCAAAATTCAATCCAACACCACCACTTGAACTACCAACCTCCACTCTACAAAACCCCTCTAACCTCGACACTTGGTAGCCCCGTTCGTCAGCTGTGACTCGTGTATACAGTCGCGATTGGGTTGATATTTTCAGCGAGCTTTCAACTTATTCCGGCATCCAAAATTCACTTTGACTTTGCCCCTTGAATCACCAGCCTCCACTCTACAATAGTCCTCTAAATTTGGCACTTGGTAGCCTCTCATTCGCCGACGATTATGTTAGAATTTTCGGGAATATTTGAATTTTGTAACCTGGCCCGGTGAAGCCCCCCGGGTCCCGATTGAATTGGTTCAACTAGCCAGACCGAGCTTTAAAATCTTGATAAATACATCTTAAATGAAGTCTATTTCTACGTGCCAAAATTAATCCTAATGAAATCACATCTGAAAAAGCTTTGTAATAAAGTAAACTATTGTATTTATTCCTTTTAGGCATATGATTTCCTATTATATAATAATTATAGGTTATAGGTGATAAGCTTTGATTAAGAGAATATTTTATTAAACAATTATCCAATTTAAACCAAATCCCTCACCCTCCCACCTAAATGTAAGTGAGGTTGGCGAATTTCAAAAGATCCAACTAGTTGAAGAACCAAATACCACTACAAACGAATAATTAAAATTAAATTATTTACGAAAGATCATGTACGTACATATATTGTTTGTTCAAAAAATATATGTACCATAATAATAGGTTGACGTGATAATACAAGTCAATGCACGAATGCTACATAATTATCGTATTTAACTATTATCAATCACATTCAATATAAAGATAAATAAGAGAGAGAAAAATATCTAAACTAATATAAATTGATTGATTAATCGTATAATACAAACAATATTGAAATTTTGGAAATACAAAATAAAAATTTTATTTTAGTTTTCAAACTCATTTTAAAAAACAATATTAAATAGCATTTTTGTAGTATATTTTAGAAACAATCTCTATAGATTGTGCACTACTCTACAAGTCCCTATACTTAAATTAAATACCGTATTTATTTGATATTCAAACATGTTTGCCGCTTCTCGGTGTCCCAAATCTTTTTGATTAAAGTCAAAAGCATCTTCCCAGAGCACCACATAAAACGACAACACTTGCATACGCTAATAGTTACCGTTTGATTCCACAAAACCAGTACACTCTTCACAATTCCCCATTCCATTTCAAATTCAAAATTCTGCCCATTAATAATATATTCCACTCAACTAATATACTTACTGAAAGAAACATTCCACCACTTACAAGACCCCACGTCAGCTTTTATGTCACTATGCCCCGTCTGTGGGATCTACCATTAACTGATTACGTGACAAACTGTCATGGGTTGACGTTTTACTTCACAAATTATTTATTTGATTTTTCATATAAAATTAAGAAATAACTCATTTATAAAAGAGTTAACCAATTTTTCCTATCCAAATAATAGTTTAATGATATTTTTTTATTCATAGACTTTTAAAATACTATTTTTTCACAAAAAAAAAATATATTTTTTCACTTACAGACTTTTAAAATATAATATTCTCACCCAAAAAAATACACTTTTTGATTCGGTGGCCAATGGAGAGTAAAAGCAATCCATGTTATTGAGGTTTTTGAAGAGGAGAGACCAGTGAGCCTCTTGATGGTAGAAAGTTAGATTCTGGTGATCGTGATTGGTTGAAATTTAACTTGGAAATGGTGATTACGCAAACATTAATCGCTTGATTGCTGATGATTGGCAGGATCGATAGGAATAAAGTTTGATGAGTTTTAGTTAGCGATCATCATGAAAGGCGGTTTGAGATCGTAATATTGTCAAAATCGATTGGCGACCAACGAGGTTGGTGGGAAAGTATCATTAAAAGTGTTTTTTGGGTGGAAAAATGATATTTCAAAAATCTGTAAGTGAAGAAGTGTCATTAAACTATTATTTGGGTGAAAAAAACTCTTTTATCTTAAATAAGAGTTATATTTTTGAAATATGAGTAGTTTCGTAAGATATTTTAAAAAAATAGCTAATTTTAAATTAAATCCCCCAAAATGTGTCAATTGATATTAGGTTTTCAAAATAATACAATTTCTTATAATTTGATTTGTCATCTTTCCAATCATTGTTCATTTAACATCAAATTAAGATTCAAAAAATAGTATTATATAAAACACAATACCTAAATAATATTTTATCCAAGATGGATTTTAAACTCTATGATTTTGCCACATCACAGAGGACACATCCAGATTGTTGACGTGTCAAAATCATAACAGTTCACTGAAATCACTTATTCGTAATGCTTAATACACACAAAACTTTCTACTTACCAGAAGAAAGTTTTTTAAATCTTTTCCCAAAGTAAACTTTCCCACACTTCATTGAAAAACTTCAACTCCATTTCAAATCAAATCTTCCTCCAAGAAGACAAACTCCAGTTTCAATATAATCTCTAAGTTCGGAACACAACCCAGAAGCAAAAACACTTCCAGAAAACAACCCAACATTTCAAAATCAAGCCTTGCTCTCCAAAATAGACAGACATGACTGGTTTCAAGAAACTCACTGTGCCACGCCAATCTTCATACAATTCCCTCTACGTTAACCCTTTAACCGAGTCCAGACACAGCCGCTGTTGCAGTGAAGGTGGAGGAGAAGGTGTAAATACCTTCTCTGACGACAAAGAAAATGCTGTGCCAAACAAGAAAGAGAATGTTGCCAGTGATGATAAAGAAAATGCAGCACCATTAACTAATGCAAAACAGTTTTCAGCGTTGAAGTCTTTGTCCACCAAAGTAGCTACTGATGGGGTTAAGCAGGTCTCACATTTCAAGTCTTTGTCTACCGGGAGGGCCTTGAAGCCGTCGTCGCTTGAGTTTTGTATGCAGATGAATGAACCCGATAAGGCTTTTGGGTTGAGGTTGTGGGAAGCTAATGACTCTGAGCATTCTACTGAGCATTCTAGTTCTTTGAAGATTTGGGATTATTCGGATTCGGAGGCTGCCCCGGCTTCTTCTTGGTCTACATTGCCAAATAGGTCCATATATTTACACAACCTTTTGTTAAATTTTATTCCAGGAGGCTAATTTTTTTATGTGTGAATTTGATGATGAGTTGGGTTTATTGTTTTGCAGAGCATTGTTGTGCAGGCCATTGCCATTGGATATAGGGAGATGTACCTGTGTTATTGTGAAGGAAGCATGTCCACGAGGGCTAAAAGGCGTTCCTCTTTTCTCACTTTATACCAATGTAAGATTTTTGTTACTTGGAAGCAGTTTTACCTGGCAGCATGATTCAATTTTCTTTAAGAATCTTTTATTCAAAGTTAAAACTAAAATTTGCCATCCCCTCTTCTTCTTTTTTATTTTTTTTATTTTTTTTATTTTTCCAATTATTATAGCTTCTCTTTAGGTTCTCTGATCTTTGTGTGTATTGATATATAACTGGCATGGTTCAAGTTTTTAGCCATTTGTGCACAAGAAATTAACCCCAAGGACCTTCAAAAAATTGATGGTAACATGTGATAAACTTGGAACAGAGAACTTATAAGTACGAAACTTTGTTCTGAGAATAAAAAAAGTTTTATGGTTCCAAGAACGTTAGGATTCTTACAGTTAGTGTTGGAATTTGGAAAAATCAAATTAGAAGCGAAATATTATATGACACATTGTTTGTATGGAAAGACAGTCCAGGAGTGCGAGTTCTTTCTCATTTTGGAGTTTCTAAATGTAACAAATTATATGAACTGAAATTGAAGATTTAGATACACTAGTAGCCTCTCTTACTTTAACCCTTATTAAGGCAATAACAGTGGGAGATTTTTCAAACAAGTAAATTATCAACAGAGTTATAATTGATGCAGTTTTGGTTAAAATGAATCATGGAAAGCATTGACAGATATTCTTCCCTTAATGAAAATTCTAAAAAGCATGATGCCTTCAATAAACGACTAAATGAACGATAGAAGGAAAATGATTTTATCTGGCAGTATGGTTTGAGCATTTTTAACAGTTATTGCTAGGCAAAGGGATTTACTGAAAGCTCTACTGATGTTCAGTTCTTTTTTGTGTCTACTTATTCAATGTTGCAACTAAAATATGCCATCCCATCTTGATTATTTGTTTAGTCAGTTTTCTTTTTGTTCTGCATGTGTATTGATATAGAAATGATATGATTCAAATAATTAAAGCTGTCTTTTAATTATGTATCAATTCGTTATTACATGAATTATGTTCAAATTTTTCTTGAGCTTGAAATTTTGAATCATTTGTTATCAGTGAATGAACTATAATTCTGATGTGCAAAAAGTGCAGCACTGGGATTAGTTGCCAGTTTGTTAATCATTTATGGATGGATCAAATCTACAGGAAGGCCAGGGACGACAGAACCGAAAGTTGGCGGTAGCTTACCATAAGCGACGCAATGGGAAGTCACAGTTTACTATAGCTCAGAATACAAGAGGAATAAAGTCAAAGACAGATGATAGTTTCATCGGGACAGTGACAGCTAATCTCATGGGTTCAAAATACCATATAAGAGATCAGGTTAATTTCTTAAAACCGCACACTGAATTATTGAATCATAGACTTGCTGTGAAGATTTGTGTCACTAATTTCATCATAATCCATCTGATTGTAGACTAGCCGTCTCTCTTCAATCAACAGGCAGTCTAATCCAGTTCTTGCCATTGTAATGTAAGCCAAGGACTCTTCCTCCATCCCTTTCTCTTCAACTCTCTCTTTGCTCCCCTGATTGTTGCTGTTTTACTTTGTTTCTCCAGGTTCATGCCAACCATAACCACTTTAACCGGTAGTTACAGAAGCATGCGCGCATATATACCCAAGCACCAGTCCATGCTACTGAAGAGTACCACTCACATAAGCTCGGCAGACTCCAAGGTATAATGGTTACTCACTCCATTATGATTATGATCACCTTTCGAGTCTAAAGAATAGTACTTACATCAAATTTCTTATATGGTAGGTGCAACACATTAATGGACTTCCCAAAGACTGGGAGGGGAAGTTGGAGAAAGTTCATAAGCTTTCTTCAAGGATCCCACAGTACAATAATGTAAGCATATGGGTGTACTTTCTCAGCTCAATTAAAAAAAAAAAAAAAAAAAAAGCAAATCTTTGGACTTGCATTAACCTCTTTCTCCATGAATTCTTATTATTTTTTATTTTGCTTGACTTATAGATTTCAAAGCAGTACGAGTTGGACTACAGAGACAGGGGAAGAGCTGGACTTAGAATTCAAAGCTCAGTAAAGAATTTTCAGCTGACATTGGAGGTAAAATTTTTCATTCGAACCTTTAACGTGTAGAAGAGTGATTTGTTTAGTACAATTTTTAGTTTGCAATGGCTGACTTTTGTATGGTTTATGCAGGAGGATGGACGACAAACGATTTTGCAGCTTGGAAGAGTGGGGAAATCCAAGTATGTGATGGATTTCAGGTAGAGTTGAATACTTTTCGGAAACTTTTAATATTCAGTAATAAAGTAAAGAGAAATCTACACTGTACTAATAATGCATGTTTCATTATGCAGATATCCATTGACTGGTTACCAAGCATTCTGCATATGTTTGGCTTCAATCGACTCGAAGCTTTGCTGCACGATTTGAGTAAATCAGAATTTCCATCTTCTTGCAGTTCAACCTCTGAACTCAGAAGTTTTTAGTATTGGTTTCGATTCTTGGTGGCCGCCTATATATGCTCCCCCTCCTTGGTGGAAAAAGCTCTCCATTTTGTGTAAAGGTGACTGGCCATATGAATGGAAAGAAATTGATTTTTGAATTTTAATAATATTCAATCAATTATCTGCATTCACATTTTGCCATCTCAATATAATATAATGTTCCATTATATTCTACTGTTCTTGAACACTCTTTATTCTGTGTTCTTGGTGCAGTTGTTTGGGTTACAAAATAATCACTTATTTTAGTAACCAAAAAGTATTTGTTAAATTTATTTTACAAGTAATTATTTGTCAACTTTGATTATGAAAGAATTTCAAACTTTCAAAAATCAAAAGTTGTTTATGAAATGTCAGTTATCTTAACTCTTTAACCAATTACCTAAATAAGTAAATAATTATTTAATTAAATTAATAATTTAATAAAAAATTAAAAAATTGAAAGATTGCAAATTGGATGATATTTTATCATATCCGATGGTAAAAAAGTTAGAAGAATCTAAATTTGTACGGTTTTTTTAAGTTTAAATCTTTACAATTCCTAATAAAATTGAACACGGAAGTCCGTACTCAATCGATAATTTTGGGCTCTTACTAAATGTGCATTGACCAGTAAATTTATATACATTGCCGGTAGCATTGGATCAGGGTGAAACTATGCACATAATGATGCTGGCATGATAGTTTAATAGATGTGACGTTTGGCCACAATTGATTGGAAAAGTTCAGGATTTTTTCTGGTCCATTGCAGATTGCAGTAGATGGTTTGAAGTGTAATTACAATTTTGCCCTAATCTAAATTGGTGATGGGGCCTATCTATTTATGTGAGTCATACCATCACTTTAACTAGGGATGAGTATAGGTAGCGGGTAGAACTGAAATCAGAATCTACCCAGAACTGATACTATATAGATAGGTTTCGGTTTCAATTTTTGGAACTGTTATTGTGCGGATTCGATTCCTATATGTATAGGAATTGGAACTGGAACTGGAACTGGAACCTGAGTTGGGAACTTGAAATTGGGTACCCTGAATGGAACCTGTCTTGGAACCAAGTTTAGGTACTCAAGTTGGAACTTGGATTTAAATGAAATATCAGTAAAGAATTGGGCATCTTTGTAATTTTACATATAAAAAAATTTAAAATGGTCAAAAATGTTATATAAAAAATTATAGTGTAACAATAAAAATAACCTAATCAAATATATATACAATTAATTATACATATATATTTCACCATATAAAAAACTTTAATATATTATAATATTAAAGTTTAGATTAATTGAGTGTATAAATAATAATTAGAATTATGATCCAATTAAAAGTGTTTTAATGTCATTAAAAAAATTATTTTTGAATAAAATAATATTTGATTGAATAATATTTAGTTATTTATTTCAATTATCAAGTTCTAAGTATATATATAGTAAATTAGTAGTTAATTAATTATATATGATAAATTGATAAATATTAGTACATTACTAGTTAAATGATTATATAATTATTAATTAATTATAACATTATATAATAAACATTAGTAATTTACTACATTAGTGTATTACTTAATTAAATGATTAGAAATTTAATTAATTATAACATTATATTATAATACTTAATTAATTATAACATTACTTTATAAACATTACTACGTTAATACATTATCTAATTAATTGATTAGAAATTTAATTAATTATAATATTTAAATGATTAGCTAATTAATTATAACATTATATCATAAACATTAGTAATTTACTAAATTATTACATTACTTAATTAAATGATTAATACATTATAGTATGACAACTCATGCCTCATGAGTCACGATATATTAAGAAATCATTAAACAAATTTAAAGTTCGAGCCATACTAATTATTTGATTAAAGATTCATAAATCATATTAATATTAATGATTAATTTTATTCTCTTGTTACAAATTCACAATCAATGTTAATTTAACTTTATTTTCACTCTAGTAATTATAATATTTGTATTTTTGGATAATAAAGTTTACTAAAATATAATTCCCAAAATTAATTCCATAACTATACTTTGTAAAATATATATATATTTTTTAAGGTTTTCTTAATTTTTCAAGGGTGTATTTGTAAAATTAAGGTTTTTTGTTATTTTTTAAACTAATAGGGGGGTAATTGATTTTTTATGAGGTACCCGGATAAAGAACTAGAACCTGCATTTCAAGTTTTGATTCTAAGAATCAAAGAATCAGAACTTGTCGGTTTCGATTTTGATTCCTTTTCCTAGGAACCTACAGGTTTCAGTTTCAGTTTTGATTCTCCCAAAAAACACAGGATACCTGGAATTGCTGACCCGTAACTCTAACAAAGTGCAAGAATTTCGATATTGGGTAGAGCTTTACGGATCTTGGATTCTATATATTAAGAAATCATTAAACAAATTCAAAGTTAGAGTCATACTAATTATTTAATTAAAGATTCATAAATCATATTAATATTAATATTAATATTTAATTTTATTCTTTTGTTACAAATTCACAATTAATGTTAATTTAACTTTATTTTCACTCTAGTAATTATAATATTATATAATATTTGTATTTTTGGATAATAAAGTTTACAAAAATATAATTCCCAAAATTAATTCCATAACTATACATTGTAAAATGTATATATCTATAATTTTAAGGTTTTCTTAATTTTTCAGGGGTGTATTTGTAAAATTTTAAGATTTTTTGTCATTTTTTAAACTAATAGGGGGTAATTGACTTTTTATAGGGTACCTGGATAAGGAACCGAAACTAGTTCTAAGAATCAAATAATCGGAACTTGTCGGTTCCAATTTTGGTTCCTTTTCCTAGGAACTTGCAGGTTCTGGTTTCGGTTTTGATTCTCTGAAAAAACACAGGATACCTGGAATTGCTCACCCCTAGCGCTAACAAAGTGCAAGAATTTCGATATTGGCTACTTGGATTTTATTAGTGGGCCTCTGGGTAATGAGGCTAGCGGCCCATTCTTAGAAATTTCTAATATTTCGTCAAATCTTAGCTATTTTGTATATTTATTTATGTTAGGATATTTCAACACAAAATTTTTGCTTAAATTTGTAAAATAAATTCTTGATTTTTATTCAATTAATCCAATAGACTTGAGAAAAGTAGAGATGATTACTTTGTATTAAATAATAATCACTAATTTGTTTCAAAATTTGTGTCAATAACTTTAACTAGTACCGAAATGATTTATCATAATAGAGGGTAGACATCAAGATAATTAAACAAAAGAAAATGAATTATCGATACATTAAAAAAATATTTTTTTTTTTGTATTTTGTAAATAAAATTTCAAAAATAATAAAATTTTGTTCATAATAGTCTTATTGTAGGACTCTGAGTACACTTGTTAAAATTACTCATTGTAACATATTAAGTGTTTGGTTCACTATTACTCTAAAAATCTTGTGACTTTTAAAACAAAAAATGCCATATTGGGTTTCATTTGAAAGCTAAAATCAACTTCAATAATGTGGTATCAAACTATCAAAGTGCTTAGTAAAAGTTTTTCAAAGTATAAACATGTTTGGACCATCTAACTTTGGCGTACTTCAATTAATCTTCGGGATCTATTAAACACTCTGTAAACTCAAAGGACCAGGTAAGTCACAATGTTGTTGTGATATATGGTCCCAAAGTTTGAACTTAAAAATTCAAAGAAGGTATCAAACTTCTTTGACCGACAGGTCAACCCTTTAGAACTGCTTATTCTTTTTCTAAGAAAACTAAAATTTTTTTAAATATGAAAATTTTAAACGTTGTCAACTAAGAAGAATCGATTTGAGTGAAAGATGAAGTGTAAAATTTAGAAACAACCCCTACAAGACTTATGTCATCGCTCACAGATGGGAATCAAAGTGAAAAATGTTTACATGAAATTGAAAGGCAAATTTGTTCATTCAAATAAGCCGACAATATTTAGTCAATTAGTCAAAGACTTTTACAGCTCGAGAGACATCATACCGATTGATGTCAATTTACTAACCCTATGTTCCACTCCCATTTAAAGAGATTTATATTAGTCTACACAATTTATTATGAAAACAATTGATTTAAGTTGTTGTCTAGCTAGCTAACACCCACTTTTTATGTAGAAAAATAAAAAAATACGGATGAAGTACTCTCAACTCCCACCAAAATCGATGTTTTCCCAACATTTAAATTAAATTCATAAATTAGGGTGGTAGCTCCCAACCTCTAACGCCCTTCACCTCCCACATACTCTTCTTGCATCATTCCCAGCTGCTTCCTAATAATTTATTTTCCTATTTGACTTAACGACTTTTTCCCACCCCAATAATAGTTTAATGATACTTTTTCATGCACAGATTTTTAAAATATTACTTTACTATTATATTTCGACAGTGAACAGAAAATAAACTCAGTCCAAATTGTTGAGGCTTTTGAAGAGGGGAGACTGATGAGTTTTTTAGTGGTGGAAGATTGGATTTTAGTGCTTAGAATTTATCGAAATTTGACTTGGGAGGGGTGACTGTACAAACCCTAATTGCTTGATTGTTGATGATTGGCGAGGTCAACGAGAGTAAAGTTTGAGAGGTTTTTTTAAGTAATGATCGGGGAAGAAAATAGAGATGGTTTGGGGTCTCAACGATGTTGGAATCGGAAATGAAATATAAATTTAGATAATAAAGTAGTAATTTAAAAGAGTAATACTACATGTACAAATATGTTTTACAAAGATTTGTGTACAAACTGATGTGACACAAAATAAATGGAAGAGTGAATATGATGAGTTTGACTTTTTATATTCACTCATTCATTCATTTTATGTCACATTAATTTATACATAAATCTTTATAAAATTTACTCATATATATAGTATTATTAATTTAAAAAATACGTGAATAAGAAAACATCGTTAAACCGTTATTTATTCGAGGAAAAATCGTTTACTCTTCCTATTTAACAAACACTAACACTAATGTACGATCACCATAAGCTCTCCACTTTCTTGTCAATTATCAAGGATAATTATCACAAAAGATGTAGACATATTTAATGAATGATACGTGCTTCAAACTCCTCCGTAAGAATTGTATTGATTTGATTTGTAAAGTTTCCACTTGATATGTTTATCTAATGGTGGTCTTGTCTCTTTCGGAAAATGATAAGACTTTTCAAATTCCGAGAGTTTTACAAGAAGGTTGAGTCACTCTATAATGTAATCAACTTTTTAAAGTGAAAAATATTATAAGGGTCGGCTTAGGGTCATCAAAAATTCAAAACAATTTTGCAACCAGAAATAAAAATCGAAATTGATTTTAAATATCTTAATTAATACCATTTTAGTTAATAAATATGAAAAACAATTCCAAACACGTTTTGCTACTTTTAAATAATTTCCATGGAACATGATATAATTGTAAACGAGTCTTATGAATAAAACAATGCAACGTAAAATTCAAGAAAGAAAAAGAGAGAGTTTGGAGGAAATTAAAAATAAATTAAGTGAGGCCCTTACATGCCAATATTATTAAGAGATAATCGATAAATAAATAATGTTTATATTCATCAGTATCTACATGTAAAATGAAATAATAAAAATCTGCCGACTTTAATTCTTCTTCCCAAATTTTATAGAGAGAAGAAAATAAATTTTCTCTTCAGAAAAAAAAAAAAAAAGAAAAAGAAAAAGTAAATGCCTTCTTACTTGTTCATCCTTTGTCTTCTCCTTTCACCGCCCTTTATCTTCAAAATATTCACAGATAATTCTAATAATCTTTTAGAGTAAACTGTAAAGATAGGCTTATTTTAAATTGTCAGCAAAAAAAAAAAAAAAAAAATTTGTAATTTGCCAAGCTTGCTACGTATAACTCCTCTAATTATCAAGTTCGCAATGGAAAATCGGTGCCATGAACGAATTTAAGTCCCCAAAAATAATGTCATCGCCATCAGTGTAGCTATCAGAGTCAAAATAGGTCTGAATGTCATCAGGGAAACTCCGACGTGATGGACCTGCCTCCGATGTTGATAAACAATCAACAGCTGAAGTCTTCTCCAACATTTCCTTAAACTTTGAGGATTGTAGTAAAAGTCCTAGCGCCGACGAGGCTGATCCGCTACTGTTGCTTGACTTCGGTGGAGGATCAATTGATATCTCACTAGCACTCAAATTCTGAGGTTTGGTTGCAGTAAACCCTAATCCGAGCTTGTGATTTAGGTTCGGAATCTGATTGGTATCAGCACTAGGGCTTTCTTCAGGGTTGCCAGAACTAGAGCTAGGATTAGGGTTAGAGTTAGAGTTATTTTGATTGTTAGGACGAAGACACTTAATGTATCGACTAAGATCAAAATTTGTCACAGCATTAAGGCCACGATACTCAATTGCTGCCATGTCATAGGCTGTGGCAGCTTCTTCTTGAGTAGCTGCAAGAACACACACACACACCCAAAAAAAAAAAATAAAGAAATAAATAAATCATATACCATTAATGAGCAATAAATAGGGGAATTAATTGTTGGAAGCAGAATTCGGTGAGTGTTGAAAATCTGTTCGAAGAGTTTGAATCTTAAAATAAATAGCGAAAGAAAGCAGTTGAGGTTTGGTGAACTGCATCCAACCAACAATATTTGATACATGTATAATTCATCATTTATTTATTTATGTTTGAAAATGACTCTACAAATATATTCACTTGGACTCATTTGTATATATTTAACTAACTGATTTGGTGACATTTGCTCCAACTTTATCTCACCATCCTAACATTTTTACCCCTAAAGTCAAGCACTAAAGTTAATACTTTTGGGAGGAAATTGTTGGTATTTTTATATGATAATTTTCTTTAATATAATCCAAACTTATACTATTGTCATGAAATAATATATGCATGAAGAAGAAAGAAAGAAAAAAAAAAAAAAAAAAATTTACCGTAGGTTCCAAGATATAAATATTGTTGCCAAATACTCTCCCAATTCTAGCTTCCCATCTTCCATTATGATGGTGTCTGCAAATTAAAAAAAATAAATAAAATAAATACATACAGATATTTCAATGGATTGATAATGAAGTGGGGTTTGTAATTTGTAATATTGCCACCCAATAAAGTAACACTTTTTTGATTGAATATGTGGACAAATAAGGCTAATCAAGTCTTATATAGATGGATTTGATGGGCATTTCGCTATAAGACTTGACAATTTATGACTTTAATTGGTGCAACTCCTAAATTTCATAATTTTGAGACAATAAGTGGATGTGACAAAAGCTGAAATATTATGTATTTGATTGCTACTTTCAAATCAATTTAAAGGGTCATTAAATTATAAGATAAATAGTATACTATAAATATGTAACGCATAAATATTACCTTGCTACGCCTCTATATTTTGAGACTCCACGAGAAAATCCACTACTTTTCCTGGATTTATTATTACAAAAAAAAAAAAAAAAATTGTTAAATCAATCCAACGTTCAAATTTTAAATAAGGATTTATTGAAACTAATCTCAACCCTTCAATATTTGAAGATAATTTTTAATTAAATAAAAATTCTAAATTGAAATTACCTCCTCAAAGACCCATATATTCTTCTTTTGACTGACTCTCCATTTCTTTGAGCTCTTCTTCATAGGTCGACAACTACAATTAACATGGTAAAGGTAATATATATATATATATTATTTAACCTAAAAATATATGCTTTTAACCTCATAAAGATCATAAAAATAATAAATAAATAAAAACTTACTGGGAAATTTAGGATAGTTTCTCGTCCCCAGTACTTCAATGCTGCCAAGTCATACGCACGTGCTGCTGCTGCTTCATCATCAAGCCCCTTAAAAATAAACAAGAATTTTCTTTAAAAACTCAAATTAATTAAATAAATTTCTCTTTCAATTTTATAAATAGAATTTTTGAGGTCATCAAACTCACCTAAGTATACTGCATTTAGTGTTTGATTTCATCACAGTCACGATCCATCGTCAATGTCAATATCACAAATAAAACTCATGAATGATCCATTTTGTAGAACCAATAAAAATACATAATTAAAGAAAAAAAAAAAATTAATAAGGCGAAAGATCAAATAATTTACCTTGTCTTCCTTTTTTGTTCTGTGATTCATTCCAGCAGTTCTTATCCCACAAATGAGCTTCATATCGTCCAGTCCATCGATGCCTGAACAAGAATAAAAATCTTCTCTATGAAAAAAAAAAACAATACGCGAAGAAATCAACAAAACTTTTGACATTCCAGTACGGTTTTTCTAAATTTCCGACCTCGTGACGCCTCTATAGATGGAGCTACGTTGCGGCGGCGAGTCTCGTGGCACGCTTTTACGCGTCCGCTTTACCTTAGCAACTGCAGTACTGGAAGTAGTATTACTGCTACCACTCGCAGTGTTCTTCTGCGAAGTTTTCGCCATTAAACTTCTTAAAACGATATCCAAAACCACACACCGAAAAACTTGTTAAAGAGTTGGAAAAAATAGAAGGGAAGAGAGTGACTAGGTCATCCAATGAGAGGAGTATAAAAATGGAGGTTAAAACATTGAGAAGGGCGGCCGGCGAGAGAGAGGAAAGAGAGGGAGTTTTACTAGCCGTCTGGAAGCGGCTTTTGTGTGGGACTGGTTTCAGTTTGTCTTCACTTGTGTTATTTGTTGCCAATTATAATGAGCAACGATTTTGGTAGTAGCTTCATTTTATTATAAAGAAGAATTGTTCAAACCTATTTTCTTTATTTTTACCTGCTTCTTGGGTCATAATAATTATAATAATAACCTAGCCAAAATTTTAAAACAATTTTTTTTTTTTTTAATTCTCTATATACCTATCTTGTCAAACCGTTGTATATTTTTTTTTTTTCTTCTTAAACATTTGGTTAAAATATAATTGAATATTAAGAGTCCGTTTGTTACGGTTTATTCAAGTACAGTTTATGAGAGTAGGTTTATAAAAATATGGTTTTTTAATAAAATTCTATGAGTTTAGTTAGAAAAACAAAAAAAAGATTTTCTAATATTATTTATTGGAAATTTTTTTTGAAATATAAGAATAGATTAAGTTACATTTATAAATAGACTAGGGATATTTTGTATGCGTTGGTTTAATATTTTTATCCCTATTGGATCCTATTTTTCAAATAGCGTTTGTACATATTCTAAAATATTACCTATTTTTTAATTACATTTAACCCTATAAGTTATTAATTTTACTAAATACCCCCTAAAAAAAAAGTTTAAAAATTAACAAAAACACCCCATCAACCCAACTTGTCAGATTCGGCAACCACCGTCGGTGATAGCCGGAATCTGTAAACGGCCTAACTTCCGACCAGAAATGCGGAAGTTCACTGCTGTGGCCTTTTCCGGCCAGATCCACCAAGGATCTGGCCGGAAAAGGCCAGATCTGGCCGTCAGCGACGGCCAAAGAAATGGCCGTCGTTGACCGAAAACGACGGCCACCTCTTGGCCATCGCTGACGGCCAAAGATGACCCTCGTTTGGCCTTTTCGGCCGTCGAGGCATAACAGACCGTAGATCTGGCCTTTTCCGGCAGATCCACTATGGATCTAGCCGGAAAGGCCATAAAGAAGTGTTACGGCACAGATCCGACAAGTCTGTGCCGTAACGAAATTTTTCGGCCAGATTCCGGCGGTGGTGGCCGGAATCTGACACTGCAGGTGGTGGGGGGTGTTTTTGTCATTTTAATGTTAGGGGCTTTAGTTAATTAGTAAACCTAAGGGCTTTTTATAAATTTTTAAAATTTACCTCGTATACTCCCATATCTAATAACCCAATACTATCCCAAATCTATCCAAAATACTAAACCAAACGCACATAAGCTAAAGAAAAAGGCTTAAGGATCCATATAAGCGGAAAAGTTTATTTAAAACATCCCTAAATAGTTTCGAAATGCAACCAAATAACCTATAAAATAAAATAAAAGTGTTTATGATGTTAAAAGTTCATTTGGTAAGTAGATAAGGCCAACCAAATATGCTATAATTTACAATTTAATAGTAATGTATTACGTCAATATTTGATATTAAAAATTATGATTTAACATATTACATATCACAACATCCACCCTCGGGTAACTTAAGTGGTAGGACAAATGCTGAAATAGTGGTTAAAATGTACGGTTTCAAGGTTAAATTCCTCTAACTCATAAAATTTAAGCAGGTGACCATGACTGTGGAAAGCTTTGCGGATGCTGTGTTAGTAAAAATCATATCGCATGATACTATTATAAGCATTAATAAAAAAAACTATACATATATAAATTTTTTTAGACCATTAATGGAAGAGAAAATAATAATAAATACAAAAATGGAAAAATTGGTTGATTTGATGCATGCATGGATGATTTTGGAAAAAATTGATAGATTTGTGAAGACTTTTTACTTATGGGTATACAATTTTTGGTTGTAATTTAATTTTTGTTGAAAATGTGATGAATGCCACGTGGAATATAGGGCTTGCGTTACTTGTGGACTCATTTTTGTCATTAATAGTATTTTAATTAACCATTTTCACTTCAATTACTTCATTAATTTTCATTTTTCAATTTTTATTTTTTTCATCAAAAATATTTTCTTCATGTGAGTCAAATTTTTTTAGTATTTTTATTGCTTTGTAAAGCTAACCTTATGCATATGACTGGATTCTAATAATTTACTTTTACAAATTATGATAATAAATTAATGTTCAGATAATATAAAATATGAAAATACCTTTTAATTAGTATTATTTTTTTTAATTTAATGAAATCATTTTTTTATGGAGATATAATGGGAAGTGGTGTGTGGTTTTGATTCAATTTTTAAGATGAAAATAATATAAACATGCTTTACGTGTTATTAATTTAATATATTATATTTATTGCTTCAAAAACTTTAGGAAGTAGTTTAGTTAATAATTCGAAATAAAATAGATATCAAAATCAATGATATACTTTTAAATATTATTAAATATTTGAAAACAATCACACACAAAATTTAAATTTTGAAGTATCTATTAAAATTTAATTCTTGAAATTCTTCATATAACTTGTAACCAAACATATCTTTTTTTTTTTTTTTAAAAAAAAAGAAAATTATAGATTATTGTTATTTTAAAAAAAACTAAAATAAGTCTTTAGGTATACATTATAATTTTTTAATTATGTAAATAATTTGAGCCAATAATAAAATTCCACGTATCCACTAGGTGGTAGCTTTGATCAATGCAGGAAAAATACTGGGCCGGCTCACTGGGAAGTATTTTCTTAAACTTTTGCAGTCACTTTCTGCTAATTAAAGCTCCACTAACACATATTTTTTTAATCTCCGTTTTTATAGTATGGGTTAACATCAATTTATAAAAAGATTAAATTTTGTTATTTAGATTATAAATTTCCTAAAAATATTTTAGATTTTTTTTATATTGGATTTTTTTAATTTTTTATAATCGGAGCGTACGGACCAACTTACTCACACCTCAACGAATTCCTAAAGCCATTAAACACCATACAACCTAATGTTTCAGGTAAGCACAATGTGGTAGATAACCCCTAAGTGGTTTGAACCCAAGAAGTAATAAAGAGAGCAAATATTCTTCACCACCAGGGCAACCCTTTGGGGTTTTTTGGATCATTTTGTTTAATATTGTTCGAAACAAAATTAACGAAAATGAAATTTCCCTAAATCATGTGTTTTGGGGCTATGTATAGTAATATATTTTTCATTTTTAAAATAAATTCAAATACTTAAAATATATTTTTAATTTAATTTAAAATGAAATTTGAATGCTACATGTAAGTTTATGTAACTGTGTACAAGGAGTGTTGGTTAAACATGTTCAAACTAGTGTTACTAATAATAATTAACTATTTGAAATTTTGATAAAATTATTATTTGATTATTTAAAGGGTAAGGAGCTATTTAATATTATTTATCATTTTACACACTCTATGTAAACCAAGATTTGTGTAGTCAAATATGATATCTATTGCATATTATTTTCTAATAAAATGATCTCTTAATCTAATTAAGTTATCTTATTGGCTTAATTAATATATTTATATTTTGTAAGATTTAGTATGATTTTATAGTTAATATTTTAATCTCATTCATACGGATCACACATTTATAACTTATAAAGCTTGTAAGTCATTCATTATTAATTATATTATCAAAAAATAAAGGAAAAAATATTCTTAAAAAATAATATTATACAATACAAATTAATTTATATAAACTGATATATCAAAATATGATTAGATAATTCAAAATTAATGAAACAAGACAAAGTTGGTAATATTACTAACTTATATAAGAATAATACTACACCAATAGCTCTCTCTCATAAACTTTTTCTCACAACCCTGACGTGGTAGTCACAATTAGTCAGTTCACAACAGGTCTCACATAGGTCCCACTAATTAATTGCGAGCTGTCACATCAGGATTGTGAGAGAAAGTTTGTGAGAAATGGTTATTAGTGTAGTATTAGTCCATATATAATTGTCACATTAATTTGTATAAATTAATTTATACAATAAGTCTATATAATAAAATGATATTTTATGTAAATGATGTAAAACTAGATTTAGAAATAGGTAGTGGGTCATTCAAAATGTATCATGTGATAAAAGGTGCCATAAAAATTCATTATTTAAAGCCTCCTTCACTTCTCAAAAAATAGTACTAATAACTATTTCAATGGTCATAGTTTTCATGCTTAATTAACTATTTCAACCACCATTCGACGTGTGTTTATATTTTGTATTCAATATTTAGTTTTACTTTACAATTTTTTATTTTATTTTATTTTTTTGAGCAAACGACATGTTCCCACCCAAAGATTAGTGAAATGGCATGTTTTCACCTCTGGTTCACTTATTCTAGATTCTTGCTCTTAAAGTACCAGAAAATTGTATACTATAATAGTCAAAGGATAAAGTGGTCATTTTGCACACTGTTTGGATTGAAATTCCCATCCTCAGCTTGTTGACATTTCCAACTTGCACACCACCTACAAACCAGCTTCTGCCGGCCTACTATCGACCGATTTGCGTTGAATCCAGTCGGATTCTTTGCCAAAACCTATCATCAAAGGGGAAGAGAGATAAGCCTTGAGCGGTTCAATCACCACGATTTGCTAAACATTAAAGATTCAAGATGAGTTGTTAAAAGAAGGAAAGGTGATAGAAAGGATGATTAAGAGGGGTGGAAGGAAGACAACCTATAATGCATTACCAGAAAGGGAGCTTGACGAACCAGTTAACCACCAGGAGCTCTACCAACCTATCGGAGTTGCTAATTCCACCTGTTGGATGGATACAACAGATGCTCGATCGACCTACTCGAGTTGCAAATTCCATCTCCATCATTCTCTCAACCTTAGCAAAGATTAGAGAATTCATTGGATTCGAGCTCTTCTAACGCTCTCGACTAGATTTTTGCCAAAATCGATGGAATTTGTCACCCCAAGCCCAATTGCGCAACCCTCTTGCCTCATCGATTACATTTTGGCTAGATTTGGCCTTTTTCGTTAATTTTCCCAGTCATGCGCCTTCTCGTCTTTGGTTTGATTTGGTCGGAATTTGGTCTCTCCTCCCATCATTTGCCGGTCACCACAAAGTTAGGTTTTCACTATTCTAAGCCAAATCCAACAGTTAACGATAGCCAAAATCCAATCCAAAACCACTACTTGAACCACCAACATCTCTTTAATAAAACCCCCATCTCACCGGATGGTGGTTGCTGACCAATCGACATTTGCCACCCATCCTTGGTTTCACAGAGCTTGTGCTTTGGTTGCTGGAGTCGATTGTCAGAGGTTGACTGTGGAAGTTTTGTGTTGTCGTTTGTGTGTTTGTGTTCATCGGTCGCCGACCACTCCCCATCGCCCTCAACTTCTGTCATTTCAAACTTGCACAACACTTGTTAAACAAAAGGCCGCTTACACCAATTGTTGTGATTGAAAGAAAATTTAGAGGGTTGGATGGGTTTGGATCGAAGAGGGTGTTGGTGAATGAATTTGAGATGTATATGATTTTCCTGGAATTTTATTAATTTGGCTGGATGGTGGTAGTGGCTGGGTGGCAATGGTGGCAGTGGCTGAGTGGTTGAAGATGGGGATGAAGTTTGAAGTAGAGGGTGTTATTGAAATAAATTTGAAAGTAAGATGATTATTTTTCTAATTCTACTAATTTGGGAGTTAAAAATTAATTGTACTAATTTATTTGTCAAAGATAGTATGACAATATCGCCCTCTACGTCTAGGGGTGGCCAGCTTCAGGTACCCACCAAAATCCCATCGAATTGGAACTGGAATCGAAACCATGGTTATCAAATCGTGTATCGAAAACCTAATTTTTTGAATCGTGTATCACGTATCGTATCGTATCATAAGATACGCCTTTTTCAAAAAAATTAATAAAATAATCAAAATTTTCTAAAAATTAATATAATCCCCAAGATTAATTAAATAATTTTGTGGTATTATTGACTTTAAATTACGGTATTACAAAATTAAAATTAATCACAAAATTCCAAGATCAATGTCAATATCTATATCTCCACTTATATTATTATTATCATGTAAAATGGGCAATACATATTCCTCTTCACTTCCTCCATGAAAAATAGGTAAATTTGGATAGGTTTTAGTGAATCGGATTGGGTGACCCAAGTTCGACCCGAATTTTTTTTTGGACCTTTGGCCCAAATTAATAAAGTCGTATCGATTTATATCGATATTTTTAAGGATACGAACGGATACATATCGTATCGTAGGATACATATCAACGTATCGAATGGTTTAGGATACACTCTCTGATACGTATCGTTGACGACCTATATCGAATCGTATCTTATGATACGTATCGGGTATCGTAGGATACTAACAGCCATGATCGGAACTGGTTGGTTCCTAGAATTTGGAATCAGAATTAGAACCAAAACCTGGGTTTTAGGTTCCGGTTCCGGTTTCGGTTTTGGGTACTCGACATTATCCACAAAATAAAAAAATTAATATAAATTAATATGTTATTAATTTTTCTCTGTCCTCTCTCCTCTTTCGTTATATAATTTATATTTTATTAAATTTTCTCTCTCCTCTCTCTTCTCGTTCATTCTCCTTCTTTTCAGAACTTTTTCTCTCTTTCTTATGTTAAGTTTCTTTAGTCCCCTCATCGTTTAATCGACCCCTCATTGTTTAATTATGTATCCTTTTAGTCCCATTTTAGGTTTCGGTTCCTGTTCCAGTAACCGAACTTGTGGTACCTGTCGGTTCCAGTTCTGGTCAATTCTTTTGCACACCCCTATATGCGTCTGTTTAGAATCTAAAAATCGCTAACGGTGTTACTTTAATAGTTGGAATCTAGAATAAATGAAACCAAGGGTGGAAACTTGCCATTTTGCTAATCTGTGGGTGGGAACATGTCATTTATTTATTTATTTTTAACACAAATTACTCATTAAGAAGTAAAACAATATCGAGTAATTTAATTATCACTTCTCTAATTTCTTTAGTATTATAACATTTAAATCAAGCATTGATATGTCAATATGAAAGAAAAAACAAAATGAAAAAAATCTAGAATACAAGTGGGGTATTACCACCCTCCAGTAAACTGATGTTACCTGAATTCTGAATTATGCAAACCTATAATTACAAATTATAAATCTGTCATTCAAAACCACAAGTTCTTGTCACAATTAACACAATATTCATATAGATTTAACATTAAATAAAGCATTAAAAATAAAACCAAAACTTTGCAAGAATTGGGTGAAAAGCTACAAGTTAAATGAACAGAGAATCTCAGCCGAATGCCATATGGGGGATAAATTGAGGGGAAATGGTCCCTTATTCTAATTAAAGAAGGAGAGAGGGGGGCTTGGAGACTTGGTTGAGAGAGGTTAATTTTTAATAAATGCAAAGTTCATTGAATGGCAAGCATTTGGTGTGCCACACTTTTCGGCGACTGCCTAAACTCCTACCAAATAATTTAAAAGCATGAAGGAGAAGGAGCAGGAGATGGAATAGGAAATGGAAATGAATGTTGAACATGAATATGATATTTCTCTAAATATAATTGTATCAAACTTTTGTAAAAGAAATAATGAATGTGGTTAAATTATTAGCTGTAATTTCTGGATTAGGTTGGGGTTGGGTGTTAGTAGGAGAGCAGATTGGGGGCACATCCAATTAAAATATTTACCCTTTTTTTTTTTTGCAAATCGAATTCTATGAATCAAGAAGATGCTTGGAGGGAATTAATGAATTATTATTGAAAGTAAAGTAAAAGATTATTTTATTGTGCTCTGGTTCATGGTTGTTAGTATCTTATGATACCCGATACGCATCATACGATACGATTTGATATAGGTCGTCAACGATACGTATCAGAGAGTGTATCCTAAACCATTCGATACGTTGATATGTATCCTACGATACGATACGTATCCGTTCGTATCCTTAAAAGTATCGATATAAATCGATACGACTTTATTAATTTAGGCCAAAGGTCCAAAAAAAATTTCGGGTCAAAACCGGGTCACCCAACCCGATTCACTAAAACCTGTCCAAATTTACCTATTTTGCATGGAGAAAGTAAAGAGGAATATGTATTGCCCATTTTACATGATAATAATAATATAAGTGGAGATATAGATATTGACATTGATCTTGGAATTTTGTGATTAATTTTGATTATGTAATACCGTAATTTAAAGTCAATAATACCACAAAATTCTTAATTAATATTGGGGATTATATTAATTTTTAGAAAATTTTGATAATTTTATTAATTTTTTTGAAAAAGGCGTATCTTACGATATGATACGATACGCGATATATGATTCAAAAAACTAGGTTTTCGATACACGATACGATACACGATTTGATAACCATGCTATGGTTACTTTGGTATTTAATTAATGAGTAAACGACTTTTCCCCATCCAAGGTTTTTCTTATTACTTTCCCGCCCAAAAAGTTTTAAAATACCACTTTCTCACCCAAAGTTTATATTCGGTTAAATACCTAAAATACACTTCACTTTCTCAGGTGACGTTCAACGAGTTACCAAGAACTAGGGTAAAAGGAGTTTTATAGAGTGGAGACCAGTGGATCGAATGATGGTAATCGATTGAATATTTGTTGCCAGAATAAGCTAAGAACAAGAAACCTAGCTTTACGGTAGCTAACAATCGGAGAAATTAGGTACTGGAGTGAGAGGGGTTTTATAGAGAAGAGACCAGAGGTTCAAATGGTGGTAATGAAAAGAATTTTTGCCGCTGGAATTGGCTTTGTGTATTAACAGAATATAAACTTTGGGTGGAAAAATGGTATTTTGAAACTTTTTTGGGTGGAAAAGTATCATTAAGGCAAACCTTGGGTGGGAAAAAGTTGTTTACTCTTTAATAAATTACATTATACCATAGGTTTAATAATCTCAACCCCTGGTTTATTTGAATAACAAGATCCTTTTAAGATTTAAGAAATAACACCCTTGTTGTAGTGAACAATTACAACTTACCCTATTATAAGTTAATGAATATTTAGTAAATTCACCTTTTGTTTTTCATTTTAACACCTAAAATTATACGACAAAGAAATTATTGTTACTATTGAAATACTTCTCATATCTATTATGTTGTAATATATTAATGGCAATAAATTTGTGTCTAACTTTAAGTCAAAATTTTAAATTTTACCCATCCATGGGTAGCCCAACATAAGGGTGAACCAAGGCCCCAAATTTGATTCTGTTCTAGATGCAAATGTAGAACTTTTGCACATGATTTACCTAGAGGGCCATTAGGGTGGGTTGTTGTGGGATAACTCTTTTGGAGGATTAGTTAAAGTACGAGTAAGTTGGCATAGACACCTCAGTTATTAAAAAAATAAAAAAAAAATTATATTTTAAATTAGTGTATTAAAATTATTATTGATATATTATAAAGAGAAAGTAGAATTTCCCAAGAGACCTAGTACGAATTTGAAGGGTTTGGGTTTCTGGAATGTGGCGATATTCATACTCGAAGCTTGAAATGATTTTGGGTCTGGGATCCTCTTTAATGAACCCGGCCCAAAAGTATTTTTTATTTTAAAAATTTTTAAGATTAAAAATAAATTTTAACATGTCACTCGTACTACTCAAACTTTAAATTGACTTTACCATAAAGCTAAAATATATAATTTTCAATTGGTTTGAATATAAATTTAAAAATAATTGGATTTGATAAGAATAGGATCCCCTCTCTAAAGTCTTGTATATCGAAAAATGCTATCCTTACAAAGACTCATACAAAGAAGGCTACAAAGTGACATCATTCAGAAGAAAAAAAACAAAGAAAAAATGGAAAAAGAGAAAGAGAGAGAGAGAGAAATAATGAAAATCAAGGGTGGGGATTGTCTTTGTATCCTCCCTTTATATATGTCTTTGTAAAACTAGCATTGCTCCTTGTATATCATCTAATTAGCTAGTCAAAAGTGAGAAATAAATTACATTATGCTATGCTAATTCATCCTTTTTTTTAACCTCAATTATAGTTTTTTTTTCCTTATATTAAAACAAATCTTACGTGATAAATTAATAATGGGTTGGATCTTTTTAACTTAAATTCAGGACTTCAATTGTTAACACAAATTTTCAACTGTTGATCCGTGACAATCCAAAGGTTTAAAAGTTGATGAGATGACAAAGAAAATAACCATCTTTTACTTTGATCTAATATTAGTTAGATTAACCACCATTAGGTGGTCGAGTGGTCAACTATGATTCTTGAGTGTATTATTCAAAAAATCTTGAGTTCTATTCACTTTGACCCGTAATAAAACTGGCCATTAGAACTCTTACCTAACCGGTAGTTCCAAGTTCTTGGGAGATTAATTAAGGTGTGCAAACTAGCCTGGACACGCCCGATCATTAAAAATAAATAATAATATCAGTTAGATTGCAATAAATCAATGTTCAAGAAATCTTGAGTTCTATTCACTTTGACCCGTAATAAAGCTGGCCGCTTGAACTCTTACCTAATCGGTAATTTTAAGTTCTCGGGAGATTAGTTAAGGTGTGCAAACTAGCCTGGACATGGTCGATCATTAAAAAAAAAAAATTAATATTAGTTAGATTGCAATAAATCAATGTTCATGAATTTGTGTTTGAAATATATATATTGATTAATATATTATGTGGACATAAAAAACTATTCAATGAAAATCAGCAATAATAAAGCCAAAATTACTTGGCTTGCCTTGGAGGGAAAAAAAAAAAATTTGAAACCACACAACTATTTCTCTCAAATTCAATTTCTTCTCACATTGAACTGCAAGTTTCTCCTGCAAATCCAACCTTCGATTCCTTTATATCATAAACAATCCTCTGGTTCCTCTGCTGATAATTCCCAATAATCCCAATTTCATCTTCAAACGAAAGACTCGCGAGAGCTAAACACACCTGTGACGCATCCGATTTCACAAAATAAAACATTCCCCTTACATCAACATGCATAGCAGAATTTCCCTCAAACTGGAATTTCATTATTGGAACATTCACTTCCTGGTAGCTACTGAGATTGTAACATGTCTCCAGGATGGAATATCCTGGAGCCGAAGGATATCCTGAAAATTGCTTCGAAAATTCTGCCTTCAGGGCCCTGTAAATTCCAGGGGAAGCCTGGAAATAACCGTCCGGAATCAATCAAAATCCCTGGAAATTCAAAACCTGGAAACTGCAATTGCACCCCACAATGCTGATACTTGTAAGATTCAGGAAAAAAATGTAGTCAGTTGGGGATTCGGAATCATCCTGGTGTATGAAAACGGAGTCGAATTCCTATAAACCAGTAATTTCCTCCAAGAACTAGAGATCCTGAAGCTCCGGCTTCCATTGAAGGTAAACAATAGGAGAAACTCCTCGAAAATTGATGAAGTTTGGACAACATGAGATATCACTCCTTCAAGAACCAGCAGGCCTGAAGCTCCTCCGAACAAACATGATTATTTCTCCCACAACCGAATACAAAATTATTCACCGGAATCGTCCCAAGATTTAGATTTTCACGGGCTAGTTCACCGCGAGTGTAGGATCCGTCCCAAAAATAACATAATAGTTACAGGTCGGAGGATTTCCTCCGCAAAGTCCAGAATTTCCGGTGGCATTTCCAGGGATTTACAAGTCGAAGAGTGGCATAAAATTTGTTTGTAGAAGGAGACATTGAAGGGTTAAAAGAGGATCTTGTTGATTGTAACCTAATTTGCAGGGCTGGCATGAACCCATGTCAGGTCACTTCCAGTGTCGACATTAAAGTCATTTGTCGACCGCCGAGCTCGACTGTGACGATGTAGTTTAGAGTTTGAAGTTTTACCCCAGAAGTTATAGGGATGGGTGTCCAGAACTCCATTTTTGTTGAAAGAATGAAGGTTTTTGATTCGGGATTGAGATAGTTGACATGTAGACATCCAGAGCTAGGAGTTTTTGCTGCTCCTTGTTCCAGTTTGACCTTTCCGGAACAGTAGGCCCTGTGCTTCATTTCTAGAATTGTTGCACCTTTCACGGATCCTAAATTTGCAAAGAAATTGAAATTGTTGTTCATGCTTAACCATTGTTAATTATTTTACAATTAATGGAAAGGACAAGTAGTAGAATTAAAGAAAAAAATTGCAAAGGATGAGAAATTAGAAACATAAAGAAAGGTGAAATTCTGTTTAATGGTTTGAACTTTGAAGTACATGACACTCATAAAGAAAAGAATTATTATTGAAATTTAGATTATGTTTTGAATATTTTAACATATTTATAAAAAGGGTAAGCATATATATATATATTCGCTTAAATAATTAATATATACAATATCTATAATAAAAAAAAAATGTGACCTTCAAATCAACAGAAACGGCAACCTTTGAAGCATATAATCAATTATGATCGCATAATCCAAAGTATAAGCTATATTATTAATTAAACCGAAAGAGAGAGGAGAAAAAATCCGAAAATATAATAACATAAAGTAATAAAAGGATAACACTAATTAAACTTATAAAAAACAATTAATCATAAAAAAATAGAGGTCAAAAGGCTACAAGTAATCAACTAATAGATTGCATAATCAAAACCAAATAAAGCCTACACAATAACTTTATCAAGTACATTTAATTAGTTAATTTTGCTTTGAAAAGAAGTGAAAGAGAGAAAAATTAAGCTAATGATTATTGTTTCCATAAAGCATGAAAGCAATTCTAGATCCTAGCAAAAGGAGAAAAGTTATACTTCATTATAGATCCCAAAGTGAAGAGAATACATAAAATAAAGTTAAAAAAAAAAAAAAATAGAAATCAAATTAAAGCATTGGCCACCATTAGAGAAGTTGTCTGTAATGATTATAATGAACTTTCCCTTTTTTTTTTTTTTTTTTTTTTTTTTTGATTTCTGTTTTAAAGAAATTAACTTGAGTACTACTGATTTTGGAGAGGACAACTTGAGAGTTCTCCATTCTGTGTTGTTTCTGTTGCCATTGAAGAATAATATTCTGAAGATTGAGGAGGTTATGATAATCTTTTCTCGAAAACAATGAACCCTTTGGCTGCAACACCAAGAAAACAAAAAACAAAAACAAAAGAAGAGCATGAAAGATGAAGTTTGTTCACCATTGTTGAGATAATGAAGAAAGAATGAAAAAAGAAGAGCGAATATATTTGAGAAGAAGAAGAAGAAGAAGAAGGAAGAATTAGAGAGAGGGGATTGGAGATTCTTGAGAGTTGGAGTTAGGGAAGAGAACAAAAGAGGAAGGGGTGGCTAAATGACCCCACAATTAAGTGCATGAGAAATTATTGTGGATTCACGTGATGATATAGTGGTGGAGGAGGTGAGAGAGAGAGGGAAAATGAAAATACTACAGAAAGTCTTGTGTTGATGCTGGTGCCATTGCCAATGTCATATATATTCTGAATTCTGAAGAGAACACTTGTGATTCTCATAGTTTTGTTTGTATTTGTTCATATCCATTTTTTTTTCATAGCTACAAAGAATCAACTATCAACTTGCATTTTATATATATTTTTGAGGAAGAAAGAGAGAGAAAGACAGGTATATTTTGTGCTTGATGTATGGGTGATATATATTTTAATATTGTGACACTTTTTTCTATATAGATATCTTTTTTTTTTTTACAAATAAATTAAATGCTTGAAATTATAATGTGTTAAAAATGTAATTTTACTTTACTTTAGATATGAAAATAAAATTTGCTCATAATTCTTGTGATGGGTGAACATGCACCACTGTAATAAAGGTTTGCCTTTACGTAGAATTGACGCTGAAAAACATCACTTTTGCGTTAGGGGCAAGCCTTCGCCAACAAGAAATTTGGCGTCAACGTTTAACCCCAAGGATTGGTTTGACGGTAAAAAATGTTTACTTCATTATTTGAGTTTCTAGACTCAAATCTTGAGGTCACCTACTATAATAAAATTATGACTTACTGGTCATTTGGGTTTGTACGGTGTTCAATGGATTCCGGAGATTGGTTAAAGTGCGTCCAACCTGATTCGAACACAGTGGTTACCAAAAAAAAAAAAAATAAATTTTGGTGTCGACGGTTTGAGTTCATGTCACAACCACTATTTTAAAAATCGGATCGGATCGGCCGGTCCAACCGGTTGGACCGTGAACCAGTCACTTTTCCGGTTCGAGTCACCCTCAAACGCGCTAATATACATTGAGCCGCTTTAAACCGGTTAAAAACCAGATAATATGAGTGAACCGCTGGTCCAACTAGACCGACGGAAAAACCGGTCCACAATTTAAATCCCTAATACGCGACAATCTTCTTCTCTTTCACGCAGCCCTTTCTCATATTCTTCTCTGTCACGCAACCCTTTCTCATCTTCTTCTCTTTCAGTCTTTCTCAAATTTTCTCACGAAAATTTCTCAGCAAACACTCTGATCTTTGCGAAAATTCTCACGGTTTCGGCTCTGTCTTCTGTTCTCTCTGAAATCCCACCCAAATAGCATATGAACTCGTCGGAAATCGACGACGACATCTTCCTCCCTCGCTGAAAATCGACGACGTCTTCCTCCCTCGCTGGAAATCGATGACAGTTCCATTCATTGATCCAGGTAACGCCATTCCTCGCTCCCTTTACATCTAAGTTAACATCCTTTAAATTTTTCAATCTATAGAGCTGTTGTGGTTGTATTAACATGATCTTGAGGATGGTTCTGCTTTGATTCAAGTATATTTGCACAAAAAAAGTGCAGGGAATTTATTCCAATTTATATATGGTAAAAAATTATGAGGTCTATGTAAGTTTTAAAACCTTTATGTATACTTTTGTAGTTTGACTACTACAACTTCAGATCTTTTAAACGTAAATGATGGGAGTAATAGAATTAAGTGAAAATTAACAAATATTCTCAAAAAATTAAAAAGTAGAACGTAATTGCAAGCTTGACTTATTGCAGTTTTACGATGTTATTATAGGTAGAAGGTTGTCTGTAATGATTATATGAACTTTTCCCTTTTTTTTTTTTTTTTTTTTTTTTTTTTTTTTTTTTGATTTCTGTTTAAAGAAATTAACTTGAGTACTCACTTGATTTTTGAGAGAGACAACTTGAGAGTTTCCATTCTGGTGTTGTTGCTGTTGCCATTGAAGAATAATATTCTGAAGATTGAGGAGGTTATGATAATTCTTTTCTCGAAAACAATGAACCCTTTGGCTGCAACACAGAAAAACAAAAACAAAAACAAAAGAAGAGCATGAAAAGATGAAGTTTGTTTCACATTGTTGAAGATAATGAAGAAAGAATGAAAAAAGAAGAGCGGAAATATTTGAAGAAGAAGAATCATTAAAAATAAATAATAATATCAGTTAGATTGCAATAAATCAATGTTCAAGAAATCTTGAGTTCTATTCACTTTGACCCGTAATAAAGCTGGCCGCTTGAACTCTTACCTAATCGGTAATTTTAAGTTCTCGGGAGATTAGTTAAGGTGTGCAAACTAGCCTGGACATGGTCGATCATTAAAAAAAAAAAATTAATATTAGTTAGATTGCAATAAATCAATGTTCATGAATTTGTGTTTGAAATATATATATTGATTAATATATTATATGGACATAAAAAACTATTCAATGAAAATCAGCAATAATAAAGCCAAAATTACTTGGCTTGCCTTGGAGGGAAAAAAGAAAATTTGAATCCACACAACTATTTCTCTCAAATTCAATTTCTTCTCAAATTGAACTGCAAGTTTCTCCTGCAAATCCAACCTTCGATTCCTTTATATCATAAACAATCCTCTGGTTCCTCTGCTGATAATTCCCAATAATCCCAATTTCATCTTCAAACGAAAGACTCGCGAGAGCTAAACACACCTGTGACGCATCCGATTTCACAAAATAAAACATTCCCCTTACATCAACATGCATAGCAGAATTTCCCTCAAACTGGAATTTCATTATTGGAACATTCACTTCCTGGTAGCTACTGAGATTGTAACATGTCTCCAGGATGGAATATCCTGGAGCCGAAGGATATCCTGAAAATTGCTTCGAAAATTCTGCCTTCAGGGCCCTGTAAATTCCAGGCGGAAGCCTGGAAATAACCGTCCCGGAATCAATCAAAATCCCTGGAAATTTCCCGAAACCTGGAGCCTGCAATTGCACCCCACCAATGCTGATACTTGTAAGATTCAGGAAATAAAATGTAGTCAGTTGGGGATTCGGAATCATCCTGGTGTATGAAAACGGAGTCGAATTCCTATAAACCGAGTAAT
The DNA here is from genome assembly GCF_008641045.1 of Pistacia vera. Taxonomy (NCBI): domain Eukaryota; kingdom Viridiplantae; phylum Streptophyta; class Magnoliopsida; order Sapindales; family Anacardiaceae; genus Pistacia; species Pistacia vera. The sequence goes on from NW_022196342.1 coordinate 354,207, forward strand.
TTCCTCCAAGAACTAGAGATCCTGAAGCTCCGGCTTCCATTGAAGGTAAACAATAGGAGAAAACTCCTCCGAAAATTGATGAAGTTTGAGACACCACTGAGATATCACTCCTTCCAAGACCCAGCAGGCCTGAAGCTCCTCCGAACAAACCATGATTATTTCTCCCACAACCGAATACAAAATTAATCACCGGAATCGTCCCAAGATTTAGATTTTCACGGGCTAGTTCACCGCGAGTGTAGGATCCGTCCCCATAACTAACATAATAGTTACAGGTCGGAGGATTTCCTCCGCAAAGTCCAGAATTTCCGGTGGCAATTTCCAGGGATTTACAAGTCGAAGAGTTGCATAAAATTTGTTTGTATGAAGGAGACATTGAAGGGTTAAAAAGAGGATCTTGTTGATTGTAACATAATTTGCAGGGCTGGCATTGAACCCATGTCAGGTCACTTCCAGTGTCGACAATTAAAGTCATTTGTCGACCGCCGAGCTCGACTGTGACAATGTAGTTTAGAGTTTGAAGTTTTACCCCAGAAGTTATAGGGATTTGGGTGTCCAGAACTCCATTTTTGTTGAAAGAATGAAGGTTTTTGATTCGGGATTGAAGATAGTTGACATGTAGAACATCCAGAGCTAGGAGTTTTTGCTGCTCCTTGTTCCAGTTTATGACCTTTCCGGAACAGTAGGCCCTGTGCTTCATTTGTAGAATTGTTGCACCTTTCACGGATCCTAAATTTGCAAAGAAATTGAAATTTTGTTTTCATGCCTAACCATTGTTAATTATTTTACAATTAATGGAAAGGACAAGTTAGTATGAATTAAAAGAAAAAAATTTAGCAAAAGGATGAGAATTAAGAAACATAAAGAAAGGTGAAATTCTGTTTAATGGTTTGAACTTTGAAGTACATGACACTCATAAAGAAAAGAAAATTATTATTGAAATTTAGATTATGTTTTGAATATTTTAACATATTTTATAAAAGGGTTAAGCTATATATATATATATTCGCTTAAATAATTTAATACATACAATATCTATAATTAAAATAAAAATGTGACCTTCTAAAACAAACAGAAACGGCAACCTTTGAAGCATATAATTCAATTATTGATCGCATAATCCAAAGTATAAGCTTATTATTATTAATTAAACCGAAAGAGAGAGAGAAAAAAATCCGAAAATATAATTTAACATAAAGTATATAAAAGGAATAACACTAATTAAACTTATAAAAATACAATTAATCATAAAAAATAGAGGTCAAAAGGCTACAAGTAATCAACTAATAGATTGCATAATCAAAACCAAATTAAAGCCTACAAAATTAACTTTATCAAGTACATTTAATTAGTTAATTTTGCTTTGAAAAGAAGTGAAAGAGAGAAAAATTAAGCTAATGATTATTGTTTCCATAAAGCATGAAAGCAATTCTAGATCCTAGCAAAAGGAGAAAAGTGATACTTCATTATAGATCCCAAAGTGGAGAGAATACATAAAAATAAAGTTAAAAAAAAAAAAAAATAGAAATCAAATTAAAGCATTGGCCACCATTAGAGAAGTTGTCTGTAATGATTATAAAGAACTTTTCCCTTTATTTATTTATTTATTTATTTTTGTTTTAAAGAAATTAACTTGAGTACTCACTTGATCTCTGAGAGAGACAACTTGAGAGTTCTCCATTCTGGTGTTGTTGCTGTTGCCATTGAAGAATAATATTCTGAAGATTGAGGAGGTTATGATAATTCTTCTCTTGAAAACTATGAACCCCTTTGGCTGCAACACCAAGAAAAAAAAAAACAAAAACAATAAGAAGAGCATGAAAAGATGAAGTTTGTTTCACCATTGTTGAAGATAATGAAGAAAGAATGAAAAAAGAAGAGCGGAATATATTTGAAGAAGAAGAAGAAGAAGAAGAAGGAAGAATTAGAGAGAGGGGATTGGAGATTCTTGAGAGTTGGAGTTAGGGAAGAGAACAAAAGAGGAAGGGGTGGCTAAATGACCCCACAATTAAGTGCATGAGAAATTATTGTGGATTCACGTGATGATATAGTGGTGGAGGAGGTGAGAGAGAGAGGGAAAATGAAAATACTACAGAAAGTCTTGTGTTGATGATGGTGCCATTGCCAATGTCATATATATTCTGAATTCTGAAGAGAACACTTGTGATTCTCATAGTTTTGTTTGTATTTGTTAATATCCATTTTTTTTTTCATAGCTACAAAGAATCAACTGTCAACTTGCATTTTATATATATTTTTGAGGAAGAAAGAGTGAGAAAGACAGGTATATTTTGTGTTTGATGTATGGGTGATATGTATTTTAATATCGAGACACTTTTTTCTATATGGACTTTTTTTTTTTTTTTTTTTTACATATAAATTAAATGCTTTAAATTATAATGTGTTAAAAATGTAATTTTACTTTACTTTAGATATGAAAATAAAATTTGCTCAAAATTCTTGCGATGGGTGAACATGCACCACTGTAACTAAGGTTTGCCTTTACGTAGAATTGACGCTGAAAAACATAACTTTTGCGTTAGGGGCAAACCTTCCCCAACAAGAAATTTGGCATCAACGTTTAACCCCAAGGGATTGGCTTGAAATATTTGCTTCATTATTTAAGTTTCTAAGTTCAAATCTTGGAGCCACTTACTATAATAAAATTATGGTTTACTGGTTCTTTGGGCTTATACGGTGTTCAATGGATTCCATAAATTGGTTAAAGTGCGTCCACCTGACTCGAACACAGTGGTTACAAAAAAAAAAAAAAATTTTGGCGTCGACGGTTTGAGTTCATGTCACAACATGCTTTCATACCATTTATGATATAAAACATTAAGATACTCTTTTTTAATATATAGTTTCATATATAAATATCGTTAGATAATTATAGCAGTATTATTTATGATATAAAAGATTATATAATTTTGTAATGTATAACAATAAGTTTATAATATTAATTAAATGTAGGACTGATATATTCCATTTATATTACGGAATGAAGAGTTAATGAGGTTTGATGAAAAAACAAAAATGTTTTTGAGATTTTTAAAATAACAAAAAATTTCTTACCATTAAATTTTAAGTATTAAAATAAATGATAGAAGGACAATTTTCATACTCATATCTATGTAAATTCTAATGTGTCACTAATAATACAATAATGAAAGGGAAATTTTTGTTATTACATCGTATCTAGGGATCATCTATTTCTTTGTACTCTAAAATGAAATACTTATAAAGTAATGCAAGTTAATTAATGTTACAAAAATGAAAAATCTAATGTCTTGTTACTAAAAATAAAAAATAAAAAATCAACCTAGCCAGTTTAAGGTAATGAGATTTAGTTAATGGTGTGATGTTAATATGTCTTTTCTTCTCTCTCTTTAAAAACAAAAAGACTAATATTCAATTTGAGTTCATAAATAGGTTTAGATACTAAAATTAGTGATGTAAAAATGACATCTTCCAACTGGAATCAATAATTTCTTCAATGCATCTAAAAAATTATGGTTGACATGATTTTAAAATATGGAAAATGCTCCACCCATAACTTTTTCTCACAACTCTGACATGATAACTTGATCAGCTCGTAATAGGTCACACCTGATAAACTGTAGTTAACCAATTGTGAATTACCACGTCGGGGTTGTAAGAGAAAGTTTGTGAAAAGAGGCTGTGAGTGTAGCATTACTCTTAAAATATTGGTCCTAGGTTCGTAGCCACATCCACACTTATAGGTTTAATTGAACACACTCAACTTTAAAAAAAAAAATAAAAAAGGCTTTATATTACAAATTTACAATTTTGACCCTACTTAAATTCATATTGACCCCACAAAAATTTGAATAAATTAACACTTTACCTTTTTTCTCTTTTTCATTTCCTCTAATTTTTTCTCGTACTTTATTATTCCTTTGATTGGATTACTCAAGAAAGACTATTCTTTTTGAGGTTACAAGGTAAGATGATGCTCATTTTTTTTTTTTTTTGCTCAAAAATCTTTTCTTTTAGCTTTTTTAATTGATGAAAGATCATAAGCTATGAGTTTTTGTTGAGTTTAATAAATTGGTTTATATTGAAAGATTAAATTCCTAAATTTTGATTTAATCTTGTTTATGTTGAGGTATGAGTTAATTAGTTATTGTTTTAAGTTGGGTTTGATAAATTTTGGTTAGTTATTGAGTTAATTTTGAATGAGTTTAAAGAATCGATAAAACTCTAAGTTGTAGATGAGGATTTGGTTTAATTTTGATATATCTGTTAATTGCTAGATATTCATAGTTGGATTTGATGAGTTTACATGGATTTACGAGTTAAATTTTATTGAGTTAGTATAAATTGTTTGAAAAGCCTAAGCTATAAAATTTGGGGCTTCAGTTTATAGTTAATGTTTTGACCATGCTAACTAAAAATCTTGGCTACGTCCCTCATTGTTCTCGTATAGATAATATGAAAAACCTAAATAATATGGAAGGCATAAAAATCCTTACTCTTGAAATGCATTAATTTATGAACTAAAATTTGATTAAAAAATGTGAAGTTTTTTAACCTAGCTTGTATATGGTGGGTAGAACTATTCATAGGCCGGGGTTACCCGCGAGTGTGAAAAAAAAGTTTTTAAAATTTATGTGTAAGTATATATTTCATCCCTTAAATTGTATTTATTAATTTATTATCATCATTTATGAAATTTTATCTTTGCTCCCCCCAAGATGCAATTTCCCGTTTGCTCGACTCATATATATTTGTGCTACACTTTGGCCCCCAAATACAAATTTATCGATTCCACAACAACACGTATGTGAGTATGCGCCCGTACTCATGTGTGTGTGAGAGAGAGGGTGAAGAATCAACCCGTTCCTCTTGTGATTCCAAAACACGATTTGTAGAAAAAATGATTCATTCGAATCAAGATAAAAGTCGAACTACATTACATTCCGAGAAAATCTAATGTTATATATTTGTTGTGTGAGTGTGCCTGTGAGAGAGAGCTCTTATACCTTATAAGAGGATGAGTAGTAAGAATTTTACAAAGAAGAAATAAATGAATTAATCTTTTATTGGACCTTAGAGCATACTAGATTCATTGTTGTTTTTCAATCCCTCAAAATGCAAATATTGATGTTGTGCTCATGAACATATTGGCCTTAGGCCTATTGAATTAGCTAAAGGAACAAGGGTTTGGGTTTAATCCAAGGCTCTTTTTATAAAGGACCCAAGGCATGGTTAAGGATACTCTTGGGCATTGGGCCCTTTGAGAAGATGGGAGACAAAGATGCTATAAAACTTGTTGAGCCAAGTAATGAGAAATGGGCTTTCTCAAAATTTCTTTGACTTTCTTTATAAAATATATTTTGGTGTTTAATGATGGGAAAATAATCTAGCCCCCCGTAATTTTCTTCTTTAGTTCTCATTTTCTACTTTAGGTGAGGATATAACTATAATAAAAAGTTTTTATTCTTCTTCTTTCATGCTTTAGTTCCAAACCTTTATATTTGAAATTATCAGAAAAATTAAATGAAATTTAGATCAATAAAAATTCATAATTTCACTAGTAAAGTGAAGCTTATGGTGTATATCAGAATTACTTGTAGATCTAAAGCGCAACTCTATTTGATCTTCTTTTGTAAAATTCTTTATTTTAATTTTTTCTTCTTCTTCTTTTTCTTTTTTATCGGCTTACAATATTTGAATGAAAAAATTAATTATATAATCAAGAAATTACTAGAACTTGAATCAAACAAGGTTTTTATATTACTTTTTGGAGTGTTTGTAGAACTGACAACTTAAAAAATAGAAGATATTAAAATATTTCAAATCTAGAGCAAAATAATAAATATATTTATAAATTCTTACTAAAATTTTGAATATTTAAAGCCATTGTTAATAGAATATGGGAACTAAAAATAAAAACAATATGGAGTCTAAAAATCACTCCCTTAATGATAACCATTACTCTATCTTAATCAAGACCTATATATACAAAGTTGCTAAGTTGACAACAATAAGTTATTATATATATCTTAGATTTTACCACTAAATTTTAGTATTACGAATGGTTAGTATTAAGTTTTTAAATTAAAAGCTCAAGTAATAAGATTGACACAATTTTTATTTTTAAAAAGTTTACATGTCAAGAAATTTTTTTTTAATTATTTTTTTATTTTTCTGTATAGCCAAGTGAAAGAGCAAGAAAAATAAAATAGGTATATTGCCTTATGTATTGAGTATACCATGATACCATCCTTGGATTTCTCTATAGCTGAAGTTATGCTTGTAAAATGGAAAACAATGGAAGTAGGGATACTAAAGTTGAAGATTCAGTTGATAGTAGGAACCTTGCTATTGAGTGGAGTCTTCCTGACTCTATTTCCCTTTCATGTTTAGGAGTGAGTTGGCCTCGTCCGCTTGTAGGCCTTGTTTAGGCTGTTTGAATTGTTTTTATTTTAGCCCTGGACTCTGGGTATGTTCAGCTGCGGGACTTTTTGTTACCACGCTCCTTTCCGGGAGTTTGTTTTCTCTTACTGTTTCTAGGTTTTGTCTAGTAGCAGATTGTATGTAGCCTCTTCAGTCGCCCTTATTTTTTTGGTTTATAAAAGCTTAATTATCAAAAAAAAAAAAAAAAAAAAAGAAGTTAGCACATTGATGTGCAGTATGTAATTATCTGAATATTGGGATGTTTATATTTTGTAAAGAGAGTGACGGTGAGTCTATTATGCCTAATTAGTTTAGAAGGTTACATATAATGTGTAGGGTTTCAAAGTTGAGCTTCCTTTCGGTATTTTCTACTTACAGCAATGTTAGTCTTATAAAGAAGCCTACAAAGTTAACCTCCACCCTTCATCTTCATCATTTCTCTCTCTCTCTCTTTCTCTTTTTCCGTTTTTCCTTTGTTTTTTTCTTCACTTGGTAAGTTTTTTTGTAGAGTTCTTTGTAAGGATAGACTTATTCTTTCTACTTATTAATGCCAAATGCTCGTACAAAGATGCTGAGACTGGGCTGGGAATACTTGCTATGAATTACACAGAGCCAATTTCTTATATTTGCTTTTGCTAGTATTTTCATCCTTTTTTTTTTTGTTTTTGTTTTGGGTAATGGAGGTAATACATGCTATGAATTACAGGAAGCCAATTTCTTGCATTTGTTTTTGTTAGTATTTTCCTTTTTTTATTATTTTTTTTTGGTAACTGAGATATTCAGATCAGTTTGTAAGCACTTCAATTAATCATTGGATTCATTAAACACCTTACAAGTCTAAAAGACCAAGTAAGTCATAATGTGATATATGATCTCAAGAGAACCTAATAAGTTAAGAGCGGGACAAATCTCTTTAACCATCTTACTAACCTCTTTAACATTTAGTATTTTCCTTTTCACACGTGCTTAGATAAGAGTGCCAATATTTTGAAGATAACCAGCATGAACTTGGATTTCATATTATTTTAATAATGAAGTTTTTTGGAATATTCAGTAAGAGATTCGTGATAGAATATTAATAAACTCAATAGAGGAAAGTGTTACCGATTTGAACTAGACAACTTAACAGGATGCAGCTTTTTGCAGGGCTGTGAGTTGATTTGTTGCGCATACACCCTCTATTCTTTTATAAAATCAAATATATCAGTTCATATATTATGTAGTTATCGGAAATAACATTATGATATGGTAGTAGTATACTTGATACAAATATATATATTACATTAATAAATAAATGAAAATGCATAACTAAACTCAACACAAAGAATAGAAAAAGAAAGAGATTATATTATAACAAGTAATAAGAAAATACATAATCAAAACATCGAAATTCATTCTAGAGGAAATAAACCAAACCAACCACCCCTTGTGGCCTGATAGAGTGAAGAATAGATTGAGGAGTTAAAAGACTAAGAGATCTTGAGTTTAAGTTGTAGTAAAAACAAAAAACCAAACCTTTGGCTCTTCTTCTTAAGACAAAGTTGTCAATTTTTCAGACACAAAGATGTCTCTTGCTCTTCAACAACAAAGCTGTTGATTCTCAGCCTCACAATACAAATACTGGTTCCAAAAATCTCCATCCTTTCCAAGTTGTTTCATCATCATGTCCATTTCCTTGTCAGTTAGAAGCATGTTTATCATCTCAATAATGTCGGCATCCAATGCAAAAACAAGCTGATGCGATTCTTCACATTATGCTTCTGCGATATACTTGTCAAGTCTGATGGTCAAGGAGATTTGCTCATTTTATCAAGTTTTTGGGTTCAAATCTTAGAGTCACCCACAACATTATGACTTGTCTAATCTTTTTAAACCTGTAGGGTGTTCAATGGACCCCAAAAGTTAATTGATGTATACGTAAGCTGGCTCAGATACCCCGATTATATATGTGTATGTGTGTGTGCGCATGTGTCTGTGATTGATATTTATAACATTAATAATCTCATAATCTCATAATACATAATAGATTTGTAACATTGAATGCAGAAACTACTAACATAAAACATCAATGCTACAAACTATTCATTTTGTATTACTAATTTATATATTATACACGGTTGAGATCCTTCCACATGATGCGGTTGCTTACATGTTAGTACTACGATAATTATAGATATAAGATAAATTAATAACTTTCTTGTAATTAATGTGGTGCCAAACACATTTAAGCTGCCGTATCACTTAGGATTCCAAAATCTCAACTTTATATGTATAGTATCATTGCCTTTTTATTTATTTTTTATTTATTCATGTTAGGAGTTTGTAGGGTTGGATTAAGTTGGGTTTTCGATTACCCCAAAGTCCCGAATGAAAGAAGAAAAAAAAAAGCCAGGGTGGCTAACATGTAAAACTTACCAAAAATCAACTTCAAATAAGGAATAATTTAATTGACATATTAAAAGTTCTCAATTAATTTTATTGAAATATGTAAAATACTAGTCCGTTTGATTTGTGATCTAAAAATAAAATTTTAAAATTAAAATATGATTTAAAATTTTGAGTTAAACCATAATTTTTCTAATATTTGAAAATATATTTGATATAATATTTAAAAATTATAAAATATTATGAAAATAGATTTTAGTCATATTCAAAATTTAGACTAGTTTTTAAGAGTATCCAAAAACTGATTTTGAATATATTTTGGCTCATTTTATCGTATCTTTTGTTTCAGAAACAAAAAATTATATCTAAATTTTATATAAAAAGACGTAAATAAAACTATATTCTGAAATAATCACATCCAATATTACAAGTATAAGAATTGTGAAGTTACCAAAGTAATGGAGAGCCACAGTCAACCTTTGAAATTGAAGATTTATTTTATGGGATAGTTTTAGCAAAACCCCTGTAGATGGCCTATTATATAAGCCCCACACTGTATTAGAAATGGGGGCATTTTATTAAAAGACTAATCGAAACTCAAATTTAATTAAAAGGCCATGTAGTTTTAAAGTATTAAGTAATAACTTTATTATTAATTAAGGTTAATTAAACATGATTAGCGGTTAATTAGGATTAATAAAGTATGGTGTAATCTTTTAAAAATTATCATATATCCCCAAAAAGCCGAAATTCTTGCAATCAAACCCTAAACACATTCTTCTTCTTCCTCCCGCTACATTAATGCACCTCTGCTGGTTGCTGTTTCTTCTAAGCTTCGTCGGGACATTTTATTAAAAGACCAAATGAAGTTTAAATTTAATTAAAAGGTCATGTAGTTTTAAAGTGTTAAGTAAATAGCCTTATTATTGATTAAGGTTAATTAAATGTGATTAGTGGTTAATTAAGATTAATGAAGTATTGAGTAATCTTTTAAAAATTATAATATGTCCCTAAAAAGCCAAAATTCTTGCAAACAAACCCAAACACCTTCTTCTTCTTCCTCCTGCCACATTAACGCACATCCTCTGGTTTCTGTTTCTTCTAAGCTTCGTCTACATTTTCGTCTTCCTCCTTCCTTTACATCTTCTTCTTCGTCCTTCCTCTATATCTTCTTCTTCTTCTGCCATTAACAATTTCTTCCTCCTCTGCCATTAACATCTTCTCCGGCAAAGATCCGCCGCCTCCTCCTCCTCATGACATTTCATCCAGGTATGTGTATCTTCTCTTTGCATTTTAAATTTCGATTTACAAAGATTTAATGATAGATTGGGTTTGGGTTTGGGTTTGGGTTTGTGTTATGATTTTGATTTAGTTGTTTAGGTTGTTGGGTTGTGTTTGATGTAATGCAAGTTGAAAGGAGTGAAATTTGTTGAATATTTTCTTGTATTGTGGGTAGCTGGTAGACCTGGCAAAATGGGTGGGTGGGTTGGGTTGCCATGGGTACGAGCCCAATATGGGTCGAGTTATACGGATCCAAAATATTGGGCCTGTACGCTACCGTATGCAGGTACGGGTGGACCCACAAGTGCCCGTTTTTTCTCTCTTTCCAGGTTTTAGTTTTTTGTTTCACCCCTAATAGTTTTCAATTATGACAGTTACACCCCCAAATTCCTACAGTTTTAATTTTTTACATTTACACCGCCAAAATCAACTACTCTAAATTCAAGCAGGAGGGGTCTTCACTCTTTTCCTGAAAACATAGACGGCAAATCGAAAAATGAGTGAGTGTGACAGAGTGAGTGTGGACAAAGTAAGCAAAACCCAGATAGCAATTGACGGAATAAGCAAAACCCAGATGTAAAAAATGCATAAAAATACAATCTTTGATAAAAACTCACCGATCTGCAATGGTGGAGGTGTGGTGGACTCAAAATGAAAAATAATGAAGAGTGGAGATGGCGACGACGACGGTGACAATGTGAGAGAGAAGATGTTGACGGCGACGATGATGATGTGAGACAGTGAGAGAGAGGAGATGGCGAGTGGCTATTGTGAGAGAGAGGAGATGTCGACAGTGAGAGAGAGGAGATGGCGAGTTGCGAAGGTGAGAGAGAGGAGATGGCGAGTTGCGAAGGTGAGAGAGAGGAGATGGTGACGGTGAGAGAGAGGAGATGGCGACAGTGAGAGAGTTGCGTTGTGCCTATACTGGGTGGGAACTAGGATGAGACTTGAGAGTCGAACTAATATGTTTTAGGATTAGGATTGTAATGCCCCATTTGAGGTACGTAGCTAAATGTTTATTGTTTTGCTTTCAATTGAGTTTGTATGTTGTTAATATTGTTGGTTGGCCCTTAGTTGAACTTATGCTTTGGTTTGGTTGAGTGTTTGCTCTGAAATTGATTAAGACTTGGCGAATTTTGAGATTTCAGTCTTCGTTGGGGCGAGGAAGAATCTTCGCCGCGGCGATGTAGGCTCTGGATTTCTTCGTCGCGGCGACGAGCCAATTGAAATGTGTAGTGAAGTTTCTAGAGAATTTTTCATAAGGGTAAAATGACAATTCTACCCCTAATTAGCAAGAAAAGTGGGGAGTGAAATATAAGAAAATTTTATGGAGAATGTGTTGGAATTCGGGGTGTGAGTGCAATGAATTAAAGGACAAGGATGGAATTCTAAGAAAGAGCAAGGGCAAAATGGGAAAGAATGGTTATAATATGAGCTAAAAAGGGATTAAGTTTAGCAAACCCTTAATTCTTCTTCTTCCACCGCCATTCCCTTTCATCATTTTCTCTCAACTCTTCATTCAATTTTTCAAGGATTTTAGAGGGCTTTTTGAGTAGTTTTGGTAGAGAGTTAATCTAAAGCATCCTAAGGTAAGAATTCTTGCTTTAGATGTGAATTTTACTTATAGATATGTTGAAGTCTTATAGTATTGTTGTTTAAAGTTGTAGAGAAAAGACAAGCTACCAAAGGAAAAGAGAAGTGCTAGTGGAGTCACTTACTCACAAGGTAAGTAAATCCAACCCAAGTTAAGTTTTAAGAACTCCTTTAAGTAAAGATTTCTTTATGTATGTATGTATTATGCTTGTTTAGAGATTGAGATGTTATAAGTATCTATATATGTTGATATTGAATATAATTGAGTTATGAGAAGTGTTTTGATTGCATGATGATGAGTTGAGTTTGATTGAAGTTGGAGGGAGTTTTGAGCAAACCCTATGGGAGTGTTTTTCCTTGACAGGAACTTAGAGTGTATGAGGGAGTTTTCTCCCATTTTGGATGATTAAAGAAAGGAGAAGAGTTATAGTTAAAGTAGAGTTTTTGTATGCATATGAGTTGTTTGATGAAATGCTTAAGAGAAGCATGAGTGAGAGTAGAGAACCTTAATTATTGCTACATTGCATATTTGCACTTCATGAGTACATTAATGAGCATGAGTTATCTATATGCCTTGATTGCACATGTGAGAAGGGAATTTTGAGGAGCAACTACTCTAAGAGTAAAGAGAAAGAGAGGTTAAGCACTAGAGAGTAACAGAGAGCAAAGTGCTAAAGAATATAATAGAGTAGGTTGTGCGATGGGGAACCCGTGAGTAATGAATAGAGTATTCCCGCATGTACGCCGCAAAGAGAGAGAGCGGCCTGAGTATGAGAGAGAGAAAGTGGTATGGCCCGTGAGAGTGTATGTGGATTAGGGCTATACCCGAGAGCACCCGAGAGAAAAAGAATATACACTCACATGGCCAAAGGTTCTGAATCCATGCATAACCGAGTCCAATCGGCTGAGAATGAGTAGAAGTCACGGAGACCGGGAGCGAGTCCCAGCCGTGCCTTCGGTAAGATGGGGCCGTGATATACGAGAGAGAGAGAGAGTTAGTAGAAAAGAGTTATAAGAAAGAGAGAAAATAGAGAGAGTTGTAAAAGAGAGAGTAAATGAGAATAGAGCAATTGTAAGGAAAGAATTGAAGAGAGAGAGAGAGTTACGGGGATAGAGAAGTAGAGGATTTACTTACTGAACATTATTTGTGCACACCCTGTTGCTTTTCTATGTTTTTGTAGGATCTAGGTGAGGACGCGGTCGGATGGACGTCGACAAGCAAGGAGAAATAGCTATACTGTCCACCATGTTTTGATGATTTTTGTATATGATACTAACTTTGTGTAAAGAATGTATATATTTAATAAAAGAAAAATTTGGGCCCAACTATTTATGTTATCATACATGTATTTTTATTATGTATATTTTATGAGTAAAAAGCAGCTATTACAAGGATTTATTGATTTAAGGATTTCAAATCCTTTTTTTTTTTTTTTTTTTTTAATAATAAACACGTACCTGCGGGCACCCACGGGTTTACTCGTATAACTCGTTGATAATAGGCCGGATCGGGTATGGATCCAAAAAAAATGAGTCCAATGCATTAGACCTGTACCCTATATTTTTTACCTGGGTACGGGTCTAGACCAGGTCCAGGTCTAGTAGCTTGGGGTGGTAGCACTAATTGTAGGTGGAGATGACTGAAAATGTGTTCTGGACTGATGAATTGCTTAAGCGATATAGTGTAACGCTTAAGTGATCTGGTATGTCTGGTATCATGCAGCAGATGACAAATCACTTACGCGATCAGGTATATGACAGAAAATCACTTAAGCGATCAGCTACAAGCCTGGTATATGGCAGCAGATTGCTTAAGCAATCAAGTATATGACAGAAGATCATTTAAGCAATCAGACTTATTTATACCAGATCGCTTAAGCGACTCTGCAGATGCTTTTTAAAATCTGTTAACCCTTAATATATCAGTTAATAATTTTTTGCTGGAAGTGGATTGGGAAGAGCAAACAAGTTAAAGCAATTGCTATGAGTACAGAAATTAGTTTTGATGAGTTGATTGATGAAATCATTAGAAGAGGTGGGTTAAGTTGCTCAGTAGTGATAGAGTTGTAAAGTATGTTTAAGCAAAGCTCTTGCAAATTTTAAGGTACCCCTTGTTATAGCAATGTCTGATGAAGATGTGAAGTTATTTATGCTTGATGTAGACGATAATGATTTGAGGCTGATTTTAACAGTTTTGGTTGTGGATAAAGCTTTGGAAGTTGGTTCAAGAGTAAGTGGTGATTTGGGTGGTGAGGAGGACACTATAGAAGAGGTTGGTCATGTGGGACAGAATGAAAATGTGGACAAGGAGGATCTCGTACATGTTTCCGCAGATGTAGAGATTCTTATAAATACAGATTATGCAGAAGGTGTAGTTTGTGAGGAGGAGAGTACTGTGGTCGTTTATGCAAGTTCAGAGGTGACAATTGCAGGTACTAGTGAATCACCTCACGTTTTTACAGATGGATCAGACTTGCACATAGGTTATTTATTTGACAACAAGGAGGAAGTGGTGAGGAAGTTAAAACTTGTTACTGTGAGAGGTAATTTTGAGTTCATCACCAAAAAGTCTAATTCATTGGTAGTGACGGTTACATGTCATGATCGAAAGTGCAAGTGGCAAGTTTATTGTAGAAGGTTGGCAGAATCTAAAAAATTTATTGTTAGCACATATACCCATGAGCACACATGTGGGTTGGGACATATTTCAAGCGAGCATCGACAAGCCTTCGCTGATGTTATTAGACAATTTGTCAAAAGTCAATTTGTTGAAGGGGAAGGTCCATCTCCTAAGGACATTCAGAGACTTGTGCGCACAGAGTTAGGATGCGATGTTAGTTACTGGAAATGCTAGAAAGGGAGACAACATGCACAAGATTTTGTGAGAGGCACGCCAGAGCACGGGTATGTAGTATTATAAGCATATCGTTATATGTTTGAGTTGACAAACCAAGATAGCAAGAAGACTTTGAAGTGGGACAAGAATATGAGGTTTAAATATTTTTTTATTGCTTATGGTGCTGCTATAAGGAGTTTTGTAAACAGGAGAAAGGTGTTGGCTATTGATGGTTGCTTTTTGATAGGAAAATATGGAGGTACTTTATTGGTGGCCACTGTATAGGATAGCGAGAATCACACATATCTCGTTGCATGGTGTGTGGTTGACTTTGAGAACGACAAGTCGTGGTGGGCTTGGTTTTTTCAGCAACTAATTACGATAGTTTCTGACAGTGACGAGTTATGCATAATATCTGATAGACATAACTCTATAAAGAAAGGGATTGCCATTATTTACCTTTAAGCACATCACGGATTCTGTATGAGGTACCTTAGCGAGAACGTAAAACAAAAGTTTAAGTATGCTAGCCTCATTCAGACATACTATATGGTAGTAAAAGCTTATCAAGTTGATGAGTTTGAGGAGTACTTCCAACAAATCCGAATCAAGGATGATAGAATTGCTAAGTATCTTGTGCATGATGTTGGTTTTGAGAGATGGAGTAGAGCTTACTTTCCTGAAAGAAGGTTCAATGCATAGCCACAAACATAGCTGAGTCCATAAATTCGAAGTTGTTAATAGAAAGAGAGTTATCAATTGTTGCCCTTTTTGATGCAATCCAGAGGACATTGTCATGATGGTTCCATGAGCATTGTACGGAGTCAAATACTTTTACCACAACCCCTTTTCCGTTAGTTGAGAAATTATTGTGAGAACATATGGAACTGTCAAATGCATTGTTTACCTATCCTCTCAATGCTCAAGAGTTCACTGTGCGCAGCTATGTTCCGAATGCCCTAGTTAACCTTCTTAGTAAAACTTGCAGTTATAAAGTGATTGACATTCAACGTTTATCTTGTCCTCATGCACTAGCAGCACTGAAACACCAACAGACACCAAATATTGGTTCAAGAATTTACATGGAACTTTGCTCAAATCTATATATGGCAAACCATTACATGTTGGCTTATTTAAAAATGATATATCCAGTTCCTCCAAAAGAGCAGTGGGTGGTGCCGCCAGAGTTGGTTGACATTATCATCCATCTGCCATTCAGGAAGACAGAAAAAAGGAGAAAAAGAGTTAAGCGTATTCCATTAGCCTGTGAGGTTCCCCGTAGGATGAATAAATGCTCAATTTGCAAGCAACTTGGCCACAAGAGAAGCATTGCCAGAATCGATCATATTCAGATCCAGAAATTACGTTTGAATCAATCAAAAGCAAGAAAACAAGCAACCTACCATAAGATCTACAAATAAGAGCAAATTGCTTAAGTGATAGAAGACCGCTTAAGCTATCGGCTGTTATCTGTAGATTTAAACAGCAGATCGTTTAAGCAATCTTAGGTCACTTAAGTGATCTACTGTTTAGATCTCCTAATAAAAGCAGATCACTTAAGCGATATACTCTTATCTGTAGCTCTAAACAATAGATCGTTTAAGCGACCTAAGATCTCTTAAACGATCTGCTGCTCAGATCAAATCTAGTTAACACCAGATGACTTAAGTGATCCTTGGTTGCTTAAGCGATCTATTACTCAAATAAGATCTGGTGAACACCAGATCGCTTAAGCAACAAAAGCTTGCTTAAGCGATCTACTCTTATCTCTAGATCTGACCAGTAGATCGCTTAAGCGATCTGATGAAGTTATTAGTTTCTCCTTTTTGGTGTGTTTAACTGATTTTATATCCTTATATTTCCAGCTATGTCATCAAGAAGAATGATGAAAATCGAGAGAGTTGCCAAGGCCAACCGTTAAAGACTTGTTGTTTTCAATTTTTTATGTTTTCAATTTAATTGTTACCTTGAATAAATCATCCTTTATACCGTATTAAATAAAATTAATTATTTTTCATTTTCACCAATTTTAAAAAGGGTTTAAGTAAGTAAAATTTCTCATATTACCTTTGTAAGACACTAACTGTTGCCCAAAGAAGTAAGATAGGCAAAATAAATATTATCAACATAATTGTCGTGTCGAGTCAATCAATCAATCAATTTACTGAACTAGCCACGAGTGTGACATGTTAGTAGGAACGTACCTCATTTCACAAATATGGATGGTTATGATTGAATATAGAGCTGACCCACAATACAAAATATAATTTGTAACTCAAACGTGCACAATATCAAAAGATTGAGGAGATAAGAAGCAAAATGGCCTTGGTTGCTTAAGCGATAATACATCGCTTAAGCGACCAAGGGTAAAAGTGAAGAATCGCTTAAGTGATCTTGATTCTGCCTTGTACGTGATCGCTTAAGCATCTGTACATTGCTTAAGAGAGTAAGACTAAATATACTGGATCACTTAAGCGAGACCTGAAATCGCTTAAGCGATCCAATATATTCGGATGATCTTTATTCTGCCTTTGACAAGATCGCTTAAGCGATAACATACATCGTTTAAGTGACTAATGCTAAATATACAGGATCGCTTAAGCGACTAAGGCTTAATATACAGGATCGCTTAAGCGAAATCTTACATCGCTTAAGCGATCAAGGCTAATTTACTTTAGTACTTTAAAAACATTAAAATTTGTATACTTTAATATTTCTTTTCCATTTTTATCTACACATGTAAAAAAATTAGTTTAATTAAAATATAATTATAAAAAAAAAATTGATTAAGTAATATAAATATTCAAATCAATTGACATAAGACACGTGTACAATAGTATATAAAATATTTTTTTTACACGTCTCAAAAAGTTAAAAAAAAAGTGTGGCTATCAAAGTTGAGGTTGGTGACAAATCATGGTCCACTGAACTAATCATATAGTCAAAATTCAAGCTTATTTCAATCTAATCTCCCCACCTTGTACAAGATTTGATTACATTTTGGTCAGTAAAATGAGCACAATAATCATTCTTAAATACACCATCCATATTTGTGAAATGAGGTACGTTTATACTAACGTGTCACACTAGTGTGCTATGACATTTATCCATATATCATATGGTTGTATGCCACATATCGTAATTGTTATATTTTGATGTTGTGAATGCCCGAGGTGTAATTTAACGTTAATAATCTTCTTACATGGCCTTAATATGTGTTGATGGAATTAGGTTGCAAATAATCATTTTTAATTGGCCTTAATATGTTTTAATAACTGATGTTGCTTAACATTAACGTTAATATTCTTGTGATATTGTGAACGTTCGAAGTTCATATTAACATCACTTAATATGGGGTTGACAACCTATTCCAAAAAAAAAAAAAAAAAAAGGGGATCGCGTAAGCGATCTAGTGTTTATAAGCCTTCGTCGCTTAAGCGATAAAATAAATTGCTTAAGTGACCGAAGCCAATTATTGTTAAGAACATCTTGAGTGCACGATCGCTTATGAGATTCCGCATATTGCTTAATCGATCCTGTATATTTACCCTTGGTCACTTAAGCGATGTATGTTATCGCTTAAACGATCTTGTCAATGACAGAATAAAGATCATCTGAATATATTGGATCGCTTAAGCAATTCCAGTATATTTAGCCTTAGTCGTTTAAGCAATGTACATCGCTTAAGCGATCATGTACAAGACAGAATCAAGATTACTTAAACGATTCTTCACTTTTATCCTTAGTCGCTTAAGCGATTATGGCCAACACATATTATTTCCAACTTTTCTCCTCAATTTGACAACCTAAAATCACCAACACATATTAATTCCATCTTTTCTCCTTAATTTGATGATCTAATTGTATCAACACATTAATTTCATATTTTCTCCTCGATTTGACAACCTATTTGCATCAACACTGAACATTTTCGTTTAACAAAAATACTAAATAAACTCAAAGTCAAAAGAGGGAAAGAAATTCTGAATTGCTTTTGTACAAATCTGAAATGTGTCAATTACATTAAATTATAACATTGTAAATAAGAAATAAATGTCCTATATACACCCAAAATAAAAACAACGTCGGCAGCCTCCATCCTCCCTCTTCATCATTGTCTTTAGCCACTTACTCATCCTCCAAAATTATCCAGTACACCTTCAGCATCAGCAGCCTCTTCGTCTTCTTCTACAGCACCTGTTCCAAAATTATCCAGCCTTGGCCTTGGCCACAAAGCATACATAACACCACAACGCAAGTATCAACAACTTGACACCTAACAACATCAGTTGATCCAAGTCAAGATGATCCAATTCAAGACAACCCAATAAGAAATGCATTACACATAAACTATAGAACTCTAAGTCCAACTTCCATACCTTTTGATGACAACATCAACAATGACTTGGATTGGGTTCTGGTCAGTTAAAAAGGGATCCATATGCCCATGGAAGCACTCAACAGCCAAGCGCTCCCGAAAGTTGCTCATTGTATTGTCATTCAACCTATCCATTGGGGTGTTGGTCATGTCGAACTCAATAAATTTTAGTGCATATGCCCTGCAATCAGCACTACAATAGGGGGAAGATATTAGCATTAGAATCAGCTTATAAAACAATTGTATTTTGTAAGTTTTATACAAAATTTACCTCAAGTTATTTATTGAGACGGGAAGGCACTTGAGTGGCTACTTTCCCATCAATAGTTCATCGCCCAAGTGCTGAAACATCCCACTGTCACACAATAGCCGCGAGAACAATGTACATAACGGCTACAACTCCATCTCCAACTGCCTCTCTTGACAAATACTCGGGTTGCAATCAAGGATCTGCAACAAGCCCTCCTCTAGTAGCCAAACGACGGTTATCCAATGCATATTCTTGATATTCACAATATAGTATACTCTTTTCACGTTTGCCCAACTGTTGCCATATTTGGGCTTTCCCCTCGTACATACTGCATCATCCTCTCATCAAACCGAAAATCATCAAGGACACCGTTGAAGTCCTCTGTGGCCATTCTTTTCTGCTTGCCTCCCCTTGTTGCACCTCCGCCATTGGCCTTTTTCATTAACGTGTCATATGCAGTTACTCAGCTTTGGCCAAAAGCTGCATCGGTGATGACACAATGCGGATACAGAATATCACCATTACTGCCGTGTCGCAACCTCATAAGTGTCAATACCTCATAAGCAAAAATACGAGAAAATAACTCATCGAGTTGTCGAGCCACCTGCCCATTGTCAACATCTTTTCAAACCACTCTCAGGGATAATCCTCGGTCTTGCACTTCATACGCCTATCACTTCCAAAATCATTGTAATATGCATAGAATGGTTTTTTTCTTTTCCTCATCTATTGGCCTATACAAATCTGTTAGTAACTGATCGGATTTGCGCAGCGAAAAAAATTTAATATTTAAAATGAATCGATCAATTACATGAACCAAGATCCGAGTACAGATTATAACGTTTTCATGCATAAACTGAAACGTAAAATAAAATTGTATAAAAACAAATCCATACAAGGATTTAGTTAATACCGACGTTTGGAGGCTCCTCAGAATATCTCTGACTTCGGACATGAACACTGTTCACCGGATACTGTTCATTGGATACTATTCACTAACACTGTTTACGTGATTCTTCCCTAATCGATCCAATGTAGGATTGCACTCATGGAAGTCCACACGAAGATAATCCGCAGAATCCTTGATTATTTTGCTAGAACAATCAAGGGCTTAAAAGAATCAAGAAAAAAGAAGAAAAAGAATTTTCTTCTTCACACAAGAGTGTAACGTGAGAGAGAGAGAGAGAGGGTAGTTAGGGTTTTTTTTTGTTTTATTGAATGAATATATTACCTTTTTTTTTTTTTTTTTTTATAATTTTAAGTTGCACTTATATAGTAGAACAATTAAAACCCTATTCCACTTAGGAATAGACATGGGCTCCAACCCTAATTCACCCTTGTAACCAAACACCCCCTTTATGGTATTTTAATTAATTGATTATTATTATAATTAAATCAATTAATATCTAATAATATATTAACATTTAATTAATAATAATAATTCATTTAAATATATACATAGATATATTTAAATATAATCTCACTAATTTAATTTTAATATTAAAATTAAATACATGCAATAACCTTAGCAAATTTAATTGCACTGTGAGATTACTAAAATACCCTTTCGTCCTGAAAGACGAAAATGCCCTTCTCACAAATTGATTCTTAAATTATCTTCTAAGTGTGTGACCCGTAGGCTCCTCATCATATCAGCAGTGTGTAATATCGCGATTAACACTAATTAATCGTCTCACTACACACAGACCAAGATTGACCCCTAGCAAGATATCATGGCCACCCGATATATTCGGATTTAGCGAAGTCGTAGCCTGTCAACGGTATGGTTACCGTGCAATCCAATCCTTTCATCATCCGTTATCTCATCGAGACTGAGGTACATAAATAGTGTCAACCTCCGATATCCTCGACATGTTTGTATTCAGTTAATGGACTAATGACCGGAATAATAAATTGGATTGAGCATCAACTCAATCCCACCGTGGTTGTAAATTTAGTGTCATTGCCATTTACTGAATTACCCAGTGAGATAACTTCTCCCGTACCCAAGAGTTATGAATCCTTTGTTGATCCACCATAGTCTTGATACACTTCTCAATGCAGTCAATCACTACCATATTGATAGCTCTGAATAGAACTATGTTGGGCTAGTGTCCAACTACACCAATTGGTGCACAAGGCGCTCCGATGATCTCAAGTCTAAGGATCGCATGCACCACCATTCGTTAGAGGATTTATTCCATAGACACTGGGGTTACCATTCATATGAAATCCTCTGGTGGGTTTGTCCAGTGTACTTGCCTCTAGCAAGCACCCATGCGTTGCACCAGGTTGTCGGTAAACAACCTTGACAAGTGAGATCAGTCACTGCCTTTCGACAGGGTCATTCAACGCTATGATAGCCTTACTGTATCATCTGTGTCCTTGGTCAGAATAATATTAGGGCTACGAATATTTCTAGAATGGCCACCATATGTGATCATAGGGTTCTCACTATCAAGATTTGAAACACTTGAAACCCTCGTCACAGTTCTATCATCCTAAGGACATATATTATTACATATAACTATGATTTACACAATATAGAAGAAAGTGCCTTTTATTGATAAATAAACATTTATTATAGAGCAATTCTTACAGTAATTGATTGGCTCTAGGGCATTTACTCTAACAAAATCGACCTTTAACTCCTCTATTTTCACTTACCCACTTCTCCGCCTTCCTCCTCACCCTCCTTCATTTTTACTTCCCCACTTCCTCCGCCATCATTTTTACCCTCCATTTTTGCTTCTCCACTTTCACGGACTTCCTTATTTTTTTTCTTTGTTTTCCTCTTCTTTCCATACGAAACTGCCGTGCAAGGAGATTTTACGTGCTTACTCTTTCGGCTCTCTTGTTTATGCTGAGGTTACACTTCAACCACTTTCAATACCCCACCAACTTCCTCCTTCACCCTACTAACTTTTTTCGCCACCTTATCAACTTTCTCCACCCTTTTCCTCCGCTCTTCCATCTTCTCAAACCTCTTATAAACGACTGTTGTAAAATTGTCAAAGAGACCGTTTATGAGGTCAACCACCTCATTCTCCTGACCCCGATGCCTCGACATATCGATTCTTGTTGTATCGATTTTTCCAATTGTGTGGAGGCATACGAACCTTTTCATCCTCCTCCCCCCTCCCGCAGATTGGAGCTTCATCCTTCTCGGCCTATAACACATTCTCAAGTAGTGGCCCTGCAGCTGCACTCACATGCGTGACCCCTTTTAGGTCCCGCATTAGGTGGTCTATCCCCTCATCTACTACATCGTCCAGTGTTGTGAACGATGTAACATACTCCTCTCCCATTTCATCCCTAGTACGGGTGAGGAAAGGACGGACGACTCCCTGCAATAAGAAAAAAAAATCAACCAAATTTAAGCCATATTTTAAAGCAAATGCATATTCAAAAGATTAATCCTTTAATCTTTACTAAGCCGTTTGAATTTCCATTTATATTTTGTCATAGTCCCAATGGGCACACTTCTTGGTGTGCCACTGCAACATCCTAAGAAATTATAGTCTCTCATTCAAAGTTTTCTTTTGCCCCTGCCTTAGCCAGGAAAAGGACGGCCTTATACATCCAAGCCTATATTGTAAAAAAACAGTTCATATCATAATTAAAAGAGAAATGTTATAGGTACAAAGACTCTTTGTCTTACAAAGAGTATTTGTACAAAGTGATGTGGCAGCTATCACACCACTAATTCCACTATTTCTTTTCACAAACTAGTGGTGTGACAGCTGCCACATCACTTTGTACAAAGACTCTTTGTAAGAGTATTTTACCTCTAACATTTCCCTAATTAAAACACATATAATATAAAAAATATAACAAAAAACTATTAATATTTACCTGCATTGCCCATGGAAAGCCAAACAAATTGTACATGCTCGATCTATCCTTCTCGACAGCTTGACGATGCTTTATCACCATGTCTTTTCTACGTAAGACTCAATGGTTAGCTGAAATGATAACCGTCCCAACGGATAAGCATTAAAGAACTCCATGTTGCTTGCAAACTTCACTCAATCCATATTAATGGCTTTTGTTGAGTCAAAAGTCATTAAAATCGAATGCATAAACCATACTAGGCATCTCTTGAACTTCTCCGAAGAGGTATACCCATCTTCTCCTAACCTCTCCTTTAAATCACATCCCGTAATAGACTCCTTCCCTCTCCAAAAGAAAAAACCTTTTTAGCCAAGTTATCAGCTGCCTTACTCTTCGTTATTCTTTCTTGCTCTTCCGTATCTGGAAATGCCCCACATCTTAAGCTTGTCATAATGGCAAATTTCGTCATCCAAAAATATAGTGGCTTCCCATCCACCACGAACCACATTTCATTTTTTTTTCTTTGGCATTTAACTGAGTGTAGTAACATATAATGCACTCCCTACCCCTAGAACCCCTGCTTCCAATTTTCTTCTCTGTTCACAAAATGATCGAAACAACTATCTTTGAATCGGTCCATACCCTTCCTTTGTTTCTCTAAAATACTATTTATTCTCATAAAAACTTGCCAACTTGACCTAACTGTCACTCTTATGGGGAAGTACGATATCTTATAGCTTACAACCTCCAACTCATAGTCTTTATAATTTACGCTTCAGAAAATCTATACAAGTGATATAAACTAAATAAGAAAGAAACCAAAACAACCAATAGACTACCAATTTGGGGGATATCGGCTTCGAGGGCATCGAGGAGTGGGTTATTTGGCTTCGAGAGGACCAAGGAAGCCAATGCAGGCCCTACAGAGGCTGTTGTGGAAGGTTTCATGACTGGAGGTGGCCGAGGATGGCAAGAGAGGGTGGAATATGGGAGGTTGGGGGCTGCCTTGCATATTGTAGGGCTAGCCATAGGCAACTGTGCACGCGCAGCTGTGCGAGGCCAACCCTGCAATATGTAGGGCAGCCCTCCAACCCCCTATTCCTCCCCCTCTTGCCATCCCTAACCCTCTAACCTCCCATAAACAACCTCTCTACGACCTTCCTTGCCTTCCCCCATCCTCTGGAACCCAAACAAAGCCACTCCCCCAATGTCGCCCAACTACTCGCCAAAATGCCACAACCACCATAACAATAAAAACCAACTACATATCCCCCAAATTTGCACAAACCAATCAATTTTTTCATCAAATTCAAAACCACCAGTAAAAAACGTACATTTTCTTCATCAACGTCATCCTCCTCGCCTAAATTCTCGCCCGCGTCCTCCTCTTCAGAACCATTTTTTGATTTTCCTCTCTATTCTTGTGCTGCCATTGTCTCTTCTACCACTGGACCACCTTCACTCGTCGGATGATCTACTAGGGCGTCTTCTTTGACAACCATTGAACAACTAGTGATGGCAATGGGCCGGGCCTGGGCCGGGTACCCCTTGGCCCAGGCCCAAGCCCGACCTCATGACACAGGCCCAAGCCCGGCCCGAGCCCGTTACGGGTATGATAGGCAAAGCCCAAGCCCGGCCCGACGGGTTTTTTATAACCGCAGGCCCGGCCCAAGCCCGCCTTTTTTAATAATGTTTATTTTTAAATATTAATAAATTTCAAATTTTTTTATATTTTTAATTTTAGAAATGGTTTTTACATATGAATTGAAGTTATTCCACAAATAATTTAAGCAATAAGTGAGCAATTAAAACTCTATAATAGTTGATTATACTAACTTTTCAGCTGTGCATAATATGTTATGGTGAAATCCACTTTAATAAGTGATACTAACCCATCTAACTCATTTAAAGGCAATTTTAACATGTTAAACCTTTAATATGGGATGAAAATTGAGGTTAGGGTTTGGAAAAATGGATATATAATATATTATAATTATATATATATATATATATATATATTATATATATATATATATATATATATATAGGATAATATTGTAATTAAATATATAGTATAAGGGTAAATTAGTAAAATTAATACTAAAATTTTCGAGACGGGCCGGGCCGGCCGGGCCTAAAGATATACCACCATGCCAGGCCCGTACCCGAGGTCGGGCCTTAAAATCAAGCCCGGCCCAAGCCCAAGCCCGCCAACCTCGGGTAAAGCCCGCCCCTTTCGGCCGGGCCGGGCCGGGTACCCGAAAATGTCGGGCCCATTGCCATCTCTATGAACAACCATCTCTGTCGCCAGACTCTAGGATTTGGATGGGATTGAGTTTTCCTCCTCTTTGTAAAAATCAGCCATAATTTTTGTGTAACGAAGCTTTAGGAAAAACAATAGACCAAAAATAGGGTACTTTTATGCCGAAATAATTTTCAAATTTAAATATTTCCTTAATTACTATTCCCATATACGTTTCAATCTTTTCACTCTAGCCCTTTTTGCATGCTTAGTTACATTTAAGTGTGCCATGTCAGATTTTTAAATTTTTTAAAAAAAAAAAAGCTTTCGATTTTCAGGTTATTTTTTAAAATCCAAACTTGGGATGTCTAGGGAGTTAAATTTCCTCTTAGAAATGTGGCCTTAAACCTCATTTTCATTAACATTTTTTTAAAGTTACTGAAGGTTAAATAACTTGATATTTCACCTGAAGGAAGGGTATCTTGAGTTTCCAGGACTTTCATAAAATCCTTGCTTATTAACAACCCCAACGGCAGCCTAGAGCTTTGATCTTGCCTCTATTACCACCTAGAGACCGATCTAACCTCTAATAACGCCGAGAGACTAGTAAAGGCTGGATCTACCATCAATTTGCTACGCAAGGCCTATTTGGCCTCAATCGACGACATTGTGTACATAATGGGTTTGGTGGCTCTCGTGAGGCCTAAAGTCGAAGCCTCCAGAGGCTTCGCAAAGCTATTGGATTACTGACGACCATCTTTTCATTTGGGGAGTGTTATGAATTTTTCTCGTGGGAAAATCGGTATTTTCAACAGCTGAACAAAGGCAAAAAGGTCATTCAGAATATAACGGATTTTCATTAACATAATTAAACAGAACGAGGTTGAGGTATCTACGACGGCGTTTTGTGCAAATATCCCTTATATTTTATTATTACTAATGTAATCATTGAGCTTGTCTAATCTTATCCATCTTTTGATATAAAGAATAAAATCTAAAATCAACGTATCGAACCGAATGCACGTACATCCGACGCACCAAAACTATTCTCTAAAGTCGGTCAACGAAGACGGCGGAATCCCATTTCTAAACATTATCCACAACGCATCTGCTCATTCACTTAACTATCCTACGCCTCTCCCAATCTCACCGCGTCCGTCCACGTGTCGCTTCTCAACCAATCACGCCCTTCCCGTACAACACGACAAATCACCCGCCTCAGACTCTTCGCGAACCGGGTCCCACACTTTATCCAAAATCTTTTTCACGTGCCCTCACGTGACACCTCTACTCCCACGTCATCATCCTTATCATCCCTCAAAAGACATAAACGCCCCTCACCGTGCGCAATCATCAAATAAGACAAATAATATTATCGTAAATTCACCTTGCCACAGTACAGCGAAGCTTCTCTTCATGTTCAAGACAGAACACGTGGCAATTCCGTTAGGCACGTGCGTCCCCTCCCACTTGTTTAAAACAAACAAAACTTTCTCACTGAAGAGGCAAAAGCTTTAGAGAAAGAATTTTCATATTCTGTTCGGATAATTGACCAAAAAAAATTAATATCGGCGATTAATTGAAATGGTTCAGTCGATGAATTCGGCGAAAAAATCGGCTGCTGTGAAGTTAGAGCTCGACGACTCGTTGGCGGACCAGCTCGGTCCGCTTCACAAACGATCCAAACTCAAACAAGTAATTCCTTATTTTGCTTTTATAATTTTTAATTTCAAAATTTTATGTTTTGATTTGGAATTCAATTTGATTTATTTTTATATTCAGGAATGTGAGTTTAACACGTCGCCGTTTCCGCTTCCACCTTCCATGTGCAATCCACTCGAAGAGCCGAGTCCGTTGGGGTTAAATCTTAAGAAGAGTCCGTCGTTTTTGGATTTGATTCAAATGAAGCTTTCGGAAGAAAACGCAAATTTGAGGAAGCGAAAGTCTAAAGGAAGTGTCGTTTCAGCTTCGAATGATAAGCTAAAAGCTTCTAATTTTCCAGCTTCGCTTCTCAGGATCGGAACTTGGGAGGTATAATTGAATAAACTAATAAAAGTAACGTTTCAGGTTTATTTTTTATTTTAATTTATAGTTTTTGAAAGTATTTGGGTGATAATGAATTTAAGGACTTCTAGGGGATCATTAATTATCAGTAGCTAATTTAGATGGTTGAAATTTGCGATTGAATGTTGGTTTGTGCAGTATAAGTCGAGATACGAGGGAGACTTGGTGGGGAAATGTTACTTTGCGAAGCATAAGCTAGTGTGGGAAGTGCTTGATGGCGGTTTGAAGAACAAGATTGAAATTCAGTGGTCAGATATCGTGGCGATCAAGGCAACTTATTCTGATGATGGACCTGAGACTTTGGATGTCGTGGTAATTTTACTTTGTTTCTGTTGTTGTTTTATGCCTTTTGGCTGTATTTATATGCATATGCATATGCACTCACACTGATAATTTTGTGTACAAAAAAGGGGAATAATTCTCGAAACTCTCACTATAACTATAATGGTGCAAGTCTTATTAATTTCGGAATTCATCGGAAATCAGTTCTAAAATATTCGGTTTGTTCTGAATTTGCCTTTCACATGTGTAAAACTTTTTTGAGAATTTGTAGAACTGAAACTTGCCTAAAAGAGTTACCTGTTGTGTTGTTTTCCTCTTTTTGAAGTTATTTATGAGACTTAAGAGGAAGAATTACAGGGCACTTAAGGATGTTCCCATTATATGTTCATATATTATCCTTCTGGTTCCTTATGGTGACTTCCGTTTCGTAGAAGAAATACAAGTTTAATGCCTTAAATAAGCTCGAGGTGTACAAGATAATGATTAGAAATTTTTTGTCATCTTTTTGGCTCATGCAAAGCTGAAAAGCATGTTTATGTTTACGTTTTAGTTATTAATGATTGAAGGATGTTCTTGTTTGATGCAGCTGGCTAGACAGCCTCTTTTCTTTAGGGAGACAAATCCACAACCCAGGAAGCATACTTTATGGCAGGCAACATCAGATTTTACTGGTGGACAAGCAAGCATTCACAGGTAGAGATATGAGTTTCGAGTCTAAGTGTATATTACTTTTGCCATCTCTTTATTTAATTCAAACTTTATTTTGAATTAATTTTTAACATGTGGCAATGACACTGTTTTTACTTAAATAGGCAGCATTTCCTGATGTGCCCACAAGGCTTTCTTGCGAAGCACTTTGAAAAGCTCATACAATGTGATCCTCGTCTCAATTTCCTGAGTCAACAGCCAGAAATTGTAGTAGATTCTCCATATTTTGAACCTAGAGCTCCAGCCTTTGATGAACCAGATGTTTCCAGCCATTTAAAGAGGGAGGAACGACCTGTTTTATTTGATTTGCTGGATGGGGCATCACCATCTGGTGCTCAGTCATCATCTTCTAATGTTGAACCACAAGATTTCATGAATCGATCACCTAGCTCAGGTAGGACAATGATCCTGAAATTGCAAAATATGCTGAAATAGATGATAACAAATACCAAAGTATTCATTTTCAAGTTGAATGTCTGTTTTTTATATGATAATTTCCCATAGTCAAATTACTATGGTTCTCTGTTTAGCTTTTCACATCAAGCTCTCATCAGTATTCTTGGACATAGTCTTCTTCTTGTTGCGGACTGAAAAGAGTTCCTACTCTGGTTGACTCATCCTCAGTATATTTTGTATTACTAAATTAGTTCCTGGGAATTGATCTTTGATAGCATGTATGATGTATCCATTGAATCGCTGTTTGCTATTTGCTATTTTTATGGGATTAACTTCTATGATAATTTATCTTGAAACTATTTCTGGTCTAAGTTGTATCTTTTTGCAGTGATGGATACTTGTGCAACTGGAGAAATCAGTAGCAGTGGAGCCGAGGAACCAAAGATGCTCAGCCATTGGGACCAGATCAAAGTTCCTGGACTCCACCCATCTATGTCTATGAGTGATCTGGTGAATCACATTGGGCATTGCATTTCGGAACAGAGGACATCTGGTGGTTCCTTGATTTTTGGCAATGACCTACAAGGAAGAGACGTTCTGGAGGAGATTACTCAATACTTGTTTAGTGACACTCAACTTACATCAACCTCTGATGAGAAGTCCATAATGTCAAGGGTCAATTCGCTTTGCTGCCTTCTGCAGAAAGATTCTGCAGCAACACAAAACTTGCAGGACAAGAGTAGTATAGGTATTGAAATAAATGGTGTCACAAAGTTAGCTGAAACCAACTCAGGATTCCCCTCAGCGAGGTTGGACAAGGTTGGACAAGGTTTTGGTGCATCAGAGGGTGAGTCAAGCAATGTTTCTGGCCGCAAGCAGCAACCAGCCATGTCGAGGAAAGACTCAGTTGCAGAACTGCTGCACAGTCTTCCAAGGATCGCATCTCTCCCACAAGTTATGTTGAACTTCTCTGAAGATTCTAATGAAGAAAGATAGTGTGATCTTCATCCACAGCCCCCATCTACACAGAGCTTAAAGGTAGTCTTCATTATATGTATGTGAATATGACATTTGCGAGTTGTTTAACAATCTTGTATTGGATTCAGAGATGCAGATTGATGAAGACTCCTCACATGTTCGTAAGTGAACCTAGTGTTTGTACTACGCTTTAGATTACATCTGTAAATATTAGCAGAAAATCCTTCTTCCACCAGTTCTCGAAACACATTGCCTCTTCTCTCTGTGATCTAATGGATTTACCTTCATTGGGATTCCATGGATATGAATTGTGCAAAATTTTAGCGAAAATCCGAATTCCAGTTGTTCTTGGAAAACATTCTGTGTTCTTTTTGATCAAATCTACTCATTTCAGTGATTTTTAGAAATACTATACCTTGATGTAAACCTTGTTTTGAACTGTCAAACACAGTTTATGGAGAGCCAATGACAAATAAATAGAAAATTCTTCTGATATTACAAGCACATTATTTAGAAAAATACCTTCCAGACACTCGATTACAGACAATAACAAGCATAAGCAAGGCATCTGCAGCAACAAAACAAGCTACAATGACGACCTAATTTATCTTTGACTCCATGTTTTTTTTTTTTTTTTTTTGTCAGCTAAGAATATTATATGCATGTATGATTTTGCTCTCTATACTTAACCAAACAATTCTACAAAAGAATAAACAAACAGACATACAATCAAACAAACTATCATGATCAAGGTTCCTCTGTGCCCTCGTCTTCCATTGCCTCGTTTTCCTGCAACATGTTCATCAGCATGTTTATCTGATCTTGCAGCATTGTGTTTTCCCTCTCGACCTCTGCACGTTTGCTCCGCTCTTGCAGAAGCTGGAGTTGTAGATGTTCGAGACAACGCGCATCCTCTTCGAGTTGCTCGTTTAGGCCATTGATTTCCCGGTCCTGCAAGATTGGTCAAATTGATGATACATTCTATGAATCTTAAAGCAATAGTAGCAATGTGTGTGTTTGAAGAGTACCTTTCTATTCATTTCTTGGACAGCAACCCGTCGCATGCTCTCTACAACATCCACATTTACAAGCTTCCGCTTCTTTCCAATCAGCCAGCCCTTGGGATAGCAAGAAGCGTCAAAGTCTGGTGGGGGTAGCAAGGTTTCAGCAGATGACCGGCGGCCATTTGTAGGGTCCAGTGGTTCGAAGAGAGCCTTCCGACGCTCAGAAAGCATGGTGTCTGGAATTGGCTCCAGTTCCTTTTCTGTTTCGGAAGTTTCTCTCTCTTTGGCGGGGGTTTCATTAGCAGTGTCCTCTGTTATGTCTAAACTCCTCCCGCTAGCTGTTAGAAAGAAGTTACCATTCTAACTCCAAAACACTTTCAGAGACATGGCAATCTAAACATACCAGTGTTTAAAAACACTTGCACTTCACATTTTTAAACATTAAGAAAAATCATAGGAAAGATCAATCCAGAATCAAACTTGCATAAATCGCCATGCTAGGCTATCCAGATTTTTAATGATGAAACATTTTATTCTATAGAAGTGTTAATACCATAGAACTCATTAAACACTATTTATAATGTCTTTAACCGGACTTTAGGCAGAGTATAATCGCACAATGCATTAATAAATAGTCTTTAGGAAATGAGAAACAATGGTTTTTGGCTACAATAATGCTACGGACACCGAATTTGTGCACTGAAATTTTTTACCGAACAACGTGACATCCACTAAGACGCGGTCACGTTGGAAAGAAAATACTAATTCTGTGAATGAACGACCGTCCATCTTACACGGAAGATCGTCCATACGTTATGGACTACCGTTCATCACAAATGGACGATCGTCCACGACAATATCAATGGATTCTCATTCATATATGGACGCCCGTCCAGAAAAGTTTAAAAACAAATAATGGACAGACATCCATCTTATATGGACAGCTGTCTATGTAAGATGGACCGCCGTCCATACCCAAATTTTAGTTTAATAAAAAAATTTCTTTAAAATTTTCAATTAGAATGTTTAAAAATTTAGGCCTCCCAAAGCAAGTTTTAAAAAACATGTTTTATTTCTCTCTTACATTGCATTTTGTTTATAAATGAAACAAAAAAAAAAATTTGAAAATTAAAAAAAAAAAATTATTTGAGAATGGACGCTAGTCCACTCATTTGGATGGTCGTCCATATTAAGATGGACTGACGTCCACACTTTTACTTCAAATCAAAGGTTTTTTTTTTTTTTTTCCTTTTATTTTATCTAAAAAATTTGTGCTTAAAAAATGAATATTTCATCTAAAATTATATGAACCATTATCCATAGTAAAGGGACCCCTGTCCATAATATATGGACGGGAGTCCATTGATATTTTCTGGACTCTCATCTGTTTGTGATGAACGGTCGTCCATAATTATTGGACGGCTGTTCATTCATTGAATACTTGTGTTGTGTCTTACGTGGCATGTCCGAGTCAGATGCCACATAGATCGGTACAAAATTTCGGCACCAGCATTCGGTGTCTGTAGCATTTTTCTTTTGGCTATGCAGATACCTACTAGGGGGCTCGAACCTTGTGGCTCTGACCATTCTGCTAAGCCCTCATTGGTTAAAACCTCATTTAAACTCAAGCAACAACCATGTCAAACTCGAGGTAATATTCAAAACAACTTAGATAAAATGCAATTCAACTGGGCTTGCTTACAGTTACAGCCCTAACTAAACCGATAGCTTTTTCCCTTAAGGCAATTCTTAGTTGCATATCCTGCTCTCAAACTTCATTCACACATGGAGTCAACCCACCCATGACCACGTATTTGTCATATAAGATATTAATACCACCACCGAGGTCAAAAACTTGAATTAAAATTTTCAGATTTCCCCTCTAATTCGGAAATAATTCTGCAGATTATGTACTATTTTATTAAACAAACAGATATTCAATAGTGAAATGCCATCAACCATTGGAGTGACATTAAAGATATTATTTTTTTAAATGTCAATCTAAACGTTTCTGAATTAAAAAACATAAAGACTTGTTTCACCTGCCAATCTAACCATTAGGTAAGCATCATTGATGACATTTTGCTCAATGGATTATAAAAAGATTTTGAGTGCAGCAGCATTCTCCGTAAAGCAGCCGTTCAAAGTCAAAACATGTAAGGGTAATTAGGAAATTGAAAACGTGAAACAGAAGAAGATAAGGTATAAACAAAAATACCCAGTTATTTTTTTAAAAGGGATTCTATTTATTTGGGTTTGAAATGAAATGAAAAGGTAAAGTAATACGAAAACCAAAAAGGATAAAAAAGAAAAAGAAACAGACAAAAAATGAGAATGACAGTGATTAATTAGCCAACCAGAGTGTTACCAAACCCAGTAAAACAGCGTAAAAGTAAAGCAACCGCAACTCCGCAAGTCATATCACTATTCTTCTTTCTCTCTTTCTCCAACAAATCAAAATTTTGGAGATGGACCAGTTGGTTATGGTGGTTGATAAATTTTGCAAAATAATTAAAAAAAATTAGTAAACAAAGAGAAAAAAAAAACTGAAAATTTGCTTTTCTGGTGAATAGGTTAATTAAAATTCAGCTAAAAAAATGCTATCTTTGAAGAGATCTTCTGGAAGAATGCAAAAATTATGGAATTTCTAGGCTTTGACCTGATTAAACATGAAAAGGGTATGTTTAGAATCAAGCAAAGAACTTAAACCAAGCTCAAGTTAACAATTTTATCTATATCTTCTGTCAATTTTCGCGGGAACCAAACAGAAAATTAACAGACAGAACCGAAAATTAGTACTATCTATACCTGATCTCTTTCTTGACTTCCAGAAAATCCTAGGTGTGGAAGCCGGAGAGAATCCAGTCAAAGCCACATCAGTCTTCTTCACATCCGAATTCTCTTTCTCCATTGAACCAAAAGCAAATCAAGGAGTGAAGAATTAACAAACCCACAAAAATTCTTTCAAGATTATTGCTTTATTTTCAAAAAAGAGCTTTTTTTTTTGGTGAATAAAGAAGGGAAGCTGTAAGCTTTTTGAAGTTGTTGTGTAGCACGTTCCAAACAATGAAGAAGAAGAGGAGGAAGGAAGAAGATAAATAGTAGGAATTGTTGTGAAATGAAATGTGTTTGTTGTCATATGCGTGGCGGGACCTGCAAGTTTTTATTTTAACGGCTACGATTTTGCGTTTTGGTGGAAGATTTTATGTCTACTAATCGTCTCTTTGCTTGCTTCTCTTCATGGGCCCTATCCAATTTGCAGTTTCTCTGCATTTTCTTTTTTTTTTTTTTTCTTTTTTTAAAAAAAAAGGCAAGTTTCAATCATTTTTTTATTTCATGTTTTGGAAAATAACCACTTTCAATCATTTTTGTTTATACAGCCAAATGATCCATTTATGTAATGATATTGTAAAATATGTTAGATATAGCTTTAATATTTACAAGGAGAGTAAATGATGATCGATAAAATATTAGACAAATTTACAAAGAAAAATCATTTATAAGACAAACTTATTATATAATTTGTACATTCATCCAATAAAAATTTATTACTTGTATATTTATTTTCTCTTTTCTTTGTTTAATTAAATAATAATTTGATTATTGTAGAGATAATTATATTAGTGATTGGGTTTTATTCATGACCATTAATCGGATTTTGGTTTTGAAAGGAACAGAAGTAGATTACATAAAATTTATGATAAGGGTATTTTGGTCATTCAAATGAATAATTGGCTATTTTACCAGAAGTATCAAAATGCATTAGTTTCCAATACACCTCCTCCAATGTGATATCAACCGAACATTATTTAATATATTTGTTTTTATTTAAGGCGTGTGTATATTTGTTGTTTATTAATTGTTTAATTATTTTTGTCTTGATTTATTTGTCCAAACATTATTAGGTAGGCAGAGTCCAAGAAGGCAAGAATGAAGAAACATATCGCAAGTCAGTATTTTCTTTTCTTGAAAATATAAATTTTTAGACCTTTTGGATTCAGCAAATTACTTAAACTTACAAACAAAACCTTGGGAGCCACGGAAGTTTATATACAGTAAAATCCCTTTATAGTGATATTCTATATAAGAATAAACTCTATATAATTNTTTTTTTTTTTTTTCTTTTTTTAAAAAAAAAGGCAAGTTTCAATCATTTTTTTATTTCATGTTTTGGAAAATAACCACTTTCAATCATTTTTGTTTATACAGCCAAATGATCCATTTATGTAATGATATTGTAAAATATGTTAGATATAGCTTTAATATTTACAAGGAGAGTAAATGATGATCGATAAAATATTAGACAAATTTACAAAGAAAAATCATTTATAAGACAAACTTATTATATAATTTGTACATTCATCCAATAAAAATTTATTACTTGTATATTTATTTTCTCTTTTCTTTGTTTAATTAAATAATAATTTGATTATTGTAGAGATAATTGTATTAGTGATTGGGTTTTATTCATGACCATTAATCGGATTTTGGTTTTGAAAGGAACAGAAGTAGATTACATAAAATTTATGATAAGGGTATTTTGGTCATTCAAATGAATAATTGGCTATTTTACCAGAAGTATCAAAATGCATTAGTTTCCAATACACCTCCTCCAATGTGATATCAACCGAACATTATTTAATATATTTGTTTTTATTTAAGGCGTGTGTATATTTGTTGTTTATTAATTGTTTAATTATTTTTGTCTTGATTTATTTGTCCAAACATTATTAGGTAGGCAGAGTCCAAGAAGGCAAGAATGAAGAAACATATCGCAAGTCAGTATTTTCTTTTCTTGAAAATATAAATTTTTAGACCTTTTGGATTCAGCAAATTACTTAAACTTACAAACAAAACCTTGGGAGCCACGGAAGTTTATATACAGTAAAATCCCTTTATAGTGATATTCTATATAAGAATAAACTCTATATAATTATAAAAAAATTTAGTCCCAATTTAGGATAGTCATGGATAAGAATAAACTTTATATTGTAATAAATTATAATTTTTTAATTCTCGTCTTAAAGAAAGTTGCCTCGTCCATATAGTAATAATTATCTGTATATTACAAAAAATATATATTATATTATATTAAAGATTTAAAATGAAATAAAATAATTATCTAAAATTGTTTGGGACAATGATTTATGCTTTAAAGTTGTTACCACATATTTTAACTTGCGAGTCCGTAATAACTCGCTAGCATGGACACCTTCTTGTTAAAGCCAAAATCTTTTTAGCTTCTCAAGCACGTTTAGAGCTTCATGGCATGCAAATTTTTGTATTTTCATACTATCATCCTCAAGATTATTTCCTTTCTCTTCTTGTCTTATTGCAACAATGATTTCTTCTTTAGTTAAAGCATACACGATTTGTTGCTCATTTGGATGATCGATGAAGAAATTAATTCCGTCATGACTATTTTATTCTCCTCATCCACTTTATTTGTAACTTGCAATTCATTGATATCGAGTGTCCTAATTTTGCAGTGGTTAAAACCATTGGCAATTGTTTGTGGTTTCATATCAATTGACCATATATCAACTGTATTTACAGTTCCATCAATGACACTTATCTTTGCTGATTCCAAGACACGATCTTTTATCTGTTTTAAAAGTAGGCAATTGAAGCGCTAAATTAAAATCTCGATACTACTAAAATATGAATTGAAATTCTAATACTATATTACTAAAACATAACATAAAATAAGAAATAAAAAACCAACAATACTAAAACATAACATAAAATAAGAAATAAAAAACCAACAATGGGTTGGCCGAGTGGTAAAGGCTTGAGACCAAGATGTTTGCTCTCCCTGTGGTCTTAGGTTCAAATCACAAGAATGGTTGCTAATATTGTTGGCCATGGACCGGGGGCTTGCCCTGTTTTGGAAGCCTTGTTCGGGGATAGGAAACTAGTTAAGGTACATATAAGCTGACGCGGACACCACCGGTAATAAAAAAAAAGGAAATCAAAATAATAATTTTAATTTTTGTAACGACATTTTTATTAAGTTATAGTCTCCTTGTAATAATAAAATTAGTTAATCTCATTATGACTCCATTTTATATATATACAAATTTTTAAAAACCACCATTATATAATATGATGGCAAAAGAGTAAAAAACTATTCTATGAGTTATTGAGTTTGAGTTTCTCCAGACTCTAATAGAGGTGACTATCGAGGCTTTTATCCAACTGACAATTCTAAGACACCGAAGGATTAATTGAGGTACACACAAACTGACCCGAACAAGTCGACGGTAAACTAATAATAATAACACATTTTTGTTTCAATAATTGAAATGTCCAAAAGAGTTTCATTAGTGCAAAAAAATTGTTCCTTTATATCAATAAAAGAAATAACACTTAGCAATAAATCCCCAAAATAAATATATTATTTATATTTTGTTTATGTTTATGATTGGATAATATCATTATATTAATAAGTAATAAATGTTGATATTGATTCAAAATAATAATACTAACTAATAACATAACCAATATGATTAACTAGCTCCACAACCTTAAATCAAATGCATATTATTAGCTCAATATTACCTTTATGATGTTATTAATAGATAAAACTATGCTTACTCACAATCTTACTATCCTGATAAATATAACGGTATAGTACGGGTACTATGCATATGGTACCCGTACTATGCCGTTATATTTTTCAAGATTGTAAGATAATTAGTAAGATTGTGAGTAAGCATAGCATTACTCGTTATTAATAGATAGACTTAATTAATATAATATTCTATATAGGATTTGTTATTGTTTTGTTATCCAATCATCGATTATACAGTACTAAATAAAAGGGTGGATTCTAAAATATAATTTAATTTAATTAGGTGCAACAAGCTGAAGGAATATAATGTTTAATTGGACTAAACCTACCTCTTTCAAATAAATTTGATGTAATTTTCACATCTATAAAGTCATAAGAAAACCTTCCTTAAAAATTGTGTATGATTCTGATTCTAACATCTCAACCCCAGCAAAATATATAAATATTATTTGTTTTGAGTCCAGGCTCCTATAGATTTACAATTGGTTTCGCGTAAACATCTTTCACCCAAAACATATTTAAATATTTAAGAGAAATCAAACATTATAAACACATTTAAATCTGTGTAAGCCAATACATAGTAAAGAAATCTGATATAAATTTCTGAATTTGAATGAAATGGTTAAATCCCGCTTCAAAATGTGTAAACTATTATATACACTTGCTAATTTTCTAACTCTGCTTTGAAGCCTATTCATCATATGAATCAGACTGACTTGCTATGTACAGTGATATTCAACCTTTATCTACTTCAATCCTGACTGATGCTATATTCTATGAAAAAATATTCATTTCCGATTCCCTCCTATATTCTGACTGATGCTACTAAGATTAGAGATAAAAAATGGAAGAGAAAAACCTGAGAAAAGATTGGTCTTCAGGATGCATTCTCATCAAGGTCACAAAGAAAGCAAGGAGGATCTGTAGACTTCTCTGGAGGAGTGAATCTTCAGGCAGCGAATGTGGAAGTAGTGGCCGCATGGCAAAACTGCAACAGATGGAGGAATACTTGGCTGGGAAATGGGGCAATCGGCTTCTGGTGTGAATGAAAGATCCCTCTTGCAAAAGAAACACTCTGTTCCACTTCGTTGAGGAGGTTCGTTGAAATCTGCATAAGTGTAATTACAGTCATGGCTATTGTAATGGCGAGCATTCATATCATCCTTAACATTACAAACATTAGAGGCACACTGAGGTATTAGGTTTAGCCGGATTTTCTGCAACAACAAAGCTTTAATGTCTATTCCCAAAATCTAGATGCATGGGAAATCTGGCTGTGGCAAACTTAAATAAGCATTTAGATGTCCAGCTTAGCTTGGAGATGATAAACCAAGGTACATAAGCCAAAACAGATCCTTTTGCTGCCATGCGAGTTCTCAGTGATGTACAATGGTAAACAATCTTTAGACAAAATAAGATCAACAAATAATCTGAGGGACCTTACTTGCCCCAGATTGAAGTCATGATCAGAACCTGATCCCATTCCCATCCAACCTATTTGTGCTAGTCTATTATAATTTTTCAGTGTGAAATAGAAATAGCCAGCCACTATAAAATATGGGTCTATTAGAAGGGTATCGTTGCTTATAATTGAAGAAATGTTGTATATGGAAGGAAGCAAACTTACAAAACTAAGGGAAGTCAACAACAAATATAGATCTTAGAAACCTGAAAAAAAATACCTTGCTTTATGCGATTGGTTGGAAAATTTTTAGTCCCTTGTGCAAGAGCATGCAGGTCTGACAAATCAGTCTGGGACTGTGGTGTACGAGATGGTCGAATTGGAGGGGTTTTGTATGCAGATCTATTAGAAGATGGTCGATATTGACAGGCTTGGTTTGTAGAACTATTAGATGATGGTCCAACTGGAGCATTGGAAGCCTGAGCAAGTCGACCAACTGGAATTACTGGACCTATGATTTTAAAACCTAAAAATCAGATTACAAACAGTAAAGTTAAACAAAATTTATATGTGATCATGGAGCTAAATGTTAATTACCAAAGGTATAAGCCGGTGAAGTCAGTCTACCGGCAGGCTGAATAGGAACAGTGGTTTGAGATTGACCAAAGTTACCAATGAGCATCCAGCAAAAAATATTACAAATATACCTATAAGAAAATGGATGAATTACACAGATCTAGAGCCCTCATTCAACCTGGATTAAAGTCATTATAATTGGTAATAGTTCAATTCAACCAACTTATGCATGTTCATTATAGTGTTCCATAATGGACAGAAAATAGCACAACAATCACTAAAAAGGCCAGAAGAGGTCAAGTAAAATATTAATAAGGTATACATTTTCTCAAGGGGTTCCGTAACTTAAAACTTTATACAGGGAAAGGAACTTTTAAAATAGATTTGAAGAAGAAGAAGAAGACATACCTTGCACCACATGACAAGGTATAAATTCCTTGGCCAAGGGTGAAAGAGGATGAGCAGTGCGGGTCGCAGCAGTCTGGGATACGGGACAGAAAATCTGTGTTTTGGGTGAGAAAGGAGCTGTCTGGACCGGTGGTGTGGGAGAGGGAGCAGCTTGAATTGATTCTGAAATAGAAGAATCTGTCTGTGGTTTTGTTGTATGCTGAACTGGGTGAGCGACTGGATAGGGATTAGCAGTAAAAGAGGGGCAAAAAACTGGAGAGACTAGGGCTGGATGTCTCCATTGAGATGGTCCAGTAGGATTGTTGGAAGCTTGAGCAGTTTCCCTTCCCCTTACAACCGATCTTACTTGACCTGTAAATGGTGAAAGTCAACACTCCTAAGGAGTTACACAAATTTGTCTGATAAGACAATGACAAAAGAGCCCACCCCCCCGTTTTTTTCAAATAAATCAATGATGAGCTAAATAACTTGACCCAGGCAGACAAACATAAACTAGCAAAATTCAGGATAGCAACATGACTGTTGTTTCCTTCCATAATCAATTTTGTCTGTTTTTGTTTCATCTTCTATAAACTTAATAGTAAATCAGCTCACATGCTATTATCAGATAACAAACATACTTATCAGAGCTATATTCATGCCTAACAACCCTCTAGTCTCACAAGTACAATATGGCTGAGATTTTTCACATAAACACAGAACATTTTGGGATCAAATTTAGTTTAATACAGGAAAAATAAATGAATGTTATTTGCCAAAATGAGACTATCAGTAGGGAAAGAAGAATCCAATAAACGTATGCATTCCAGTGATATAACAGAGTAAAACATATAAGGGATTCTATTTCATTGAGCACCAACATTCTTTGGAAACAGACCACCTTCAGCAACTTGAAGTATACTCTCCTTGCTATCAGAAAAATGCAAATATCCAGAATTAAGTTCATGAACATTTAATTCAGCAATGAAGCACTCTCCCCGCTAGATGGTTGAACCAGAGTTTCAATGAAAACTATAATTTCCATGAAATTTTGATGTTTTGATTGCCACACCTACAAGTTTGAGTTGGTTATTCTAGGTTCTCTTGATGAGAGAATTACAATTTGTTTCCCGTAAAGTAATTCTTGGAAGAACAACAATTAGTTTTACTAATTAAAAAGGGTCATAAAAATTAATAATTTCTCCACAATTCTAATATGTATTAGAGATAGGATAACTGAACATATAATTGTACTGGAAATTGCCATTCAGTGTGCAGCAACATTGCTTTCCCAAGAGAGACTAAATGACTTATCCTAATATAAAGATGTAGAATAGCTATTTGCCATATCATACTTTAATAAGTGGACAAAAGAAAAATCCACCAGGCAAGATATCCAAATCACTATCTTGTGAGGAAGAGTCAGATGTTGTTTCAATATGACAGATACACCTTGACAGGATAGAGATGTAAGAACAGAGTGAATGCCTTACCAGCCAATTGAAACGGTATTCCCTGGGGAAAAATGTAACCCTGAACACCAGAATTTTGATTAGCTGGAACTTGGTGCCCTGCAGCTAAAATCAAAATAATGTTATTTCAGAAAGGAATCGATGACTACAAAAAAAAGGTTGTATAGATAGTTACTTTATCATACTTTAGTCTAGGCCAAAGAAAAATTGACTTGGCAAGATCCAGATTACCATCTTGCCAAAAAGAATCCGATGCCGTTAAAAATATGGCAGATACAAATTTATAGGATAGAGCTGTGAGAATGGAGTGAATGCCTTACCAGCCAGTTGAAGCGGCGATTCTCTAGGGAAACATGTGATTTGAACACTAATATTTTGATTAGCTGGAAATTGTTGCCCTGCAACTATAATAAAAAATGTTACTTCAGAAAGGAAGAAGTGAATACAATATATTAAGTCATCAAGAATTGAAACTACTGAGAGATATGTTTAAAAAAATTATACAAAGAAAAAATAAAAAAAAAATCTTAAGCTCATAGAGTATACTTCAGCGACTCTTACCATGAAGAGTTGAGCTCAACTATGAAATTGTGGTAACTAGACATGAAACTTCATAAATCCAATCCTACTTAAAAGGCTACCAGGTCAAAGTTACCCTGTTCATTCAGCGAACTATTGGACCCAACATCTTCATTTCTCAGTGGTGAGGAAGCAGAAGTCGGTATATCATCAACTCAAAATCATTGGTTCTACCATGGAATAGATTGATAAGAAGTAAATTCTATCAAACAACATAACCAAGAAACAGAGAATGAATTGATAGCATCAAATTCAAAAATTGCTAAAGAATAAAGGAAGCATGATTAACAACAATGGTGATCAAATTCAAATTCTAACTCCGCAAAAGCAAACAAGAAGTTTGGTTAACCAACAAATTTCACAAAACCCATTTCATCATCTAAGATCATCTCCAACCACAAACACCAAATTGGTGCAACTTTCACACTAAATTAGTTTTACTTTTGGTGTATTTCACTATTGCATCTCCAACTCATTACACCAAATATTACATCAAAAAGAATATTATTTTTCTTTTTCTTTCTATTAATAATCAACAATTAATAGATTTCCACTAATTATTTTGTATATATTAATTAAATATGGGAATCATATTTTATTAAATAATAAAACTTTGAAAATTATACTAATTATTAAAACTTAAGCATATTAATCAATAAACATTACATTTAATATAAAGAAAAATCATCAAATAAATGCACCAAAAAAAAAAAAAAAAAAAAAAAAAGACAACAAACTCAAAAGTAAAATTCTATATTGATAGTGATTTATTTCCGAATTAGTATATTTTTCCCACAAATGATCGATTAATGCATTTTGAAAGAACAGATGAGCCTCTGTACCTTTGATTGTCTATAGTGAGCTAATTCTTTTTAATATTTTGATGATTTTAGAGATCTGAAACTAATTTACCAGAATACTAAATTATATTTTTAGTTTATATGTATTTTCTTTAATTTTAGTGTTTTTAAATTAGTGTTAATTTTTATTTTGAATTATTTGTAGTTTATATTTTGCATTGAATAAATTTTTTTAATTTTATCATTTTTTGATTATATAATTATTGACTTTATTATATAAATATTAATAAATAATAACAAATTAACATAAATACAAATAAAAAATAAATAACAAAAATAAAGAAATAAAATTATTTTTAATAGATGAATGTATCACGCAAATTGGTGTGATGAATAGTATTACATCAAATTTGGTGTGATACTATTACTTACCAATTGTGTGTAGTTTTTAGTGTTGGATGGAGCAAATTTGAACAGTTCCCCTACCCCTTACAACCAGTCTTACTTGACCGTAAATGGTGAAAGTCAACACTCCAAGGAGTTATACACATTTGTCTGATAAGACAAATACAAGCATTCAGCATTTATATGCAAAAGCCCCCCTCCTATAAATCAATGATGAGTTAATAACTTGACCCAGGAGGACAAAGTGACTTATAATAGTTTTGCACTAATATGGGACCACAAACATAAATAGCAAAATTCGGATAGCAACATGACTGTTGTTTCACTATCAATGTACAGATAAAAAAAGGTTTATCTAAACTGTCATTGATTCTACAAGCATAACATATTCAAAGAACTTTTGAATTATGTTTGAAACGAAGTTCCCTTGAAGGGTCTCAAGAAGTAACCCTAGTTATACTTCTGATTAATTGGCATGATCCAGTTTGGACCCACTAATCATCAAAAGGAGGTCAATCCTCTCTCTCTACCAATTGAGGTGCATTATTTCTTTGTCCATCAAAATAAAGCTGGAAATATAATACCTCATCAATCGTAGCATTCAAACTTAACAGCTAAAGCACAATTGGACTCATGGAGAAATCGTTTCAACTGGGGGACAAGCCCATTAGTAGAAACAGTGACCTTGCGAGGACTGAAGTGAAGGCCTTGCTCATGCACCATAATGTCGGAAGCTTTTATGACATTTCCAACATTGTGAAGTGGCTCTCCCATTCCCTA
The DNA here is from genome assembly GCF_008641045.1 of Pistacia vera. Lineage (NCBI taxonomy): Eukaryota > Viridiplantae > Streptophyta > Magnoliopsida > Sapindales > Anacardiaceae > Pistacia > Pistacia vera. Next base: position 397,836 of record NW_022196342.1, read on the forward strand.
CACAAGTACTGTTATGACAATAATTAGGATAGACCAGATAATCTAGAAGCTCCGTGTTTAGCAAGAGATAAGATGAAATTGCTTGACAGCATTTAATGATTACAAAATGCTAAGAAGTTGAGGCAAAAGGTGCGCATTGGAAAAAAAAACATGAAAGGTCTATTGAATTACAAGTATATGTTTCTTATCTCTGTGTGTACATAAGTGGTGTGCCTGTCTCTGTGAGTACTTGCAGTCCTCCAAAAGGATTAACAAAGTTCATGTTAGAACAAACCAACACAAAAGAGAAAAAGTTACTGGTATCTAGTAAAAAGATACACATAAACTCCTTTTAGAAAACCATGCCAAAAGAATAATAACTCCTTTGATCATTGCAAACTATATCTATGTCATAAATACAAAATTGATTCTCTTGTCTTCACAACAGTTTTGAGGAGAAAATCACCACATCAGAGAAGGTAGGGGGTCCTTTACAAAACATTGGGGCTAAAATATATTATTGTTTCTATACAATTCAAACATATACAAGGTATTACCAATCAAAGTTTGGACATTTGTACACGAAAAATAATATACAACTTTTTGTTTCTGATACAAAAAGAAGAAAAAAAACCTCGTGAAACCATAGTGAGAATATTAATAGCGTATACTGACAGTACAGCATAGGTCCTGGAACAAAGTATCACTCTACTGAAAAAACCTCACTAAACTGAAAGGTTGTTTCCATATGTGCACTTACGTAGCCTTATAAAACAAATGTGCACTTACCAAAAACACACCATTTGAAATGGAGCCAACTTCACTTGAGAGCAGGCACCGTGAAAAAACAGCCTACTCTACTATCTCAGCTGTGGTCAAATGTCTCTTCAAACCCATCCTGTAAAAAAAAGAAAAAAAAAAAAATGGACATATTATGGCACGAACCTTATATTAGAGGACAAAACCATGAATAACACATAATGTGAAGCTATGCGAAATATTATACTTGCCTGCCAGTGTAGCAGAATTGACAATTCATGGCACAACCCACCTGACTTGAAACACAGACAGTCGTTCTACCTCTATCACATGGAATGATGACTGTTTCAAAATCAATGAGAAGATTCTCAATGTAATGCAACGTTCTAATCTAAATATGTAACATCCATGTCAAATATTTGGTACATAGACAATTACAAGGGACAGTAACTAATAAATATGAAGCAAACAAAATAGATTATTCTACCTTCTTAGTTCCGTCAGATGCTGTGTAAATGTCTTTCAAAGATAATGCCTTGAATTCAGCATATTCACTCAAACATTTTCTTGAAATCCTTGTTCAAGCCTACACAATATACAATTCTTAAAACCCAGCAGACATACAAGAAGGAACCCGATACAATCTCCCCACAATAAATTAAAATGCCGCATATATGTAGTAAATCTATGACAGACTATATCCACCAAATGATAGTACCTTCCATCTCGTCAATACAATGTGCCCAGATGTTCCCATAGAGGCGCTTCCACAACATTAAAGCCTGACCTGATCTGAACCCATGGGACTGAACGCATTGCTGTCAAAGCACACACTCATAATGGTGAGTAATATTACATTTACGCCACTCTTTTACACCATTTTCATTAAATTATGATGTGGCATATGCCACAACCACACAAATTCTATTATAATATTAAAAATTTAAAATAATTAAAAATTTGTGTGGTTGTGGTATATGTCACATCATGATGTAATGAAAATTGTGTAAAAAATTGATGTAAACGTAACATTACTCGATAATCGTAACTTACTTTCCATTATGTATACCCTAAAGGCAAAAAAGTCCACTCAAAATCATTGTTTCTACCATAGAACAGATTTCTAAGACATAAATTCTATCAAACAATAGAACCAAGAAACAGAGAATGAATTGATACCATCAAATTCAAAAATTGCTAAAGAATAAAGGACGGATGATTAACAACAATGGTGATCAAATTCAAATTCTAACCACACGAAAGCGAACAAGAAGTTCAGTTAACCACATATTTCACAGAACCTATTTCATCATCTAAGGGAGAGACAAATTCTTCCAAACACATTAACCAGAATCCAGAAAACTATTTCATTTCATCATTTTCTTTTTAATTGTCTTAAGAGGGTTGCAATAAAACAAGAAAACACTATAAAGTAATAAAAAGAAAGGAATCCCAGTTTGAAAAGGATTCAAAAGGGTTGAGAATGTTGGTAAAAAAATGTGATTAAAACCACTCAACGTTGAAAGATTTAAAGATAAATAAATATAAAAGAGTGATAATTAAATAGAAAAAAAAATAAAAAAATAAAAAGAAGAGCTTTACCAGAAACAATGAAGAAACGTACAGATGAAATTGAAGGTCAAAGGACTCTAATCTCACCACCACTCTTCTGAAGAGAAACTACCACTGAAATTTATTTGTCGTTGAAACTACCAGCGTATATATGTATTTTGAATCAAAACTCTTTAGATTGCTTAGGAAGATTCATAAATTTAATTAATAATATTATGATAATTATAACAAAAACTACGTAGAAGGGCATAAAGGTCATTTTCACTTCATTTAAACCTTAAGAGTGAAAAAATAAAATAACTTGAACAAGTATGTAAAAAAATTGAAAAAGAAAAGAAAAATCTGAAAAATTAAAATAAAAAAATCTGAAAACTTGAAATAACGATAAAAATTATGAGAAAATTGAAAAATAAAATGCAAAAAAAATATAATAACTTTGAAATTTTTTTAAAAATGGAAATTTTGAAAATTCCCAAAAAAAAAATAAAATAAAAAATTAAACCATCTGAAAAGAAATAAAAAATTATGAAAAATTTGAAAAAGAAATTAAGAATGAAAAAGAAGAAATAATTATTCTTATTGTATCGATAATTGATCATCTAATTAAAAGCATTAATATAAAAGAAATATTACTCATAGTAGGAAAACAAATTATTTAATATTAAATAAATGAGCAATATACTTTAATTAATAAACTTTTGCTAAGTGGCGTCAAAATTTAATCAACACAGCTTGATTATCAAACGGAATCAAATAGTGATAGTGGAATGAATATAAAATATGGACAACCATGGATCAGATCACAAACACACTCAACATTATGAATTTAATTACCTTTGTTCCACAGCTTCATTCACCAATATTTGATGTGAGGTTGTAGGGCGTTTTTTGCATTGGGATTGTCCCACTCCAATGGATTCCACCAGTCTTCTTCTACCTTGATTTCTTTAATTGCAGGCAGGGAAAGAGACAGAGGGAGCCTCTTCAGTTTTGGGCACTTGTATACTTCAATTTGTTTGAGAGAATCACAAACCATTACTCCATTGCTACTACATATCCTCTTCAATTCCGGAAGATCCCACAATCTCAATAATTTCAATTTAGGAAGAGCTAGTGTGAATCCCATGGTATTACTCCTTCCATCTTCCTCACTTTTTTCTTCACCACCATCTAATGTTATTATCCCCTCAATTTCTTCACACAACCTAACACCAATCACTTCCAGGTTTGGTAAGGCCCACAACAACTTAGCTGACAATAACTTCTTTAAATTATGACAATTAGATATGTATACAACTTTAAGGTCTGAATACTCTTCTTCGTTAGACAGAACATCACTTAAGCTTCTTACATCATCGCAAGCAATTAGAGATAGACACTGTAAGTATTTTGGGGGCGCAACAAAGTTAAGAGCAAACACTACATTTCTATCAACATCAACTTCTTCGACAGGAGGCCAAAATAAATAACACACATACGACACATATGGTGTATGTTTAAGTCCAACTAATGGAGAATGTAACGAAAGACTGTATTTTCTAAGTCTTGGACCTCCACTTCCTAAAGATTTAACATGTATCTTAAAGTCTTCTACTTTGTGAAAGCACACTTCCAAAGTATCTAATTCACTCAATTTTGATGCCTCCTCAATCGTTGCTTCTGAAGTTTTGGATCCCCAATACACTCTCAATTTTTTGACACAACTTAGTTTAGATAGCATCCCAACTGGTAACTTTTCTAGTTCCTTTGAAAAAAGATTAAAGTATCTAAGCTTTTGCAACATCTCCATACCTTGAGGGACTTCTGTTATTATAGTTCCTCCAAGGTCCAAACTCCAAAGACACACTAGCTTTGCTAAACAAGGAACATGCTTTAATTTAATGCAATATTGAAGCAACAATGCTGTGAGATTCGTCAAGTAAGAGATAGAATTTAGCAATTTCTCGATACTAGTGTAGGAAAGATTGAGAATCTTCAACCCTACAGAATTTGGCAACTTCTCGATACTAGTGTAGGAAAGATTGAGAATCTTCAACCCTTGCATCCTTACAAAAAAAGATTCAGGAATATTTTCTAAATAAACATTTTCTTGTAGAAGCAAAGTTGAAAGAGCTTGACAATCTGGTGACATATTTGGAGGAATTTCTGATATCTCATTCCTCATTAATGAAGCCTTTCCAAGATTCTGTTTCCATTCTTGTTCCCTTGGTAATTCTTGCAATTTCTCTCCAGCTTTTACCATGAATAAAGGACTCATGCTTGTAATGTACAATGCCATTTCTCTTATAAGATCATGCATCTTCACACATCTTCCATCATCAGAACTCTCCAACAAACAATTGTTAACAAGTCTATTCAATATAGAATAACCCTCATCGTACATTGCTTGCATTCTAGCCCTTTCATCTACCAATCCTTCTGCAATCCAATAATCTATTAACTCCTCTTTCGGGATTTTGAAGTCTTCGGGATATAGTGCACAATATAAGAAACAATGTTGCAACTTTTTATGCTTCAAACGATCATAACTGAATTGCAATCGAGAAATTACTGACAAGACTTTATCACTTCTTATATAGTCAGACAATTCATTGAATGCATTCCTCCATTCACAAATGTCATCCACTCCTTTCATGCAGCCGGCTACCGTTACAACTGCGAGTGGCAAACAAGCACATTGATCCACAATAAGTTCCACCAGTTCTTTTAATGTTGGAACTTCAATAATATAGACTTCCACTTTATCTACAAATAACTTCAATGCTTCATGTTTTGCAAGAGGCTCCACTCGTACTACTTTACAGCCCATAGAGTGACATACATCTATTGATCGAGTTGTTATCATCACTTTGCATCCATTACCTTTTGTTGGTTCAGGTATTCCTACTTCCTCGAGTGAAAATGATTCCCACATATCATCTAATATTAACACAAATCTTTTTCCTGCAAACATTCTTAATAACATCGCTGCCCTTATTTTTTGATCTTCAGGCCCTTTAAAATTTGGATCAAACATAGATGCAATTTGATCTTGCAATTTAGCAAGATCAAATGGTTGGGAAACAGTGACCCATATCACATGATCAAATTTACCCTTTTCTTGTAGAAGTCTATTATTAATCCGTTTTATGATTGTTGTCTTCCCAACTCCCCCTATCCCACAAACTCCAATCTTGGTGACCTCATTTCCCATCAAGTGTGCCCAAATTTCTTCCATATTTTTCTGTGTATTTGCACCAACCAATGTCGTTGTTGGTAATGTCAATCCTCTCGCCGGAGGTGTATCAATTACCAAACTTTGAAAAGAACTTCGCTTTTGTTCATATTCTTTCACCTTTTGAATCTTCTCTTTGACAAGCTTACTGAGACGCACACGTGAGAAAATTTTCTTTTCATGGACTTCCTTTTCAATATTTTCTACCTCACCAGTAATCGTTTCTATATTTCGCAACCAATTACTGACTTCTTCCTTTGGTAGCTTACCCATTGCATACTCTGCCTTCAGCATTTCCTCAACATCTTTCTTTCGGCTGTTTAAATCGTTCAATTCCCGCTTAAGGTTACTAAAATTTTCTTGAAGCTTTCTATGATATTCAATATATGTGCATAGAGGTGGCCCAATGCACTTTAAAATATCAAGGAATGTTCCGAGAAGCTCCATTGGCAAGTCCTATATACAATGTATTAACTGCATCAGTAAAAGGTTTCCTCCTTTGAGGTAGTTAAAGTAAATTGCTCTCGTAAATGTAATTTTAAATAAAGAAGTAGTCAAACTTTATGATATGAACTTGTCATTAAAACTATTGTCAATGTCATAAGAAATTTTTATAACAATAGCTAGTTAAAATTGATGATCAACTCAAACTACAATATTTTTCCCCATTAGCATGCCTAGAGAAGGAGAACGCTACAGAGATAGTTGATAACATGGAATCAAAGAACAGAAATTTTTTAAGAAAAAGAGAGAGAGAGAGAGAGAGAAGATATGAAGTGGGGCTCTCTCACATAGCTCAGTACATAACTAAACATTCTCTGTAAAATAGAAGTAAAATTGACCTCAAATTATTACATACAAATTAATGTGTCACTATTTTTATGTGATTTTTAACCCCGTCTTATTTATCAATATGAAAAAAAATAATCATACAGTGGGATAAATATAAATCTAAACAAGAAAAAGTAAGTTTCAAATTTGAAATTGGGAAATACAAATGTAAATAAAAAACCTAATTAAGTTTGAAATGGGGGAGAGAGATGTAAACAAAAAACACTTAATCAAGCTTAGAATGATATTTTCAGTATTAAACATGGTTTAAAAAGATCTTTTTTAAATATAAAGAGGTGTATTTATGAATGATATTACTCATAAAAAGATATTAATAAATTAGATGAGGGTAGAACTCCTTTTCTCAGATAATATCACTCATAAAAACATGGTATGGTCCTGTTATTTAAGCCCCACCCAAACACTTTCTAAGCCCCAAAACCAATTAGAGAAATAAAATTTAAATAAATCTTAGATTATTCCAAAATTACCCTTTTTTCCTAATCCTTTTTAACTTTTCCACTTTCCTAATATTTTCTTTAACTTATATTATTCATGGAAAACCCATAAAAACAAATCAAAACAAGATTGGAAATAAGAATTGACAATATTTCTTGCCATGATTTTGAAAAAAATATTATTAACAAGAATTGAATCTTGTGCTGAATCAAATAATATAACATTATTAATAATCTGATGAAATAAGAAAATAAGTTCAAGTAACAATAATGGGGATGGGAATGGGAATGTGAATATGTGAAGGAATAAAATATGACTACCTTTAACAATGAATACTGACAAAATGAAATAAAATTTATACTTTTTGGACAAAATTACCCTCAATATTAAATGATTATATATGTATATTTTATAACAATATAAAATTTATTATAGATTAACTCAACATATCACTCCATAATTTAATATGTTTCATAAAATATTCAAATTGAAATTAATTATTATAATTAATTTTGATATAATATTAACATATTTTATTTCCTAAATACAAATATTAATTTTTATTTAAATAAAATAATTCCAAAAATTGAAAACAGGTCAATACAGGTCAACATCACCAGATGGCGTATGAATGACTCATGAAGGATCTTTGACCGACGATTGACCATTTTGGATAGAAATTGGTCGTTGAAGACTAGCATAAGAATGTCATGCACGGCGGCCATATCTCCCATCATTGCGATTGACGTCCATACACTAAAAATGTGAAGGGACGCCACCATCTTGTGACATTGACCGGTTTTAAAATTTTAATTTTTTTTTATGATTTTTTAAATAAAATAACATAATTTATGTTTTTTAAATAAAATAAAATAATTTCTGTTTTTTAAATAAAATAAAATAATTTATGTTTTTTAAATAAAATAATTTTTTATCAAAAGCGTGATTTTTTTATTTTTAAATAATTTTTTATTATTAATTTAATAATAATTTAATTATAAAATAATTCATATTTAATTACATTAGAAAAGGATATAATAGGACTAGTTGTTTGAAATAGGGGCAATGATAGAATTTCCACCCATTCCTTGCCCTTGTAATACCCATTCCTCCCAAAAATCTTATAAATCAAATATAATCCCATAAAGGTCTCAAGAGAGACAAAAAAATAAAAATGAAAACGAAATAGTGAAAAAGAAACACAAGAACAAAACAAAACAAGATGTACAAAGCTAAGGGTGAAATACTATCATTAAACATGATTAAATTTTCCTCCCTTTTAATTCCTATGGAAATATATATCTTGAATTAATATTTAGTTTTGTATGTATCAAACTTAGAAAGGAAAATATCAAAACAGAAAAGAGAAAAAGACGTGTAATTCTTTGTAAGCACAAATGATACAAGGAAAGAAATAATATATCTCATATACATATCTTAAAAAAGAGTAATTATAGACAACTCTTTAGAATGAAATATTATCTTGAATTAATTAATACAATCATCTAACAAGATACCTCTTATGAAAATATTATATAATCTAAGAAGGTGCTTCAATAGTTTAACATCTAAATGATTTTATTAAGATTGTAATTATTAATCAACTATCGTATGTTAAAATTGACTTTGATGATGAAATTTGTGCCTTAATTCTTATGACCTTTTTACCAAATAGTTAGGAGTCCATAAGAGTAGTATGTCAGTAATTTAATAGGTTGTGTAAAGTTAAAACTTATTGACTTTAGGGATAAAATTCTTTGTGAGGAGATTTGTGAGAAATATTCGGGTGAGACAACACCAAATGCCTTAAATGCTGAAACAAAAGGTAGGGTCTATGATGTAAATTCCAACAGAGGCAAAGTTAGACCAAAGTCAAGGAATGAAAGAAGTAAGTCTAGATTTCGTAAAAAATAAAAATAAAAAATGTAGTGTTAGAATTGTGGCAAGATGGGCCACATAAAAAGGAATGACGAACACGGTAGAAAAAGGAAAATAGTAATGACACCTCTAATGTTGTGATTGTAAAGTTATTTTATCGACTCTTGAGTTTTAAACTTAGGAGCTTTATTTCATACTACAACACATCATGAAATTCTAGAGAATTATGTAGTTAGAAATCATGAAAGTGTGTATCTAGCATATCTGAACCATAGGATATTATTGGTATGAGTGATGTTAGGTTGAAGATGTCAAACGGGTCTATGGTATTTTTATAGGAAGATTTAATATTGCTAAATTCCATGGCCTTTGGTGAGTTAAATTATTTGAAGGGGGGGGGGGGGGGTGTGGGGGGGTCGTCTATGGTATTTTATAGGAAGATTTAAATTGTTAAGTTCCATGGCTTTGGTGAGTATATTATTTGAAAAAGGGGGGGGGGGGGGGGGGGGGGGGGGTGGTGGGTAAATGAAATGCACTAGATAATAGAAATGTCAATTAATAGCTAAAGGGGGAGGTATTGGATGATTCTTCAAATGTGAAAGGAGGTCAGGGTTAATCTTTCATACCCTTGGGGTGTGAGTTTAAACTGAAACCTTAGGGGAAGGTGAGGGGTAATAGTCCCAAAATTTTAATATATAAGCTCTTTCGTTTTAGAAATTAAGAAACAATAAACATGGCACTAACCATTTTGTACTAATCCAAGTACTAACATTGAAAATTTGAATTTTTTTTTTTTTTTAATTTCAAATTTTTAATTAGTACTTGGATTAGTACAAATGGTTAGTGCACATACATTACTCATTAAGAAATTGGTCATTCATGATTCTTAAGGTGGGAAAATGTAATTTTGCTTGAAAATTAAATAATCATTTGTCATCTATGCATGCATAATAGTTAAGAAACAAGAAGTGAACAAACAATTATGTGGAGATTAAGTTAACGAGAAACCAAACAATAAAATTCAAGTAATAACTTATAAATAATATTGAAAAAAGAAATATATAATAGAATCATATTATGCAACTCTTTACATTAGTACTGTTATCTAGGGTAATAACAAAATCTTTTAAAAAAAATCAAAGACATCGTACTTGAACTAATTGACTGTAGCTTGATATTCAAATATTGTGAAAGATAGAAGCACCAAGAAGCTTATTGAAGGTAAGAAGAAATAGTTAATTAAGTAAACTGATATTTTTAAACGTAATAGATCTACGTTCAAAGTAAAAAAAAATGATTGAAAGAAATTAAAGGAATTATACCTGAAGTAATTAATGGATATGCAGCTCAATCTTCAAATATATGTTGAAAATGGATTGATGGCAACAAAGTTATTGTTTGGAGAAAGTGAAACCAAGTTATTGTAGAAAGATCAGTTTGGAAATACAAGGAAAACCAATAAAAAATAACAGAAAGAAAAAGAATTCAATGAACAATAGATGAAGAAAGGTACAAATGAGCATGCTTCGTAATCAAGTAAAGGAAGGAAAGTTATTAATGTAGTAATTCTAAACTTGAGGTTAAAAGGATCTGATTTTTCCAACTTTTCTGTTTTATTTCAATCAAAAAGAATGTTAGTCTTGTACATACTTTGATGCTAAGTTTAAGCACCAACGAATTTTTACGTGTGTAACGCTGATTGGCTGTTCAAAATACATGAAAATGAAATAAAGCGAAATAAATGTAAAGGGAGTTTTTTAAGTGGTTCGGATGCTAAGGTAGCAAGTCTACGTCATGACTTGTATTGATGTTCGTGTGGGTCAGTCGCGGTTGCGGGCTGACTTACATAAGTTAAAAAAAAGTAACAAATGATTACAGGAGAGAGAGAGTTCTTTTGTAGAGAAACAGCCGAATCCCCTTAATGAAGGGGTCTTCCTCATTTTATACTGAACTGAAGCGTTAATCATCACTAAATCCATGGTTTGGTGTGATTGTCAGGATGTAATCCGGCTTTACGTCTTATTTCCTTTTCCCAAGCTGACAACGCACGACTTATTGCAGGGAAATGGAGCGTGTAAGCTCCATATCACTTGGCAGGTCTGACGTGTGCGCGTTGCTCTGACGGGAGCAGGTCAACTTCAAGTACTTTCCCACGTCAGCCTTTATTTTCCTGGGCATAACAGAAGCCCCTAGTTTTTAAGGTTCGAGGGTCGGACCTTGGAAACTAAGTTACGTCGGAGTTTTTGGTCGCTCCGACCTGAACGGGATGAGCGGACAGAACTCTGGCGAACACGTTCGCGTGTGTTCCTGCCAGAGCGACCTGACAATTCTCACCTTAGCGACCTGGATCTGAGGGACGCTCCTCTACAGATTCAATGAGCCTGGTTTTACGTGTCAGGCGATTGCGTGCGTTAAAGCTTTGTCAGACACATATAATGCCTGCGTGCTGAGTTGGCACCGTTTGACAGCGGTAGGGCGCAGCGCAATCGAAACGACGACCATTATCACGTCATTTAATGCGACGTGGGGCGCATTTAATGCGGGGAGGAGAGAGAGTGGGTTGTGTTCAGTTCCAAGGGGTGGTAAACGTCGATTCGCAACCCTCATATAAAAACTTGCATTTTTTGATGAGGTCACCGAAATTTCTTTCGCTTCAAGTGAAAAACCTTTACACACCAGGAACAGTTTCTTCGATCGGGTTTTTTCAGGCAATCGAAACGAGTTTCGGCATCAGCTTCGCATCTCAGAGAGTAAGGTTTTTCTTTTCCTTTATATATTTTTTTTTTTTTTTTGCACTGGTTTGGTTGAATAGTGGCGTTGGTCTCCGGTGTTTCACCGGAGACGCGACGCCGCCATTGGATTCGAGCCGTGGATGGCGGCTCGAGTCATTTGTAGATTTTAAGGTGTCCTCTGTCATTACATGGGACGAAACACGAAGGCCCTAATGACCGTGTCTGTCTGTCAGTGTTGCAGACTGGAATGGAACCGTCAACATCCAGACCTGAGGAAGGAGCCAGCTCGTCCTCGCGGGAAGTCCCGAGGACGCAGCCCTCGATGTCTACTCGGTTCTGACTTCCGAGGAATATAATAGAATAAGACGCAGTACGATATTCGCGCGGAGGTGTTCCTCGACCCAAACCAGACCGTCACGGCGCCCGGCCGATGCCTTGCCACGATTCTGAGGAGATCTTCAAGGGTGGAGGGAGGATTCCCTTCCATCCTTCATCAGGTCGGTCCTGGATCATTTCGGGATCCAAAGATGCAATTGACGCCAAACGCGTATGTCATCGCTGTCGCGATGTACATCGCGTGCTGCGAGAGCGGCTTGGGAGAGCCAACGGCGGTGGAGCTCGGTGTCGCTTACCTTAAGAAGAGTACGGACAAGGACTCGTACTACTGTCTCGGCGACCTACCATTGCCGCGGGATAAACAGCTACCCCAGCAATGCGGGAGCCTACGAGACAAAGTTCTTCTTTTCTTTTACAACGGCATTCCGTTTTCAAGATCAAGTAGGTTTTCTCGCTGAGTTCATTATCTGCTCGCCTGATCCATAATAACGACCTGCTTTGTTTTGCAGTTAATAGAAAGACGAGCAGTCGCTACTCGCTGACCCGGACAGGCTTGTATCCTTCCGAGTACTGGGAGAGGATAGTCGCGACGCGAGGAAGCTTGTGACCACCGCGAACTTGTAGAAGTACGGTTTTTTTCAGCGACCAGGCGTCCTTAGAACCTCGGAAGGTAAGTTACACTTGGTTCCTTCTGGTCGTAGAATGATCGTTTACTAACGACCTTGAATGCAGAAACGATGCCCCAAAGGAGTCCGGGCAGTCCCACCGAGCACCGTGTTGTCTTTCCTCGATCGAGGATCGAGAGGGAGGCTGATGTGCTCGTCCTGTCCCGGCACAGCCGGTGCGAACAGTCCTAGCTTCCCAGCCCCGCCCTGCTACGCAAGGGGCAACCAGGACGGAACAGGCCGCTCAGGCGCGACTGCTCGCCCCAGAGGAAGGCTCCGACCCAGAGGTCGAAGAAGAGGAAGCAGATTCAGCCTGAAGGGTCGGAGACTGAATCTGAGGGAGAGCCTCTGAGGTCGCGCCAGGGATCCGGAGTGGGCGGGAAGGAGCCCGTGAGCGAGGCAGGTGCTAGCGACAAGGCGAAGGATGCACTGTTTAGACTCGTTGGGGAGTCTGCCCGAGTACCTGCAACCAATTGTTTTGGCCTGCTAGATTGCGAGCTATCAGGTCGTATGACGAATTTTCAGACACGGGCGACGACCTGTTGGGTACGTCGTTTCAGCATCTGAGCAAGGTAAACTAGCCATACTTGAAATTTCAATCCGATTTATTTCAATCGTACTCTGCTCGCGGGATTGCTTGCGATGAGGATGTCCATGGAGAGGACAAGGCTGGGGGACGCAAAGGGAACAAGCGACCTGGAGAGGAGGTCGCGAAGCTAAAGCAGAGCTTGGAGTCCGTCAAGCTGAAAGAACACAGGCGTTCGAAGCGGCGAACATGTATCTGCACCAAAAGGACGCCGCTTTACGAACAGTGGATTTCCAAAAGGCCGAGCTCGACCGACGCGCGGAGGAGATTTAAGAGCTTCAAAGGACAACCGCCCGGCTCACCAAGGAGGTCGGAGAGAATGACCAGGAGATGCGGGCGACCTTCGAACGGGCCCAGCGAGCTGAAGAAGACAAAGGGGCTCCGAACAAGAAAGACTAGCTCTTGAGGCCGGCTTCAGGAGAGTCGGGAGAGAGTCGCTTCACTGACTGCGGAAATGCAGAATCAGTCCGAGGGGATGGAGGAGAAGGCCGTGGACTGGGCGATCGGATCCATCTACACCCTGTGTGCAAGGAACCCTGCTTTGACTTCTGATCCTCGGAGCTCTGGCAGGCGACCTTGCGGCTCATGGCCGAGGAGGACCAGGCTGCCGCAGCCGCCCAGGGACCCACCAGGCGGGTGGCTCTGGCTCGAAGGATCTTCCCGACCAGCCTTAGTGTTAGAGAGTCGTTCCCATTGTACCCGAGTCTTAAGACTTTTTGTACATGACATTTTCTTTACAATTGAAGTTTGCTTTTTTATAAACATGCACTATTTACAATTGTGATTTACATAAGCGATTACATATAAATTTTTACATGCGAACAGAACACATTCGAACCGTTTTAAGCGAACAGAGTATACTTGAAAAAGAAATTATCAAAAAATGAGCTGAGTTTGGGATTACGATAGTATGGTCGAAGGTGCCGGCGTTCCAAGCTCGAGGTACCTGGAGCGTTCAATCTTTTGAGATGGGTAGGTCCCGGTCGTGATCACTTTGTCGATCCGGTATGGACCTTCTCAGTTGGCCCTAGTACCCCCGCACTTGGCTCTTGGTCCGAGGAGAACTTCCTTTAGCACCAGGTCTCCGACCTGGAAGTCTCTTCGCCGGACTTTGAGTCGAATAACTTTTTGCTCGTGCTGGTAGGCTGCTATCCTTAGCGAAGCCTTGCTGCGACGCTCTTCAATTAGATCCAAACTTGCTCTCAGAAGTGCTTCGTTGTCGTCCTCGTTGTACAGGTCCCTCCGAAGAGAACCGGTCCCGACCTCTACAGGGATCATCGCTTCGCAGCCATAGGCCAGCGAAAATAGGGTTTTCGAGGTGGAGGTCCTTGGAGTTGTCCTGTACGCCCATAAAACTTCGGGGAGGTCGTCAGCCCAATTTCCCTTGGCTGCCCTGAGCTTGGCCTTCAGAGTGTGCTTGATAGTCTTATTGATGCTTCAACTTGGCCATATCGCTGCGGCCTGGCGACTGAGGCAAACTTTTTATGGATGCCCAGCTCGTCGCAGAACTGCTTGAACTCCTCATTATCGAATTGCTTTCCATTATCTGAGATGAGGGTATGAGAATTCCGTATCGGCACACTATGTTCTTGAAGACGAAGTCTCTTAACTTCCTGGTCGTGATCGCGGCTAGGGGCTCGGCTTCGACCCATTTCGTAAAATAGTCTACCGCGACCACGACATACTTGACCCCCCCCCCCCCCCCCCCCCCCTTTCCAACTGGCATGGGGCCGATAAGGTCGATCCCCCACATGGAAAATGGCCAGGGGCTAGACATAGTAACCAGCTGTGAGAAGGCGCTCGCGAAATGTCGCGAATCGTGGCATTTGTCGCACTTCTTGACAAAGTTGTGCGCATCTTCTGGATTTGGGGCCAATAAATCCCTGACGAACAATCTTATTCGCGAGAGATCGAGCTGCTGTGTGGTTACCACAGATCCCTCATGAATTTCCCTCATGATGTAGTTGCTTCCTCACTGGTTACACATCGGAGGAGAGGGGCACTGAATCCTCTCCTGTATAGCTGATCCCCGATGAGGTGAAACGAGCAGACCTTACTCGCAGGACCCTCGCCTTGACTTGTCGCTAGGCAAGGTTCCATCCTTGAGGCACTGTACAATGGGAGTCTCCAGGAATCTGGCTGAGCCACGTTCATGGACTGTTCGGTCGAGCTGATAGTCGGAGCATCGACGAAACGAAAGGAATGCTATCAGGAGCCTCTGAATCCAATGACGAGGCTATCTTTGCCAAAGCGTCCGCTATAGAATTGCTCTCCCTGGGGATCTGAGCGATTTTAAAGTGTCTAAACGAACCCAGAGAGACCTTAGCTTCTTCCAAGTAGCGGACCATGTTCCCTTCTTTGGCTTGGTATTCTCCTAGAATCTGGTTGACGACACAGCATGGAGTCGCTGTAGATATGATGGCGGTTGCACCCATTTCTTTGGCGAGTCGCAACCCGGCGAGCAGAGCTTCGTATTCGGACTCATGTTGGTCGCCTTAAACCCGAACCGGAGAATTCCATGAATTCGAACCCCCTTGGGGCTCACCAGGAGAAGACCCGCACCGGCTCTTTCTGTTTGATGACCCGTCGACGTAGAGGTTCCAGGTCGATAGGTTCTGAATAGTTTCTTGCCCGACTTCGCTAGACTGTGCTTGCTTGGGAGATGGGAAAATTCGAGATGAAGTCTGCAACAGCCTGCCCTTTGATGGTCGCCCTGGGGGTGTACTTTAGGTGAACTGGCTCAGCTCCATGGCCCACTTGAGCAGTTTACCTGAGGCCTCGGGTTTTTGGAGGACCTGCCTAAGGGGATAATTGCATTACATTGACCGTATGGGCAGGAAGTAAGGTCGCAGCTTTCTGGATGCGACCAATAGAGCAAAAGCTAGTCGCTCCATTTCCGGATACCGCATCTCGGCATCCGATAGACGTTTACTTGATAATATACTGGCACTGAGCTTTTTCTTTCCCGTATTAAAGCTGCACTGACCGCGAATGAGACACGGACAGGTAGATGAGCAGGATTTCCTGTGGAAGAGGTTTAGAGAGAAGAGGTGGCTTTCCAGATGCTTTTATACTCTGGAATGCCTGCTCGCATTCGGAAGTCCACTCGAATTTCTTCTTGGCCTTCAGAACATTGAAGAATGGTAAACAGCAGTCGGTTAGCCTTGTATGAAGAGACTGAGTGCGCTATTCGCCCGTTCAAACTCATGACCTGCTTTTGCTAGTCGGGCTTTTCATATCGAGCAGAGCCTGAATCTTTTCGGGGTTTACTTCTATGCCCGCTGGTTGACCATATACCCCAGGAATTTTCCTGACGATACCCCAAATGAACATTGAGAGGGTTCAGCTTCATTCTGTAGAGTCGGAGTATGTCAAACATCTCAGCGAGATGTAATATGTTCTGAGGCGACCTGGGACTTGACCAGCATGTCGTCCACATAGGCCTCCATTGTCCTCCCGATCTGGTCGGAGAACATTCGGTTGACCAACTCTGGTAGGTCGCACCCGCATTCTTGAGCCGGAAGGGCATTACTTTGTAGCAGTATAGCCCGATCCGTAATGAAGGTCGTATGCTCCTCATCTGGCTCGTACATCGGGATTTGATTGTATCCCGAGTATGCATCCATGAAGAGTAACAGCTCGTGCCCCAAGGTGGCATCAACGAGCTGGTCAATTCTTGGCAGGGGGGAAAAACGTCTTTCGGGCAAGCTTTGTTCAGGTCACTGAAGTCTACGCAGGTTTGCCACTTGCCATTTGGCTTCTTTACCAGGACCGGGTTGGCGACCCAGGTCGGGTAGAGAGTCTCGCGAACAGATCCATTTCGGAGAAGGTTATCCACTTGTTTTAACGCGGCGTACCGCTCTGGATCCATCGCCTTCTCTTTTGGCGTACTGGCTTAGCTTCACTGCTGACGTTCAGGGAATGGCAAATAACGTCCGGGCTGATCCGACCATATCCGCATGCGACCAGGCGAACACATCAATGTTCTCCTTCAAGAAGTTTACCAGCTCGAAAGGAGCTGGGGATTGAGACAGCTCCGATCTTTAGCATCCGACTCGGCTCTTTGGATCAACCGAAACTTCGGACAGATCCTCAACGAGCCGCTCGGGGGGATTTCCTGAATTCGGGTCTAATTATCTTCCGCCGGACCAGGCTGTGGCTCGATACCGGCTGATCGCCATAGCCTGACGGGGCGCGCGACACGCGAAACGCCCTTCCCTTTGTCGGCCATTTGGACCGTTTTACGTAGCATTCGCGTGATGCGCTTTGCGACCGCTTACCTCCCCAATCCCCGATGGAGTGGGGAACTTCATCTGAGATGATAAATGGAAGTGACCGCTTTGAAGGTTCTCAGTATAGAGGTCGCCCTAGGATTCCATTGAAGGCGATGGGCAGTCCACAAGACCAGGAATTCTGTAACCCTAGTCACTCGTCGTAGTCGTCGGCGTGACGGGAGCTGGATTGTTCCGTGGGGATCAGGTGACCCTGTAAAAACGTTTATAGAGGCATCGAGGCTGGCTTCAGGTCGGCCCCGACCAGGTTCATTCTATCGAAAGCGGACTTGAACAGAATGTTCACAGCGGCTTCCATTGTCCACAGCATTCTGCAGACATTATGACATCCAATCAGGGGTGTGATTACCAGAGCGTCCTCGTGTGGGTGGTGCAAGCGAGCTGCCTCCTTCTCGCAGAAGGTGATTGGTTCTTCCTTCCTGGCTTTCTGAGGTTGCTGCGATGTGTCCTGACCCTGATCGGGTCATGATACGCTTCCGAGCATACCTGTCCTGTGCCCCCCCGCGTGTTTCCAGCGAGGTGGACTTCGAAAATTAGGTTCACATTGCTGTACCCGCTGCGATCACAGCGCTTGTTCTTTCGCTCCCCTTGGTTTCTTTTGGGGAGTCGTCAAGTACTCCTTGAAGTGCCCCTTCTTGATAAGCTCTCGATAGCCTGTTAGAGCTCGGCACTCATTAGGTGATGCCCGTTATCCCGATGGTAACGACAGTATTTCTTACTGTTCCTGGCCGTTATAGGAGTTTTCATGGGTTCTGCTCACCGAGCAGGCTAGCTTCCTCGGATTTGTCGAGGACGCAGATATGGACACACATTCAGCGGAGTGTATTGGGCCTTGTCGCGGTCGTGACAGGGGACAGGAGCATAGGACTTTTTCTGCTCGTAGCGGGGTTTCTTCCATTTTCGTGATCGTCATTGTCTCTTTACGATCAGCTCGCCTGTTATCTCCCGACCTGACATACTGCTAGAGGTGCCGTGATCGCGACGGCGAAGTGCCGCCAATGAATTCTTCTTTCGGAGATACTTTTCTGCCAGGTTGTAGAATCTGGTGAGGGACATACGTCCTCAGCCTGCAGCTCCTTCCCAGGTCGGTTTGCGGGCGGACTCCGGCTATTATAAGAGTTCGGATGGAATCTTCTGGGGCATGAGCCACCTTGTTGAGTTCCCTATGGAAGCGGTCAACGTAAGACTGCAGGGATTCGTCTCTTTTTGCCTTATGTTGCTGAGGTAGCCAAAGGCATGAAAATTTCTGGTGTGGCTTGGAAATGCGCAAGAACGTCGTGCTCATCTGAGGCCACGAACTGATCGATCCTGCTGGGAGCGATCTAACCACCGTTTGGCGTGAGAAGTCAGCGTCACAGCCAAACATCGGCATTTCGCAAGGTCGAAACCTGGTAGAGCTCCATCTAGGTATTGAACTCATATAAATGATCCTGCGGATCATAGTTTCCATCAAACGGCCGCATATCTGGCATTCTGAACCCTGGTGGAAGTGGGGCAGCTAGCACTTCAGGAGGAAAATGGGATGAAGACGACCGGTGCTGTTCGTTTGCTGCTCCCTTAAAACTGCCAGAGCTCGTTGCAGCTCTCTCAATTTGCGGTAAAGGAGCCAATTGGGGGTTTGTTTTCACCCGTGCGAGCCCTCCTTCGGTTGCGATTCAGGACAGTCCAGAGATCGGATTCCTCCTCGCCTCGGCCGGCATTATCCGGCCGCACTTGACACATTGGACTAGGGGCGTGTGAAGACGGGGTTGTGAGGGGCACTTTCACGACCCTCGCGGTGGTACGAACTGCCCGCGAGGTGTGAGGGCCTCCGCATAATGATCGGGATCGCCTCTGCTGGTGGTGATCGGGACCACCATGCCCAGCATTTTTGCTTGGGTTTGCCTGCATCGTGGCATGGGACAGCTCGGGGACACTCTTTCGCCAAGTCTCAGCTTTGCTGATACCCTGCTAGGGGCACCTTTGGTATTCGCCGGCCCTTGGGAGCCCGTAGGCTTATTTTTTGCCACTTGTTTACCCTTGCGCTTACGCGCTGCAGTGCTCGCGGCACGGGCTATCGCCCTTTGCCACGCTTTTGCGCGACCTGCAGGCGTTTTTGGCGGTTGTACGGCTCCGGCTGTCGTAGATGACATGCCTTGGTCCAGACGGTCCAACCTCTGGTTGACTGTCTGGAGAGTATTATCGAACCTCTCCAGGTAACTTCTGATGGCAGGGTCCAGTTGCGGGGCTGCTGGGGTATTCCCAGCAGCATTTTGCGAAATTAGAGGTATGTTGGAAGGGGTGTCCCTCTGGGCCAGGGGGACTCCTTCTGCATGCTGGTTCCCCTGCTCAGGTTCAGATTGGCGGGCCATTGTAGCTGTAAGACCAGTAGGTCAAAGATTCTCCTGCTGAAGGGTAGACACTAAATCAGGGCCCTCCTTCTAGCGCCAACTGTTGATGCTAAGTTTAAGCACCAACGAATTTTTACGTGTGTAACGCTGATTGGCTGTTCAAAATACATGAAAATGAAATATATAAAGCGAAATAAATGTAAAGGGAGTTTTTTAAGTGGTTCGGATGCTAAGGTAGCAAGTCCTACGTCCACTGACTTGTATTGATGTTCGAGTGGGTCAGGTCGCGGTTGCGGGCTGACTTACATAAGTTAAAAAAAAGTAACAAATGATTACAGGAGAGAGAGAGTTCTTTTGTATGAGAAACAGCCGAATCGCCTTAATGAAGGGGTCTTCCTCATTTTATACTGAACTGAAGCGTATAATCATCACTAAATCCATGGTTTGGTGTGATTGTCAGGATGTAATCCGGCTTTACGTCTCATTTTCCTTTTCCCAAGCTGACAACGCACGACTTATTGCAGGGAAATGGACATGTGTGAGCTCCATATCACTTGGCAGGTCTGACGTGTGCGCGTTGCTCTGACGGGAGCAGGTCACCCTTCACGTGACTTTCCCACGTCAGCCCTTTATTTTCCTGGGCATAACATACTTCTTATGCTTTAGATAAACATGAATTATAGATAATTTTAAAATTATTAAGATGCAGCCTGAAAATTGGAAATAATATTTTAAAAGTGCTTTTCAGACTCAAAATAAATGGATGAAAACATAAACAGTCTTTAAATTTTGCGTTGAATTCTAGTATTATAGCAAAATGTTTGACAATTCTCTTTTCTTCTGTTAATAGTATCTAAATACCAAACCCTTTTATTAATATTCCACGCATTAATTCAAAACAATATGCATATTGTCACATTGAATAATACTACACATACATTATTTTTATACAACATTTCCTATACAACATTATGTGGTAAGATATGATTGGGTGAACGTTTAATTTTAACTTTAAATCAGTTAATCATATCTTGCCACATAATGTTGTATGGGAAATGTTGTATGAAAATGATGTATGTATAGTATTACTCTTGTCACATTACACTATCAATTTATTTAAGTTATATTCTTGTTTTCATCCATCAATTTATTAAGCATTGTTAGAGGCCATAACTTTTAATAATTTTTAAATGATTTATAAAAATAATGTGGAATAAAAAAGAAATTGTTTTAAGTAGGTAAAGTGATCAAAGGGATAAACAGACTTTTGAATTACAATTGAATGGAACCCTAGCATATCCAGGGGTGTTTTTAATACTTTTTGAATACTAATTAGCATGCATATATATATATATATATATATATATATATATATATATATATTCATATTCTTTTAACGTTAACTTTTAACGTTTAGAAATTAAAAAATGGGTCTCAAACGCGGGTATTAATGTTCTCATTCATGATACTTAGGGTGCAAAAATGTAATTAATCTGAAAGTTAAATAAACCTTATTACATTTGACATCGATGCATGCGTAATGAGATATATATATATTAATATATATATATATATATATTATATATATATATATATATTCTTTGAACGTAACTTTTAACGTTTAGAAATTAAAAAAAGGGTCTCAAACCGGGGTATTAATGTTCTCATTCATGATACTTGGGTGCAAAAATGAATTAACTTTGAAAGTTAAATAAACATTATTACATTTGACATCGATGCATGCGTAATAGTTAAGAAACAAGCAAAATATTATATGGAGATTAAGTTAAGGAGAAACCAAACAAAAAATATCTAATAATAATATACTATAAATAACATTAAAAAAATAATAATAATAAGGATCATATTATGCAACTCTTTACAATAGTATTATTTAGGGGTATAACAAAGATATCGTATCTCAACTAACGTCACAGCTTTGATCTTCAAATATTGTGAAAGATAGTTGTGCCAAGAAGCTTGTTGAAGGCAAAAGAAAATAGTTAATTAAGTAAATATTATTAATTCTTTTTAAGAAGTAAAATTAGAGCAAACACATGCTAATACATATAACAAATTAAAATAATTATGATCAACACAACTCTTTAGACGTAATATGATGTATGTTCAAAGTAAAAAGAAATGAATGATTGAAAGAAATTAAAGGAATGTACCTAAACTAATGGATATGCAGCTTCAATCTCCAAATATATTATGAAAATGGATTGATGGCAACAAAGGTAATTGTTTTGGAGAGAGTTATTGTAGAAAGGTATCAGTGTTTGGTAGAGATGGCAATGGGCCCGACATTTTCGGGTACCGGCCGGCCGACCCGAAAGGGGCGGGCTTTACCCGAGGTGGCGGGCTTGGGCTTGGGCCTGGGCTTGATTTTAAGCCCCGACCTCGGGTACGGGCGGGCATGGGTATATCTTAGGCCCGGCCCGGCCCGGCCCGTCTCGAAAATTTTAGTATTAATTTTACTAATTTACCCTTATACTATTATTTAATTACAATATTATCCTCTATATATATTATATATATTCATTTTCCCAAACCCTAACCTCAATTTTCATCCCATATTAAAGGTTAACATGTTAAAATTGCCTTTAAATGAGTTAGATGGGTTTAGTTCAACTTATTAAAGGATTTCACCATAACAATTATGCACAGCTGAAAAGTTAGTATAATCAACTATTATAGAGTTTAATTGTCACTATTGCTTAAATATTTGTGGAAATAACTTACAAATTCTATTTAAAAACCATTTCTAAAATTAAAAATATAAAAAAATTTGAAATTTATTAATATTTAAAAATAAACATTATTAAAAAAGGCGGGCTTGGGCCGGGCCTGCGGTTATAAAAAACCCGTCAGGCCGGGCTTGGGCTTTGCCTATCATACCCGTAACGGGCTCGGGCCGGGCTTGGGCCTGTGTCATGAGGTCGGGCTTGGGCCTGGGCCAAGGGGTACCCGGCCCAGGCCCGGCCCATTGCCATCACTAGTGTTTGGAAATACAAGGAAAACCAAATAAAATAGTAGGAGCATAACAAAAAGAAATAGAATTCTATGAAGAATAACTGAAGAAAGGTATGAAATGGAACATGCTTCGTAATCAAGAAAAGAAAGGAATGTTTATTCAAGTAAAATTCTAAACTTGAGGTTAAAGGAATCTGATTTTTCCAACTTTTCTGTTTTATTTTCAATCAAAATAAATGTTAGATATCTTGTACATATTTCTTATGCTTTACATAAACAAGAATTACAAATAATTTTTAAAATATTATGATGCAGCCTGAAAATTTGAAATAATATTAAAAAATTCTTTTCAGAGTTAAAACATAAATATTCTTTAGATTTTAATTTTTATTAGTGTTTTTAAACCCGGCCCAACTCAACTCCACCAATTTAACCAGAACCTGAGACCTTCACTGAGCTGGGTTACCAATTTCGACTATTCATGGCAAACCCTAGAGAGGAGGACGATGATAGCGAGCAATTGGTGGTGGGAATGTTAGAAGATTTCGAAGAGGAAGGGCCTTTAAGTTAAAAGATGGCAACAGAAGTGATTTCAGTGAGTGAAACAACTAGAAATCGCAAAAATCGTGCAACGGCAACAACCCACCTATTGCCAACGATTGGCGAGGCAAACGGGGGTGAGGTTAAATGAGTTTTGGTTAGGAGGCTATAAAGAGTGCTTTCGTGGTGATGGAGACTAGTTGAAGAGTGTTGTTGACACCGATGGTGGTGTTTTTACTCAAATCACAAGGGTCCTTTTGTTAGATTTTAAAACTACAGGACCTAATGAGCATTTATTAAGGGTGTTTTTGCTAGATATCAACCTTGTTGGATTGACGGGTAAACCAGCCTAACCAGGTCATTGATTGGTTTGGGTTTGAAAACACTGCTTTTTACATTGAATTCTAGGACTATAGCAAAATGATTTTATTGAAAATTTTTAACCAAACATGCTTGATAAATTTCTTTTCTTCTGTTAATAGTAACTAAATTCCAAACCCTTTCATTAAGATTTCACATATCTTTTCAAAAGAATATGCATATTGTCATAATATTCTATCAATTTATAAAGGTTATATACCTGTTTTCATCCACCAATTTATTAAGCATTGTCAGAGATCATCACGCAGCCATCGAACTATCATCGTGTATTATTGAAAACTGTGTATGTTTGCATTGGACTAACTATAAGCCCCAACAAGAATGTACCAAAAGACAAGCCCTAGCCGCTAAAACAAATCATACTTCAGTGAAAAACAAAAGCAGCTCTATTTCTGAGAAAAATCCAAGAACACATACTTGACTCGACCATTAATTGATAATTACTTGACAGCTAGTCTCTTTTTTGATGCTGTTGTCTTCCACGAATGAGTACAAAGCCAAAAGATGCCACCATTCCGATCAGATACCCTACCATGGCTCCATAACTCACACAAATCGGCCATTCCTGTGAATTGGAAATGAGACCATTCAAGACTAAATAGAAAGCAAGCAGCTCAAACAACACATTCATCAAGGAACCACAATCCAGCTTTAAAACCAGCCAAGTTGAGCAAATGCTTGACAGATATAAACATCATAAGATATATCATCCGAAATGCTTATCCCTATATTATACATAAGCCAGAAGAAGCACAACCAGACAGTCAGAATTAAAATAAATAAATAAATCTTCACCAATTATTTATTAATTTATAAGGGTTGGTAACAAACTGATAGAACACCATGCCTAGACATGAAGTCAGCAGACTTGGTTTGGGGTTCACATAAGCCCTAAAATGTTCAAGATGCAATTTATCAATCTTAATGACCATATAACCGATGAAGTGCCACCGAGTTAATAATAAAGAACCTCCAAGCAGTCAGCTAAAAATTACTGCATGGAGCATCAAATTTCGCGACAAAACTATACACATAACCTAAGAGAGAACCAAAAAAGAAGAGACAATGCAATACAATAATTTCAAGTTGAACTTCTCTATCAAAATTTCAAGCAAATTGTGCCCAAACAGCTCACAGAAGAAAATACAATTCAGATTTAAATTGGAACAAGTTGAAAGCAAGAGTTAGATTCATGATATGCCATGATCCGCAATAAATGAGCACATAAGTTTATATATAACATGTCTGTTTTATAAGAAATTATAGAGAAATAAGATATGAAATTTACAAACTGCTTTCCGTTTTAACCCATTATATGAAGTAAACCGGGGAAATAACAACTTACCTGCCATGGCCTTTCCCAATCAAGGGGCATTGGCCAAGCGCCAAACCAAGCTCCAATAACAGCTCCATGCGCTGGTAGACAAATCATATAATCTACAGATCCATTAGGCCTAAAGAGTAAATAGATTCAAATTTCACATCAGCAAAAACAATTTGTACCAACACTCAATTCACTGATTTCATTGAGTACATTCTTTTATTGAGCTTCATTAAGTTTAAGAAAAATACAATAAAGTTCTTCATCCAAAAAAGCATGAGAGAAAACAGAAACAAGGCTAAAACAAAACACAAATCCTATTACTGTCAATGTGTACTTCTCTTGTCAGTTTAATGGACGTCTATGGAAACACACTCCAATCAATGGTTGAGGCCAACATGCAGACTCCATGAATAAAATTGAGGAAGCTCAATTATGATTTCACCCCAAGATTTGGTACAACACATCACAACATTGTATACATCCTAAATCTAGTAATTATTGTGCAATTATATGTCCTTGTCAATAAATGAAACATATACTACATGAATTAATGCCTAAATACTGAGAATAAACCACAAAAAAATGTGAGAAGGCTTACTTTGTATGTGCGAATATACGTTGCCAATCTTCCCACAATGAACCATATACCAAAGCAGCAGGCACAAACTGCCAGTACACAAGATAAACATTCAGTAATACATAATAGGATAACACATATGAAGTCTGGCAAAACTCAAATGCAGCAAACTTTTTTGCGCATATATATATATGAGAGTGATAATAATATAAAAGAAATTGAATGAAAACTTCTTTCACAGAACATTTGTGACATTTTATATCCGCAATGTATGTGTAGCATTATATACAGGACATGAGGTTTAACTCAACAGACTTCCAACTATAATTTCTTAGTTATAGTACAGCAGGAAACATTGAAAGAAGTTATGTACTTACAGTGAACAATGACATTAAAAGAGAATAATCAAAGGTATTTGTCATATAACTGTATCCAATAAGAAAGAGACATGATCAATTCACATTTTGTAAAAAAACTTAATTTTATTAAAACAAATAAACATTCGTCTACAAGTTATTTACTGTTATATACGTTTAATCCAAAATTATCTTGACAAATTCTCCACAATTTTGAAAAGAAAGTCACAGTTGAGATTTGGACAGGTAAAACAAATTTTTGAAATGAATTCCCCACCCAACTTTATCCATTATATTAAAGTTTTACATTTTATTTTGGGATAAAAGCAAAATTCATAAAGTTTTAAAAGGAAACAGGAAAGCCACCTGTAGAAAATGTAGGGGCTTTGTGTACCTGACAGTGAAGAAAGGTGTTGTCTAAGGAACTATGAGTGAACCCATTTTGACCTCAACTGTGACTTCTGTTTCCATAATAACAGTAAAAGGCACAAATTTTTATCTACCCTCATTTCACATACTGAATGCCCACAGGTGCACCCAAAGCAATAGCTCCTAAAGCATTTAAAAGAGCCCCTACAAAGTAGAAGATGGATCAGTAATTTTATATTATGCAGAAAAAAAAAAGGAACAGAAACCCTTGCATAAAAATAAAGACATACACGAGATGTTAAACAAAACATTTATGATCTTTTTGTTTTACCAAGCGTTGTTACAAGGTAGTGCTTCTCTAAACCAAGCTATATTTCTCTAAACGCTGACACAAGACTGTTACAGTATAATCCAAAGCTAGACACATGACTTGGAGATCACTCATTGTAACTGGAAAAAGTTTCTTTAAGGACCCATTTATAACCATTGCCTTCCATCTTCAGATTGGATGGAAAAAGGGATACACGCATGCCACAAATTTGCTTATAAGCAGGTAAAAACTTCATCAGTTAACTACAAAAACAAAATTATTGAAGCTTACAAAAGTAAAGCATATAACAAAAACATTTCCAATAGAAGTACATTGAACCTACAAAGACTATGAATCTTCATCAAGCCACATTTAAATGCTCCACAAAAATTTATTATTTAGACTGTATAACAAACTAATCCAACAATCTTCAAAATCAAATACACATCATTACAAACCAAGGAAATAAAACTAATATTAATATGGAAAAAAGATATTGTTTATTAAAACATTTGTATCTGTACAGATACAAAATCCACAAATAGAAACTATACTAAATAAAACGAGTGAAACAGTATTTAGAAAAGTAAAAAAAAAAAAAAAATGAACAAGACAGAATAAAAAGGAGCAACATGAATATCAGACTAACCAACAGGGAGTCCCAGTAGGCCTCGTACCACAGCTTTGAAATACTGTTACAAAAATATAAAGGAAATAAATAAAAAGCACATTAAAAATAAATATCAAATAACCTTAGGTCTTCACCAATATCAGTGAGTGGATGGGATGAATTTTTATGTAAATCATCACACATTGCATGAAACATCATATTTGTAACATTATTGCCAAATTTGAAGTGAAATATGACTTGTAATATTATAAGTATAAAATGTTCCATAAACAGCTCTAATGCTAGACCAAAATCACAGTGAAGTTACCGTAATAATTTCTTTCAGATAACATATGACATACACTTGTTACATGGATCAGTTAAATAGCCGGCTTTTTTACACACCTTTTAATTTTTTTAAAAGAATCGCAGCCCTTGGATCAAGAATCCAAGAGCTTAGCCACAGTAACAAAGTTACCGCCCAAAAACACTATAAGGTTACCAGCAAACATTAGCAAGCATTTCTTTTTACAAGTTGCTTACAAGTTGCAAATAAAACAGGCCATATTAACCATAAAGTTTCTTTAATTGCAATTATGCACTTATATAAAAACAAATCCAATGGTCAATATCATCCCCATAACATTACAAGGCAAGTACTCTAGCAAACTGTATTTCAGTAACATTACCATAAACTTCCATATACATATAAGTATAAACAAGCATTGCTCTTTTATTGCCACATCGTTTGCGCACATAAAATAAAATAATTTTTTTTCCTTGTACTCTTCCCTACACATTAAGTATAGCTCAAATAAAAAAGTTGAAGTGTAACGTTTTTCACATAAAAAAAAAAATCCCAAAAACGAGCAAATAAAATAATTAACAAAAATAATGTGAATTACCGAGGATTTGTCGGGATTTTTCCGAAAATAGCTGTAAAGAAGAATAACAATTGGGCTCTTGATAACCTAAATTACAGTGTTGAAACAAAATTAATGAGTAACCAAGATTATAAATTTGATGGAAAAAAGTGAAAGAAAACAAGTGTACAGTACCCAGATCAGACGGAGAGTGCCCGAAGGATGAGAGACGAGATTGATGGAATAGATGTTGTGGGCTACCCAGTATCCAACGCCTAAGCCAACTCCACAAATCAGGTGGACTAAAAATGTTTGTAGAGGAGACACCGAATGGGATGAAGAAGAAGAAGGGGAAGTTTCAGTGGCTGACGGCTTCACCATTTTTGCGTTTTTCGGAATTTCAGAGTGAAGTTGTAAGGTTTATATATATTGGGCTAAGTTGGGCTCAGCATGACTCGAATTAATTGTATAGTAAACAGAAAAGTCCACTAATTTCTTTTTCTTTCTAAATATGTAGCATTTCTGTTTTTCAATACTTTATGCTAAATTTAATGTTAACCAACAACCTTTTATCATTTTTAATGTATTTTCAAATTTATATCTCTTGTTACTGAGTTTTTTAAAAGTGGTCCGCCAGTTGATAATTAACCTTACAAAATTAAATAAACAAAAGACATAAGTCAAAGAATTAGAAGATCAGATTAATATAACTATTATCGAAAAAAGAGACTATTGCAGATAGCTAATGCAAGACTTCCCATTAATTTTATAATTGAGATCAGGTATTAATTTGGAAGATTTCTTTCGAAAATGGATCGTTTTATCAATGCATAGTTTTTTTTTTTTTCAACAATAATGCTATTATAATATGTCAAGTTTTCGTAATAGAATGTATTAATATCGATTTTATTCATGTCAGTATTCAGATAAATCAGAAATTTCTTAGATTTCTTTTAATTCTTTTGAGGACCCATTTTACTTCAAGTTTAATTGATGATCATTTTCTTTCATCTAGTTTAGAAGAATGATGAGCTTGGAAATAGTTTGTCCTTGAAATCAATAGCTTCTTTCTTTTGCTAAAATAGAAACTTAAAGACAACTTATAAAATGAGCAAACAAACATCAATAGAAGCCTATAGGGCTACTTGTCAATGTGATCCCTCTAATGTTCAAGTAAATAGAGTTTATAAAAATATTGGTCTCACCTTATAAGACTCGTTACATGTCTAAGTTTTGGAATTTGATACTTATTATGAAAAGTCATTTATATAACGTCCTGTCCTGTGGTACTAAATGAAATTGTTGATCCTATATCAGAGATGATCATATATTTAAAAAATCAAAAATCAAAATTTAAAACTAAAAATAAAAATTAGAGCTCTTTCCAAACATAATGTAAGCAAATTCAGCATCAAGAACTTTAAGTATAACATAAGAGACAAACCAAATATTCTAAGACTACAAATGATTATATATTATAAGAAAATGTTTGTCATTACCTGGACATAAGATTCTTTCTTGGGTTGGAATGGCAAACAACCAAAGAAATGAGTTAAAAAATAAAAATTAAAGCATTTATCACATGTTTAATTCCTCGTAATTAATTCATGAGGTGAAGGAGTGAAGGTAGCTCTTTTATTAGGTAAATGTTGTGTAGTGTTTTGACTAGAATTAGTATTTAGTCACATGCATTTTCATTCATAAAATAGTAAAATACATATATCTATCCATTTAAAATTCCAAATTTGCATAAAAAATAATAATATATATATATATATATCAATTAATTAGGCAAAAAATTAAACAAATGTATATAACATAATTTTATTAGAATGATAAAAAAATATTTAGATATACATATAACATTAATTATACAATATCGTTCACAATCAAATACTTTTTCAAGATTTGAATATGAATCCCATTCTTGTCGACTCTTACCATCAAACTTAACTAGCTACTATTACACAAATGGCCTCATACACAACCCTATTATCACTAGACCTGGCAAACGGGCGGGTGTACCCGCAGGTCAACAGGTACCCGTACCCAACAGGCGGGTATGGGTAACTCATACTTTGACCCGTGAGAATCTGACCCGTACTCGGCCCGCCTGTGACTTTTGCGGATGGACTAAGTACTACTCGCGGGTACCCGTGGACCCGCAAATTTGAAATTAAAAAAAAAAATTAAATAAAAAACTTTTCACTCAAACCCTAATCTAAACCAAAACTTATCACTATCAGTGAAAAAAAACAAAAAAGCAGCCGCTCATTCTCTCACACACAGGCCACAGCAGCTCCACGACAGCTCATTCACGCACGACCATTCCTCTCACAGTAGCTCCAGCCATGACCACTCCTCTCACAGCAGCTCCACCTCCACTCCCTCACTTTCTCACTCTCATAGCAGCTCATTCACGCACGACCATTCCTCTCACAACAGCTCATTCACGCACGACCATTCCTCTCACAGTAGCTCCAGCCACGACCACTCCTCTCACAGCAGCTCCACCTTCACTCCCTCACTTTCTCACTCTCACAGCAGCTCCACGGCAGCTCATTCACGCACGACCATTCCTCTCACAGCAGCTCCAGCCACGACCACTCCTCTCACAGCAGCTCCACCTCTACTCCCTCACTTTCTCACTCTCACAGCAGCTCATTCACGCACGACCATTCCTCTCACAGCAGCTCCAGCCACGACCACTCCTCTCATAGCAGCTCCACCTCCACTCCCTCACTTTCTCACTCTCACAGTAGCTCCACAGCAGCTCATTCACGGCAGGCGGCAGCTCATTCTCTCATAGCAGGCGATAGCTCATTCTCTCACGACAACACAACTCCTTCTCTCACGACAACACAACTCCTTCTCTCACGACAGCAGCATATCTCTTGTCTCACAACAGTAGCAGATCTCTTTTGTCACAGCAGCAGCAGCATGGCAAGTAGGGTGTTTTTTAATAGATTTGTTATTAAACTTATAATTTTATAAAGCATGGAATCAGGGTGGAAGTTGCTATTAAATTAAAAAAAAAAAAAAAAAAAAAAAAAAAAAAAAAAAACACTCACACTAGCCATACCAAACTAAGCAGACTCTACTCCATCTTTGATTCTTCATTTCTTCGCACTTCGCTAGCACCCAAATCGCCACCCACAATGAGTTGACAATCCCACACCACTCCAGCATCCATTTCGCCAACACCCACTCACCCAGCATCACCATTCACCACAACAACCACCCACTCACCAGCGACGAGCCGACGACGACAGTCTATAGTTGTTGCGTTGTAGTTCACAACAACCCCTACTCACCTGCAGTCCACAACATCACCACAACAACCACCCACTCACCCACAAACCACAATCCACAGTCCACAGCTGCTGCTCTGCGGTGGATCTTTTCCTTGAACCAGGAACAGCGACGACGTCATGACAGTCGAGAGTCGACCACCACAGCTCCAGTTTCCACTATCGTTAAGATTTGCAATCCTCAGCTGCTCACCTGCTCCATAACTAGCATCTTCTAATTCAACAAGAGATCCGATAAATATTTAGACGTTTTATAGAACTATTTAGATTTTTTTTTTTTATTTACTTATTTAAGTTCATCTTTCTTTGTTTCGTGATTATATAAAAGTGAGTTTAGGAGAGTAATGGTGCGATTTGCATATTTGATAAGATAATGTGCTTGTAAGATGCATTTCATTTAATAAGTATGAAAACTTAAGGATGAGAACCAGCCCAAGTGGTTTTCCATGGAGAATTACTCGAACACTTAAAATATATCATTCAATAAACCAAGGAAAAGATCGAGAGACAAAAAATTGATGCTTTTCAAGGATTTTGCGTTGTGCTTGACTTTAAGGGCTTTGTAGCCTTTGTCCTAATATAAAATCCATATACCGCAGTAGATTATAACTTTCACATTATCTTTTTTATTCTTGGAAAGATGCCTAATAATACTATGACTGAAAAAATTTAGAGAATCAGATAAAGAAGTATTCTGCCTATGGTCCAAACTTTTGTTCCGATTTTTTTTTTTTTTTTTTAACAAAGAGAGGCTACGAATTTGTGTTGGATGGACCCATGAGTGACTATGTAGTATGGGGCATACATTATATTGAATTTGTGAATATGCATTAGTGCATTGAAACTGGTGGCCTTTTTGGTTTTAAATTGTGTAAATTGAATTGAATTTGTGTTGGACTTGGATGAACCCGTGACTATGTGTAAATTGGTGGCCTTATGTTTTATTATTAATTGATGAATGTCTTTATAATTTACATGTCCAAAATTTTCTCTTTTATTTTTAGTTATTGTCAATAAATAAAAGAATATTATTTATATGGATGTCTTATTTACTTAATGTATATTTTTATTTGATGGAATTGTAGATGTCATTGGCCGCTGACAATACTCGTGAGACACTGACAAGTACGACTCTAACTCTAACTCCAAATTTCATGCCACCACCAGCACCTTTAGCCCCCAAACGTGCAAAGGATACAAGTACTAGGAAGAATGGTTCTCAAATGTGGGATCACTTTGTTAAGAACGATTGTGAGAATAAGGATGATTTGACTGTGACATGTAGTTACTGTGGGAGTGTTCTAGCATGTCCGAGTAAGAGTGGTATGAGTTGTCTACGTAACCACTTAAATAGATGCAAAAATATCTTCCAAATGTGGCGGACAAGAGATAGAAGACCCTAATTTTTCAACAAGGATCATGTGATCTCTCAAGCAGCATTGCTCTCTCCGCACAATCTTCCTTGGTGTCATGGAAATATGATCCAGATTTAATTAGAGAGGTTATAGCAAAAATGATCATTGTTGATGAGTTACCTTTTAGTTTTGTGGAGCGTGAGGGGTTCCGCAACATGATGGATGTGACACAACTAGGTTTCAAGTACCTTGCCGGAGAACTGTAACTAAAGATTGCTTCAAAATGTATATTGGAAAGTGCCAAAAGATGAAGAAGTTTTTCAATAAGTGTTCGTACAGAGGTCGTCTGACGATTGATACATGGACAAGCATTCAAAACCTTAATTATGTGTGTCTTACTACGCATTTCATCGATGATCATTAGCAGCTACAGAAAAGAATTTTAAATTTATGTCCAATCACTAGTCATAAAGATATAATGATTGGCAAGACAGTTGAGAGATGTTTGCTTGATTGGGGTATTTATAAGGTATTCACAATCACAGTAGACAATGTTAGTTCTAATGATGTTGGGGTAAGCTATCTCAAGACTAGACTAGCAAGTTAGAAGGGAAGTGTATTGGATGGTGATTTTCTACAAATGAGATGTTGTACACATATTTTGAGTTTAATTGTGAAATAGTGGTTAAAGGATATGAATGACTCCATATTTAGAATACATTCAACAGTGAGGTATGTAAGGTCTTCTCCAGTAAGGTTACAAAGATTTAAGGGGTGTGTGGAGAAAGAAAAAACTGCAAGTAAAAGTCATTCGGTTCTTGATGTAGAAACCCGGTGGAACTCTATATACTTGATGTTGGAAGCGGCATTAAAATTTCAAAAAGCTTTTGAGTTGTTGGAATTGGAAGATAGTAAGTATGCATATGAGTTTACTAGTGGTGATAGGTCACGAGGTTTGCCTATGAGTACTGATTGAGAGTATGCTCACTACTTGTTACCTTTCTTGAAAGTATTTTACAATGTTACTCTATGTGTCTCTAGGTCTCTTTATGTTACTGGTAATGCATACATGCAAGAGATTTTCGGCTTTGGGTTGAAAATTTCAATATGGTGTAAAAGTCTTGATCTTGGCTTACGTAATATGGCTACACGGATGAAAGTGAAATTTGATAAGTATTGGTCAAATGTTGATAATATCAACATTATATTATTCATTGTAGAGGTACTGATCCTAGACACAAGTTAGAATATGTGGACTAGATAGTTAATGAGGCCTATGATGTTGTTGTAGTTGACAAGTTGATGAGAAAAGTGAAGGAAGCTTTATTGTCTTTATTTGAGCAATACATTTTGCTTATGGTGGATGATAATGAGCAGTCAAGTGAGAAATCTAAAGTTCCAATTGACATTGATGTGCATGATGCAAATGTTGGTAATGAGGACTTCATGAGGGTTATGTATAATGAGAAAAAGGATGCAAAGAAAGTTGTTCAGCATAAAACAGAGTTGGATAAGTATTTAGCAGACGATTGTGAGGATGACAACGACAAAACTTTTGATATCTTGAATTGGTGGAAGGCTAATTCAAAAAAAAA
Organism: Pistacia vera; assembly: GCF_008641045.1. Classification (NCBI taxonomy): domain Eukaryota; kingdom Viridiplantae; phylum Streptophyta; class Magnoliopsida; order Sapindales; family Anacardiaceae; genus Pistacia; species Pistacia vera. The sequence goes on from NW_022196342.1 coordinate 432,036, forward strand.
TGTTGTTCTCTCTATGATAGCACGAGACGTATTGGCTATGCTTGTCTCAACGGTTGCATCTAAGTCAGCGTTTAGTACGAGGGGTTGTGTATTAGATCCATTTCGTAGCTCTTTTACTACTAAGAGGTAGAGACTCTTATATGTACACAAGATTGGATTAGGAATACGCGTGGACCATTGGCCATTGAGGAAAGCTTGGAGGAATTATCTAAAATTGATTCAGGTGACCTTTTTTGTTAACTTTTAATTATAATTATATATTTTCCATCATTATTTATGATTTTAGCTAACTTGTTTGTCCAACTTTGTGTAGAGTTTTTCTCTTCGGGAGTGGAAAGTAGTCTAACTAATCTTAATGATTAAAGGGTATTCCAAATTTCCAATAAATGAGGTATATCATCATTGCTGATTAAATGGTTTAGGGTTTGGTTGGTTATGTAGGTTAAATTTTTTGAACAATTGTTGTGTTTATTTGTTGTGAACTGATTTCAATAGTTGGTTATGTTCAAAAGTGGAAAGTAGTGTAACTCATCTTGATGATTGTTGTGTTTATTTGTTTAAAATTTTTTGTACTACTTTATGTAGTTAAAACTTAATGGGAATTTAGAAGGGAGACAAGCTCCATGCCTCCACCTGTTTTGCACCACCCTTTGCATTGATATTATTTTGTGGACCAACTTTTGCATTGATATTATTCGGTGGACCATATTTTGCATTGAATTTCTATTTTTGGAGAGTTGCTAACTATAAGTTTATTTATTGCACATGCAGATGGAGGCCTAGATATCCAAATTTTGAGGAAGACTCTTTTTATTCAGTAGCACTATAGTAGATTTAAGAAGTTTGGACTTTGGCTTTGGAGATCTGAATTTTGAAGAAGACTCTTTTTATTTGCAAATGTTTTTCAGTTTTTAATTATGCCAATGTTTTTATTAATGAGTATTGAGTAATGTGTAATTGAATTCTTTATGTTTTTATTTCATATTCTGGATTCAGTATCTACAAATAGGTAATTTAATATTTTTTTCACACAAAGAATACAACAATAATACACAAATAAAAGAGAAAAACAGCATGAAATTATTTATAAAATAATAAATATTTGAATTTAGGGACTTAAATGTAAAATTAAAGAATTTTAGGGGTGAATTTGAAAACCGGTTAATCGAACCGAATATTCGGTTCGGTTTACAATCGGTTTATAACTGAAACTGGTCCGATTTTGGTTTGTATTTTGTCTAAACCGAATAACTGGTTCGATTTTCGGTTTGCCCTATCCAGTTCGATTAACCGAATTATCCCACCCCTACCAAGTAGAACTCAGAGTCCTATTAGGATTCAAACCCCTTGGGTTCACTATATAAACAGAGGCTGACCCTCTCATTATTCATTCAGAAATCACCCCTAAGCTCCAGCTCTCCTATTATCAAACTGCCTACTTTAGATTCCCAACATTGCTAAAGCTCCCCCCTAGTCGCAGGAATATCCTCCGCAAGTCCATCAAAGTTGTCAGTAGCTCACCTCACAAGATTCTGTCTTCAATTCAATTGTAAATTTTAGCGTTTACATTATCCAAATCAATATCCACTATAATTAATATTAGCAAATTCGATTCAATGAGTATATATAAATGTGTAATAATGAAAAAAATTATTATTATCAATTCTTTTATTCACTGTAGCTACAACAAATATGTCATAATATATTATATCAATCAAAACTATTACCAAGGCAATGTATAAAATAAAATACAAATAGCAATAAATCAAAATATTGAAATTAAAAAAAAAAAACAAAAAACATAATGTCAAAATCAAATTCATAACCAAATAAACATGATCCAAAAGATAAACATGTCGAAAACCAATTTCCCTTTTAACTAGTTGATAAATAATATTGGAACATTGTCTACCATTTAAAAATAATTGGTAAAATAAAAAATATTTACAGAAAAAGAAACTTTCAACTAAATCCTGATTTGAAAAACCCATGAGACTACGTAGTTTTTAAATGACTTGTTTTAAACTTGGCAATCACTTAACAAAAGGTCATAATAGGTATTTCCATGTAAAAGTATTAAATAATAAACATTTTGAATATATAGGAAAAATAAAACTACAGGTTCGACAAAAGCTAGGGACTTTTCGGTAAAGAGGAAAGAATATAAAATAATTATAAATTGATCACCATAAAAATAATATGTTTTGAAGGGGCTTCAAGTGTAAATATAATACAATAAAGCTACCTGCACTAATGAGAGTGTACAAATTCAGTACTAACTGATGTGGCTAATAGCCACGTCAGTTCCCTCCAAAGCCTTAAAAAAAAAAAAAAAAAAAAAAAAATTCAAAATGAATAAACTCTTTCAAACTAAAAACAGAAACCCGCCACTTGAAACGAAAAACAGAGACCCGCCACTGACTGGTAGTGTATCCTCTACCACCACCACCGTGGCCTGCAGTCTTCCACCACTAGCGTCGGCCGCCGTCGTCCACCACCAGCACCGACCATCATCTTCCGCCAACACCCGTCATTTTCATCTGCTGGATTTATAAAAAAATTGCTCTCAAAATAGAAACCCATAAGATTGAACCATCTTTTGCTTCATGGTATTATTTCTATAGTTTTAAAACATCATCTAAGAACAATATAGAAGCTTGAGAGTCATGATAAAATGCTATAAATAAAATGCTGTACTTGCTNAGCAGTGTATCCTCTACCACCACCACCATGGCCTACCGTATTCCACCACTAGCGTTGGCCGCCATCGTCCACCACCAGCGCTGACCATTATCTTCCGCCAGCACCCGTCATTTTCATCTGTTGAATTTATAAAAAAATTGCTCTCAAAATAGAAACCCATAAGATTGAACCATCTTTTGCTTCATGGTATTATTTCTATAGCTTTAAAACATCATCTAAGAACAATATAAGGAGCTTGAGAGTCATGATAAAATGCTATAAATAAAATGTTGTACTTGTTAACATCTGTTGCTTATGTTGTGGTTTGACAATTGTTGGACTATTTCATTGCAAAATAGTTTATTTGTCAATTTATTTCTTTTTATTGCAGGTTGTGCTTTTTTGAACTTGGTCTTGGTGTTGTATCAAAGTTCCAAAGATGGAAGAGTGTAGTGAAAAAAATCCATACAACTCTTCTCATTTCAATGTTGTGGAGGTAATATTTTGTTGGTAATATCTTTTTATTCATTAATATGATTTTAAATTTTTTATGGTATTGTTCCTATCCTTTTTGTTGTATTATTATATTTTAATTATGACTATTATAATATCAATAAATTAGGATAATCATTTTGAAGAAATGGAAGATACAAGAAGTGCAGACGAGGAATGGGAGCCTAAGCCTGGAATGATTTTTGATTCGCTTGATAATCTTGTCCAACACTACAAAAGCTATGGGAATAAAATGGGTTTCGAAGTTATTATACGATCTTCAAAGAAAGGATATGATGGAGAGGTGACAAATGCGACACTAGCTTGTTCTTATATTGAGAAGTCGCGCAGTAACCCCATAAATGCTTTTAAAATGCATCCAGTGACAAAAACTGATTGTAAGGCTCGAATTGGTGCAGCTGTACATTCTGACGGCAAATGGAAAATATGTTCAATTGTGTTTGATCATAACCATGAACTCAGTAGTCTTACCAAAAGTAGATATTTCAGAAGCAATCAAATTATACAACCATACGTAAAAAGAAAGCTTGAAGTGAATGATAGGGCTGGGATTAGGCCAAATAAAAATTTCAATTCCATGTTAGTTGAAGCAGGTGACGCTGAGAATTTGCCTTTCCTACAGAAAGATTGTAGGAACTACATTGAAAAAGTTAGGAGGTTACGACTTGGTGTTGGAGATACTTATGCAATCCAAAAATATTTTTTGAAAATGCAAAATGAGAATTCTAATTTCTTCTACATAATGGATTTAGATGAAGAAGGTCGATTAAAGAATGTTTTATGGGAGAAGTGGGGCTGCATTTAAAGAGTTCGATGATGTTGTGACATTCGACACTACATATTTGACCAACAAGTATGATATGCCGTTTGGTTCTTTTGCTGGTGTTGATCATCATGGTCATTCGATACTGTTAGGTTGTGGGTTAATCTCCAACGAGGACACAAAGTCACAAAGACATTTGTATGGCTTTTTCAATCTTGGTTTGCATGTATGTTAAATTGCGCTCCTAAAGCAATAATCACTGATCAAGTTAAGGCAATGCAAAATGCAATGGAGATTGTATTCCCTGGTACACGACATAGATGGTGTTTGTGGCATATAATGAATAAATTGCCTGAAAAACTTAGAGGTTATAGTCAATATGAACAGATTAAGTTTTTTTTTTTTTTGCAAAATGCTGTATATGATTCATTGACATGTGAGGAGTTTGAAGAAAGTTGGAATAGGTTCATTGATAAATACAACCTTCACGATAATGATTGGTTGCTTGGATTGTACAATGGAAGACGACGTTGGGTGCCGACTTTTGTAAAAGATACTTTTGGGTAGGTATGTCTACTACTCAACGCAGTGAAAGTATGCATGCATTCTTTGATGGATATGTTAATTCAAAAACCACTTTAAAAAAGTTTGTAGAACAATATGAGAATGCATTGCGTGATAAAGTGGAAAAAGAAAGGGAGGCTGATTTTAAATCTTTCAAATCATTGATCCCTTGCATAACCACTTATGCTATGGAGAAACAATTCCAAGATGCATATACCACTGCAAAATTCAAAGAGTTTCAACAAGAGCTAGCTGCCAAGGCCTATTGTGATTTTTCTTCTTTCAAAGAGATTGGTTCCTATATGGAATCTATAATAAAAGAAAATGTTTTGGTTGGAGAGACTCACCATCGTGTTCCTTTTGTGGTTTGCTTTGATGAAGCAACTTGTGATGTTCGTTGTAATTGTCGATTGTTTGAGTTTAGAGGAATTTTATGTCGACATGCAATTGTGGTATTGATTCATAAGCAAATTTCTCATGTACCAGAAAAGTACGTTTTAAGATGTTGGAGGAAAAATATAAACAGACACCATACCAAGGTGAAGATAAGTTATAATAGTTAGAGCACCAATCTTGACAGACAACGATTTGATGAGTTGTCTAATTTATTCAGTGTTGTAGCAGATTTGACATCAAACAATGAGGATGATTGTAATATGGTGAAAGAAATGATCAATGATATGAAGAACAAATTGATGTCAAATAAAAGTGTCGGGATTGATAAAAGACCAAACATGTCAGGTAATAGTAGAATGATTTGTGAAGGTGGTGATGATACTTTGAAAGAAAGGAGTACTAATATTCTTACTCCACGGGCTGTTCGCAGCAAAGGTCGTCCCCCATTCAAAAGAAAACAATCAAAGGTTGAAAAAATTGTTCATAAAGTAAAAGGGAAGAAATTACAACAACAAGAAGTTGCTATGAGTTTGAATCCTGGTCTCACACTTGGATTTAATCAAGCAACTCAGGTATGTAATTCATTTATGTTTCTTTGTCTAAGTTGATGTTTAAATGTGAATTGTAGAAATGTATGCAGCCCAAGATTGTTATTTTAGAATAACATGTGGTTGAGTTCTTGTTGTATGTTGCACAGGGATCAAAAGAACTTGAGTTTCAAGAAGTTGGATGCTCATGTTCATTAGCTAAAGGGCAGCAGCTCCAGGTGCTTATGATTCTTTAGTTTTCTTATAAAAATCATGTATCAAAATGATTGTGTATGTATTTAACTGCTTGTGTGTGGTTTCATTGTTGCTTGCCATATTTTTGCTTCCTTAATGTGGTAGGTTAAGATTGGTTCCTGCATATGCTAGTGATGTGAATGAATTGCTCATGGATGGTGCATTGATAAATGATGCATGTCTTGGTTCGGGAGCACTAGAATTAACTTTCTAATATTGTATTAAGATGTTTATTAGCTGTAATTTTTTTTTTTTTTTTACCAGGTCTCCAACATTCAACATTAATTTCAGGGGGTTGGTGCAGGATTTTCTGGTGCTACAGCTTTGTTTTTGTTCTTTGCAGTATTGGAAATTTACAGATTTTTGGAGTTAGTGTAGTTTTTTGTGTGTTGGATCTGCTCTTGAGGTGTTCTAGTGCTACAGCTTTGTTTTTGTTCTTTGCAGTATTTGGGTATGTTGGTTGTTGTGTGATGGGTAGTGTTGGTGCATGGCCAAACAAAGGATTCTGGAGAGTTTTGTTTGGAGATGCAGCAATAGAAAACTACATTTTTGCAGTTTCTATAAGTAAGTTTGGAGCTGTGTAGTGCAGTGTTTTGTTAAGAAGATTGGCTGTTTGTGTAGTGTGTTCTGTAGTTGCAACTTCAATGCTGCATTTTGCTGGCTATTAGTGTAGTGTTTTTGGGGCATAATCTTTGTATAGATGATCTTGCAATCTTTTTGTGATATGTAAATACTAATCCATATTTGGAAGAAACAAAAAAAAAAAAAAAAAAAAAAAAAAATTCAATATGATATATACACACAATTTATTCATAATAACTTACTTTTTATTTTTTTTTGGGTAAACCCAATAATTTTATATAAGAATAAAAAAATTACAACATGGGAAAGGGGACTCCCCTTTAAAACCAAGAACCTTGGGCATTCCCAAGGGGCAAAACTACAAAAGATGCACAAGCTGGAAGGAAATCTCAAAAACAAAAAAGGTACAAACAACATGGACCACACAAGCTGTAACAAACACCCGAAGACTGCACACAGCACTAAAGGCAGAGAACAATTGCAGCAGCTTCAAAAATTGTACACACGCACAAGTTACACTAGTTGCAAAATCTCTTGGAAAGAGCAAACAAAAACTACAAAAACTGCTGCATCTTCAACCAAGCTATAGTACTCCCTCGGCAACAACACAATTACAGCATAATCCTCTAAAATACTGCATTACCCGCCACAAATCCTGTAACCAACAACCAAAAGCTACACAAACTGCAGAAAACTCCCAACAGCAAACACACACTGGACAGCCTATACAAACTGCAACAACCTTCTACAAATTGCACACACTGCATTACCCACCACAAATCCTGTAACCAACAACCAAAAGCCCCACAAACTGCAGAAAACTCCCATCAGCAAACACACATTGGACAGCCTATACAAACTGCAACAACCTTCTACAAATTGCACACACTGCATTACCCACCACAAATCCTGTAACCAACAACCAAAAGCCCCATAAACTGCAGAAAACTCCCATTAGCAAACACACTTTGGACAGCCTATACAAACTACAACAACCTTCTAGAAATTGCACACACTACAAAAAGCAACATCTCTCAAACCTGGACAAACTACCCAAAATGCATCAATCTCCTGGAACCTGCAGAAATTGCAAAAATGCAGTTTAGCTAGAGCTGGAGTTTAGACATCAACCAATCAAACAAGCAAACCATATATTAATATTGGCTTGTAAAAGCTAAAAGCAAAAAAGCTCCGCAAAATTCCTATTTTTTTTCCCTCTATTCTGAGACACTGAAAGGATTTGGGGCTGGTGGTAAAATGAATAATTATGTGGAGTATATGAAATAAATGCTTAATCATAACATGTAATAACATAATCAACAAATAAAAATAATCAGCGAGCTAACAAGCCAGAAGCTCATGGAAAATACAACCGTAATAGTATTGACTTATCAGTGCAGTTTTCCCTTCTAGAACTTCCAGTGTCTTAGACAAGGCATTATAGACAACCTCTTCTTCTGAAATGACAAAAGTTGCTTCTAAATCTGAATAAACCTGGAAACAAGTGTCCAGATACCGTTAAAAATGACTTCTCAGAACTAAAAAATTTCTATTGAAAATGAAAAAAAATGAGGATTCAAGAATCCAAATATACTTTTAATTTAACTAAGGAGTTTTAATGTTTACAGGAATTATTATAAAACTAATCTACGAGATTACAACTTCTTGTCAACAGTCAAACATTTCCACTACATTACCCAAATTTGCAATGGAAACCTAATCTAACATGGTCAAGGATCTCTCATCTACAAGAATTCTCTCTGTACATTAAAAACTCAGATACTTCACATATTTACAGACAGAAAGCTTCATAACTTTGGTACCATTGAGGAACTTTCCGGACAAGAATGTCACCATAAACATCACCCTGTCTCACATCCACAAACCGTTTACTTTTCAGCACCTGCAAAGTGGTTATATAAACAACATTATGGGTTCTGAATAACATTTTATGATTGAAACTTTAACATATTTGGGAAGGCTGGAGCTGGGACAAGTTTCTTTTTCAACAACAAAGGAAAAAATATAAAGCATTTAATTGAACATATGAAAACTTCGAGACATATTTCTAGACCAAATTTTCAAGTACTCCTAGAGGTCAACTTTCTCTTCATATCACATTTGTTATAAAGGGAGGACTTGAAGAATTTTGTTAACTTTTTAGAATAAAATCCTAAAACTGAAGAAGATTAAATTGAAGCAAAAAAGAATAGACCCTATAAGTCTTTCTATCAACAAAAGAAACAAGTTCCAAAAGAGATTTCCATCATGAATAACATGACAGAACATTGACTTATGGATCCTTTTTCTAAGAAAGAAACTTTAGTTAGTAACATACATATAGAAAAAAATAACAATAGTAAGAGCCCGTTTCGTAATAGGAAATTAGAAATTAAAAATTTTATTATCAAAATTTGAGATTGTGCTAGGTTGTAGATTTTGAAAACACGTTTTTAAGAATAAAAACAATGAAAATTCAAGAGGTGCACAAAAGCTGAATTGGTAACAGCCTCAAAATTAGAAATTCCAGAAACTACCACTTGAGGCTTCACCTTCTTCATAAGCTCCACCATCAAATCTAACTGAGGTGGTGCTTCAATTACTGTGAGTACATCAAATCTAACTGAGGCGAGGCATGGCGTGGTGGAAACTAGCGAGGTGAGTCATGGCGGCATCTGGCGAGGCGTGGAAACAACGATCACAGTTGGTTTGGCAAGACTCAGCAGCTTCTGGAGAGGCACGGAAACGACGGGAAGTCTCTAGTTTGTTGGCATTTGGTGAGGCATCGCGGCATCTAGCGACGCGTGGTGCGACAGCATTTGGCGAGACATGGAAAAGAAAATTCGGCTTTGGTTTGTCGGCATCACAGCGTGTAATGAATTTGGGATGGGATCTAAGAAATTTTTGGGAAATTTTGAGACATTGACTGTGAGATGAGAGGAAGAGAATGAGGGGATTTTCATTGCTGAATGAATTTGATTTAGGAGTCGATTCAGGAAGTGAAATTTAAAATATTATATTTATAGATATATATAATATATCTATTATTATATTATATATAATTTTTAGGAAAACTGATGTGGCAATTAAGTGATGTGGCAAGTGAGGTGTCATTTGCCACATCAGTTAGTACTTAGGGTTGTACATTCTCATTAGTGCAGATAGTAATGCTATCTACTAGAGTACAAAGTTAAATAATATTTTTCAAATAAAAATTTTACAATGATTGAGCACAATGCTAATATCAATTGATTAGAGAATTATTATATATTATACATATTCATTAATTATAACAATAAGATGTGTTGACCATAAAATCCATCATTCATAATGCAAGACATGTTGACTTAGGAAAAGTCATAAAAAAGACTAATAACCTTCAACAATTAGTCACAAAAGTTCCTAAAACATGCACTCATTTGTACAAAAGTATTTGATTTCAATGGAGCGAAAGTCAGCGTTAGCTCTCATTGGTGGTTTGGTAATCATCGGAGTTTTCCTCGATGTAGCAATCTGGTCATATGATATTATAATTTGGACAATCATGGGATTTCTGATAATCACCACTTTGGGAATTCTTATGCCTAAAAAATCAAGGATGACGTAAGCTTACATCAACGGAAACCAATCAGAGTTCAAAAAGACTTTGTGCCATTCAGGAGCTGCCATGTCGTCCAAAGTTAGAAAGGATACGGCTGTCATCAACTTGGCAGATTCAGGTTTGGTCTATGAGTGGATGAGAGCCGAACACCTGTCCAAGCCCTAGGAAACTTGAGGACATATCCTAAGTTATCAGCAATGGGATGCAAGGAAGGACTTGCACGACACCTGCCTACTTGCAGATTTGTAATCATTACCTTGAATTCCCCTACTATAAATAGAGGACTCCCCTTCTCATTTTCGGGATTCTGATAAGAAACCCACATTCTGATTGTAACCTTTATTTTTAGAGCAAAGATAACCTACGAGAAAGAGACTAACTTAATATTCTGTCTGAATAATCAGTCATTGTACCTCTGCTCACTGTTCGCTATGCACGACCTCTTGTAATATCTCATATATAAAAGAACAATGGATGTAGGATTTGCTTTAAGCATCCAAACCAATTTAAAAATCATCTCTTATCCATTATTCAGTCTTTGTACTAGATTTCTACAATCATTCACGTGTAATTTCTAAGACTTTCTTAGCACTTTGCACATGCGAGTCGTTGGTGTCAAAATCAAGCATCAACAATTTGGCGCTAGAATGAGGGTACGAGTTAGTATCCCCTCTTCATCAAGAATCTCTAATCAAAAGGACTGTGGTTTTGAAACCGAGTGAACTAGCCCCAACAACAATGAGATCCCCCGAGTACAAGATGACACTTCTTCCGAAGTACCTCCAATTCGTAGAGTACAGCGACAGATATTCCCTCAAGCTTGCAGCTCGACCAAGCTATGATGAGTTAGCTAGAAAGGTTCAACATACTCTCCAAACGGTTAGCCGAAGGCTAGATTGTTTGGATCAGGTTGTACCCCCCGATTCAGGCAAGGCGGTGCCATCGTCCAAGACATCTGTAGGTCACGTTAAAGCATGGAAATAGGTAAAAGCCTATGCCGTGTGCACTATAGTGTGTAAGGACAAGGGAAAGCAAGTGTCAGATAATGGGCCAAAGGGCTCAAAGGGACCAACAAATACTGGTCACGAAGTGGGTAGAATACTTGTGGCTTTGCGACTTGGCGGTATGTCGCATCATGAACCGTCCCACACCACATTGCATGGGCACCCCCATAAGAGCACAAGGCAGAGAGACTTCCATTATCACCGGAAGGATAGTGCTGACCATCACTGCAAGGAAAATGCCCACCATCTGTGGGTCGGTTCTGACTACCGTGGAGGTCAAGCTGGCTCTCCTAGCCATTTGATGTCTTTACATGGCTCCAACCAGCGTGTATCAAGGTATGTCAAAGGCTCCGGCCGAGGTGAGAAAGAGTCCGACCTGCGATTTTTCCTCAACCATAATCGTGAAGGTCGAACCCACATTACAGAAAGTGATCCCCAAGTAGCTCTGCTTCCTCAGATTGAGGAGTTACAATGAGCTATGGATCAGCTTAGAGCTCAGCAAAATAAGCACAGGCGCGTCGCTAAGGCGTCTCTTTTTTCTCCAACAGTGTTGATTGCTCCTCTCCTATCAAGGTTTAAAATGTCCGATATGCAAGCATTCGATGGGAATTCTGATCTGCAAGATCATCTTTTTGAGTTTAACGATCTCATGGAGTTTCATCAAGTTTCTGGCTTAGCTGAATTTCGCTGTTTAGCAGTGATCTCACTGCTTATGCCAAGCGCTCTCTTTTTTCTCCAGTAGTGTTGACTACTCCTCTCCTGTCAAGGTTTAAAATGCCTGATATGCGAGCATTCGATGGGAATTCTAATCTGCAGGATCATCTCTATGAGTTTAATGATTTATGGAGTTTCATCAAGTTTCTAGCTTGGCCAAATTTCGTTGTTTAGCAGTGACTCTCACTGCCTATGCTAAGCGCTAGTTTAGATTGCTTCCACCAGGATCTATTAACTCGTGGCAGCATATGAGTTTGTTATTTTTGAGACACTTCTAGGCTAATAGGAAGTTCTCAATGCCGTTGAGCTTTCTGAGCAACATACAATAGGAGAGGAATGAATCCCTCTAGTCCTATATTGATAGGTTCCATAAGGAGCTACATAAGGTGGCTAATACACTCAAAGAGTCAGTTCGAACTCTCATTATTGCAGGAGTTTGCTCGCAAACTGACCTGTGGAAGAAGCTGCAATCTGAGGACAATATTTCCCTCACTTGCTTCTACAATCTTACCGAAAACTACCTCTAAATCTAGAATTTTGTGGCTACTCTAAATCGCTACAACCCCTATCCTTCGACTAGTGCTCCTAACTGGGGGGAAAAAGACCGGGGGGAGAGTAGTAGAAGAGCCAATCGCAGATAGGCTAATAACGATCAGCAAAAGGGAAAGAAACAATGGTTTGAGCCTAAGAAATCTTATGCCCAGATTCCTCGTTGCGATCGTGACAAGAATCAGTATACTCTACTGAATGCATCGATATCAGCTATTTTGGATAAATCGGAAGAAGCTAATCTACTTGGAGAGCCAAAGCCCATGAATAATCCCCCTTTCGCAAGGAATAACAAAAAATATTACCATAATCATTAGGATAATGGGCACCATACCAATGAATGTCGAGCTCTTAAGTAAACAATTGAAGATCTCATTAAAAAGGAGCACTTCAAGGAGTATGTTGATGGTCCAACTCTCGTTCGGGATAAGAATCAAGGGGATAAGGAAAAGAAGCGTCGTGATCGCAAAGGTCTCCACCTTGCTAGGATCATATTTGGAGGACCACATCTCGTGGGGAATTCTCGAAGTGCTTAGGAAAAGTACACTCAAGAAGTTCCCCATGACCTCGTGAGTGTGAGGAACACGGCGTCGCTACCTACTAAGGTGTGCAGAGAAGAAAATATTACCTTCTCAGAGAAAGACGCGGTATGATTGCATCACCCTTATAAGGATGCACTCGTTATCGCACTTGAAATAAGTCGGTGTGAAGTCCACAGGATGTTAGTGGACAATGGTAGCATTGTGAAGATCCTATTTCAGCAAGCTTTTGAGGAAATGCAGCTGGACAAGGCAGATTTGAAGCCTGCCTCTATCCCCCTCTATGGTTTTACTAAGGATCATCTGATTTCCAAGGGAACGATTGTACTTCCTGTCACTTTAGGTGAAACCCACGAAATGACTAAGATGGTAGAGTTTTTGTGGTAAACTATCTGTCTGCTTTTAACGGCATTTTGGGACGACCTCTACTTTGAAACTTCAAAGTTGTCACCTCCATCTATCATACGAAAATGAAATTTCCCACTCCGATAGGGTGTGGGGAAGTCAAGGGGTCTCAGCGTGAATCTCGCGACTGCTATGTAAGAGTAGTGTAAATGGCATGCAAAGGGAAAAGGAAGCCAATGAGCATTCCTAATCAGGCTATGGCGATCAGCACAATCGAACCATAGCCAAGTCTAGTGGAAGACAGCATAGATCCTCGTATTGAAGAGAAGTATTCCCAGAGTGGGCTTGTTGAGACTCTATCTAAGGTATCAGTCGACCAGAATTAGCCAACTCAGGTATTAAGACTCGGTTCTCAGCCCTCAGCTCACTGCAAACCTAATGAGATTCTTCAGATAAAATATTGATGTTTTGTATAGACTCATGTTGACATGATCGGGATCAGCCCAAATGTAATATGTCATGCACTTAACATCGATAGTGCGATCAAGCCTGTTCGCTAGAAGAGAAGAGCCATCAACTCAGAGCGTTATGCTGCTTTTAAGGTTGAGATGGATAAACTCCTCTCAATCAGGTTTATTCGGGAGGCTCATTACCCGAGTTGGGTAGCCAATCTTGTTTTGGTAAAGAAACCCAACGAAAAATAGCGAACTTGCATTGATTTCACTGACCTTAATAAAGCCTGTCTGAAGGACAATTTCCCTTTGCCCAGAATTGATTAGCTCATTGATGCCACTTTCAGGCACGAGCTGTTAAGCTTCATGGATGCCTACTCAGGGTATAATTAGATCTTGATGTACATGTTTGATGAGGAGTATACCTCGTTCATTACAGATCGAGGGCTTTACTGTTATAAAGTCATACCCTCCAGTTTGGAAACCGCTAGGGCAACCTATCAATGTTTTGTTAACCGTATGTTTTCCAAGTAAATTAGAAAATCAATGGAAGTCTATGTTGATGACATGCTAGTTAAGTCGCATGTCACTTCAGATCACGTAGCCAATCTTGTGGAAATGTTCGACGTACTCCAAGGATATAAAATGAAACTTAATCCTATTAAGTGTTCATTTGGAGTATCCTCAGGAAAATTCCTAGGGTATATGGTTAACTATCGGAGAATTGAAGTTAACTCTGAAAAGATCCAAGCTCTCCTAGATATGAAAAGTCCCACCAATTGAAAGCAAGTTCAGAGCTTGAATGGGAGAATAGCGACTCTCAGTCGCTTCATATTAAGAGTAACAAATCGTTGCTTGCCATTCTTTAATACGCTTAGGGCTAACAAAAAGTTTGAATGGACTTCAAAATGTGAGCGAGCCTTTTAGAGTATAAAAGAGCATCTTAGAAAGTCACCTCTTCTATCCAAGCCTCTTCCCAAGGAAATCTTATTTCTCTACCTGTCCGTCTCTTAGTATGCAGTCAATGCAGCTCTCATTTGGGAAGAAGGCAAAGTTCAGTGGCTTGTATATTACTTGAGCAAACGACTATTAGACATCGAGACACGGTATCCAAAGATAGAATAATTAGCTTATGCCCTGCAAATCTCTTCCAGGAAGCTACAATCTTATTTCCATGCTTACACCATCCATGTTTTGACCAACTACCCACTCAAACAACTTCTTCAGAAGCCAAAGACTTCGGGTAAGTTGTTTAAGTGGGCTATGGAACTAAGTCAATTCAATCTGCATTATAGATAAAAAAGGGCAATCAAAGGGCAGGTTATTGCTGATTTTATTTTGGAGTTCTCTTATCAGCTAGATAAAAAACCCAAATAGTCAGCCAGCGAAGTTGTCTAGGAAACTGTTCAAAACTTGTCAACCTAGAGCCTCTATATTAATGGGTCTTGAACAGAAGAAGAGCCGGAGTTGGTCTTCTACTCATCAGTCCCAAACGGACTCACATTTATGAAGCCCTTAGGTTTGGGTTCAAAGCTACGAATAATAAGGCTGAGTATGAGGTGCTATTTGCTAGTTTGTGACTTTTTTCAGCTTTCACACGAGAGCTTGAATGAATATGTGCAAGTTCTGATAAGTTACTTCAGTGGATCCTTACCTATTTTACTTTTTTTTTTTTTTTTTTTTGCATTTGAGTGGTCTGGCTGGTGGATGAAGTCTGTTATGTATTACATTTTTACTTCAGATTTGCTATTTTTCTGTGTGCACACTTCCATTTTTGTGTTAGCATCTGTCTAATTGTTTTTTGTCATAAGTTTCTTCACTGAAGGAGGATCTGCTCATAGACCTTCTCTGTTAGAATGTCCTAACTGCTATACATAGAGACCTAGGATGTGTGTTTTTCTAAAATCTATAGATGAAAGAGTCTGGTCCATGGTTGTGAATGGTTGGACAGCCCCGATTATTGTTGAAAATGAAATGTCTAGACTAAAACCTGTTCATAGTTGGACTGTTGATGAAATTACTCTAAAGCCCTTCATGCACTTTTTAATGATGTTAATGTAAACCAAATGAAAGTCATAGCTAATTGTGAGCTTGCCAAAGATGCTTGGGATAGACTCCAAGTCAAGAATGAGGGAACTAGTACTGTGAAACGAAATAGGCTTAGAAGGCTTGTGACTGATTTTGAGAATTTGAACATGGAAGAGGATGAGAGTATAACTAATTTTTATGGTAGAGTTTGTGATATTTCTAATGACTGTTTTGCTTTGGGAAGAACATATTCTAATGTTGAACTTGTCAGGAAAGTGCTTTGCTCTTTGCCCCGAAAATTTATGTCAAAGGTCACCACTATTGAAGAATGTCGAGATTTGGATGCTATGGACATTGATGAACGCATTGTCGTTCCCCAAACTTATGAGCTGAATTTGCAACAATGGGAAAAATAGAAACCAAGCAAAGGTTTGGCTCTCAAACATGAGCTTGATTTAGATCCTTTTGATGATTGTGATATAAGTTCTTTGAATGATAAAAATTGTGCTCTACTTACAAAGAATTTTGCAAAATTTTTAAAGAAAAACATGTAAAAGCCTCATAATAGTGGTTTTGGCTGAAAACCCTAGTACTATTACAAAGAAATTTTTAAAAGATAAAGAAAAGAAAAATAAAGGTATCAAGTGTTTTGAATGCGAGGGTTTTAGGCACATACAATCTGAGTGTGTTAACACGCTGAAAAAAAAAAGAAAGGTAAAGCCATTGCTGCCACGTTGAGTGAGAGTGAGCATGATGAGAGTCATGGTGATGATTTGGGTGATGATGAGAATGTTTTAGCCTTCATTGTGAATCAAGAAGATGGTAAGAGTGAAATTTCAGACGACACTGAAGATATCTATGCTGAGCAACAAGAAGCATATGATAAGATGTATGACCAATGGCTAAAGTCTGTGAAAAGGTTGCAATCTCTTGGTATTGAGAATGCTTCCTTGTTGAAACAAAAGAAAGCCTTGTCCAAAAAGATTGTTGTTCTTACGGCTGAACTAACTGAGGCTAAGGCCATCATTGATAAGTTGAATGTAGGTTCTCTTAAGCTTGATAAAGTACTTGGTCAAGGAAAATCCTTCAAAGATCGGTGTGGTTTGGGCTTCAGTCTTGGTGCTAGCACATCGAAAGCTGGTGCTAACATGTTTGTAAAAGCCACCAGAACTCCTACGAAAGGAACTGCTGTGAGACAAGCTACAAAGGTATCAAAATTTATTCCTATTTGTAATTTTTGTAATAGGAAATATCACATCAGACCCAAATGCTTCAGATTCATTGCTTATTTGAAGAAAGTTTTTAAAAACCATAGTTTTGTTACTAATGTAAATCATAATACTAACAATGGTTTTTCTTCTAATAGAGTTTGGAAACCTAAGGCTGATGTGAACTGTTTTGTGTCTCATACTTCTTTGCTTGCATTTCAAAATAATCTCTGGTATCTAGACAGTGCTTGTTCAAGGCATACGACAGGTAATAAATCTCTCTTGACTGAATTTGAATCAGTTGATAGTGGACATGTCACTTATGGAGATGGGAAGAAAGGTAAAATTCTTGGCAAAAGATCAATTGTGCTTCCTGATTTTCCATTTTTGAAAGATGTCTTACTTGTTGATGATTTGAAAGCTAATTTGATAAGTATTAGCCAAATTTGTGACAAGGATTTTGTTGTTCAATTCTCAAAAAACAATTGTCAAATCTTGAATGGTAAAGGTGTTTCTTTATTTGAGGGAAAAAGGTAAAATGACAATTGTTACTTGCTTTCTAACCGTGTGTCATGTTTTAGTTCAAAAACAGATTCCACTAACTTGTGGCATGAGTAGTTTGCTAATTTTTGTGAAGTGCAAGGCATATTTCATGAATTCTTAGCACTAAGAACACCTCAACAAAATGATGCTGTGAAAAGGAAAAACAGAATGCTTCAAGAGATGGCTAGGGTAATGCCTAATGCCAAAAAGCTTCCTACAAGACTTTGGGCAGAAGCCATTAACACGGCATATCATATTTCCAACAAAGTTTACCTTAGAAAAGGTATTGTTTAAACTCCCTATGAGCTGTGCAAAGGTAAGAAACCCGATCTCTCATATTTTCATGTGTTTTGATGCAAATGTTACATCTTTAATGATAGAGAGAATCTAGGTAAGTTTGATTCTTAGAGTGATGGAGTTTTTATTGGATATTCTTCCAATAGCCATGCATTTAGGATCTATAACATGCGTTCTAAAAAAGTCTTAAAATCCATTAATGTTGTGTTTAGTGATGCAAAAGATTTTTTAGAATATTCTCAAGAAAGTGAAATTCAAGACATATATGTTCCTCGTGTGCCACACAAGATGGTGTGAACACTGCTGAATCTTCTGAACCTAAACCTTCAACAAATGTGTTATCACCTACTACTGGTGCTACAGCAACGAGATCTGCTCCATGCAAAGAATCACCTGCTAATTCATCATTTCAAATTGAGGGGATAGAGTTGGTTATTGGTCTTTCTAATGAAAACCTTCAAAGGAGAAATCAAAGAAGAAAAAATCCACTAACATGGGTTCAAAAAGCTCATCCACCTTCAATTGTGATTGGAGATCCAAACGAGGTAATGGTTACAAGAAGGAGATGACCAAATGAAATTAACCATCTTTGTTATGTGTCTCTTGCAGAATATAAGAATGCCAAACAAGCTTTGGAAGATGAAAATTGGATTGAAGCAATGCAAGAAGAACTAGAACAATTTGGAAGGAATGATGTGTGGACGTTTATACCAAGACCAGAGGGAATCAACATAATAGGTACCAAATGAGTTTTCAAAAATAAAACTGATGAGTTTGGTAATGTTGTCAAGAACAAAGCTAGGCTTGTAGCTCAAGGATATACACAAGTTGAAGGAATCGACTTTGATGAAACCTTCGCCGCTGTTGCTCGACTTGAATTAATCTGGTTGCTGCTGTCTGTTGCCTACTGCCTTAAGATAGAATTATACCAAATGGATGTCAAAAGCGCCTTCTTGAATGGAATGCTCACTGAAGAAGTATCTCTATGGTTTGAAACAAGCCCCACGGGCCTGGTATGAAAGGTTGACAACTTTCGTTTTTTAGCATAATTATGAACGAGGTAATGCCGACAAAATCCTTTCATTAAGTGTGCTGACAATGAAATCATATGTGTACAGATTTACATTGACGATATTGTGTTTGGTAATAGATCTCATTCATATGCTCTTGAATTCATTAGTCTGATGAAAAATGAGTTTGAGATGAGTATGGTAGGGGAATTGAATATGTTTCTTGGTCTTAAAATTAAACAAGTGAATAATGGAATGTTTGTTTCCCAATCAAAGTATGCTAAAAACATGTTGAAAAGATTTTTTCTTGAGAATGCAAAGCATGCTAGAACCCTTACAAGTGCTACCTTTAAGCTGTGCAAAGATGAACATGGTAAAAAGGTAGACAATAAAATGTACCAAAGCATGATTGGAAGCCTTCTTTACTTAACTGCAAGCCAACCTGATATTTGTTTTAGTGTTGGTGTTTGTGCTAGGTTTCAAAGTAATCCATCTAAGTTGCACTTGAATGCAGTGAAAAGAATCATGAAATATGTTTCAGGTACGTGTGACTTTGGCCTTTGGTACTCGCTTGATTTTAACAGTTGTTTGGTTGGATATAGTGATGTAGATTGGGCAGGAAGTTTGAATGATAGGAAGAGTACTTCGAGTGGATGTTTCTATTTTGGAATCAATCTTGTGACATGGTACAGCGAGAAGCAAAATGCAATCTCTCTATCCACTGCCAAGGCTGAGTACATTGTCGCAGGAAGTTGTTGCACTCAATTTTTATGGTTAAAGCAAATGTTGAATGATTATGGTGTTGATAAAGATTGTGTGACTATTTTTTGTGATAACACGAGTGTCATTAACATCTCTAAGAATCCAGTCCAACATTCTAGGACTAAACAAATTGACTTAAAACATCATTTCACTTGCTCATGTGAACATAAATCCCAATTGGCTGATTTATTTACAAAAGCACTTGCCCATGATACTTTTGTTTTCTTGAGGAAGTCCATTGGATTACTTCAACTTGAATAGTTTTTTCATTTCAATTGATGAATAAAGCATGAACATGCTACTTTCATTTTTGTTTGTCAAGTCTCTTTGATCAGTGCTATCATTCTAATTGTCATTTATTTTCTCTTATCTGTGTGCTAACTCTGGTATTTGTGTCCATTGAGACTCTCTCTATAACATGACCTTATTGCATCATGAGTTGATTGTCCATTCTTCTCACCATTATGAAAGAGCTATCTTGCATGAAGTGTGAAAGTTGTTTTGAGTAATTTTCTGATTTGTAGAGATCCCTATATTTTGGAAAATCTACCATTAAGAGGACTACCTTCGTGCAAGTATGAAAGCTACATTTTGGTTACATTTATGAGAGTTATTTGCCCCTTGATCAAAATGAAAAGAAAAATCTTTATTTACTAAGAAAAATGCAAAATATAGTTGGGAATGAGGGAAGAGGGAGCTTCTCTTGCAAAAAATTTAAAATTGACCAATGTGTCATTTTACCCCTTTGAGGACATTGTCACACACTAAGACAAGCTCTTGGAAATTTTTCTCACTTGTGTGTGATTAAGGAAGTGTTGTTTTCATTGCACTATGTTGACAACTTCCGTATGAGTTTTTGTGCCTTTTAAGATTGAAAATTTGATCTCTTAGGTTGTTTTGCATAGATTGACTGTCTTCACCTTAAAAAATTCATGTGAAGCATTTCATAATTTTAATTTTATACTCTTTAAATTTTGCTCAATAAAGTCTAGTCTTTTGAAAAAATTTGATGTTCTTTTGGGATGTTGTGTGCTCACACAATTGCATATGTACACTCATTTAGGATAGAGTTCTTTTTTTTGGTAAAACTCTTTTTCAGCATCTCAGAACCATCGCCTGCCTTAAATGTGTTGCCCTTTTTATTATTGCGTCAATCTTCATTTTCTAAAAGCCTAATAGCGCCGACTGTTTCCTCTATTCTTTACAATTTTTTTTCTCTCAAAATTTTCACTAATTTTTTTCCCTGTTCTCACATGGAATCAAGAAAGAAAGCATTAGAGGATTCGATAAGAAAAGACGAATCCTTGGGAAAAGGATTCTTGACAATAAAGAAAGCTAGATTGCGGAGTCAAATGCCGCCCAAAAACCCTTCTCCTCCAACAAATGATTCAGATTCTGAAGAGGGAAGTCAAGAGAATGAATCAAATCACTCAACCTCCCTGGTTCATCCCCTGTTTCCGGTGACCACCAAACCTCGGAACGCTCACAGAGTCAATTTGCCCCTATCTCACCTAAGAATACGCCTAAAAAATCCTCTTTGACGTCAGACAATGACTCAAAGAACATGTTGATTGATGATTTGAAACCACACAAAGAAGGTACATCAAAGGGCACGCCTTTAAAGTCTTTAGCTCCAGCAGAATTAGCAAAAAAGAAAGGAAAAGTCATCATGAAAAAGCCTTCATCTAGTAAAATCTCTTCTTTTGCTTTACCTACTACTGAGAATAGATTTAGGAGCCACATTGTCAAGAAGACAATTGTGAGCGAAGTGAATGTTGTATGGCCGAGCACTAGTGTTCTTCAACCTGGTGTGCTCACACTGTTTTACAAATTGTTGTTTAAAATCTCACTGACAACTTGGTCCCTTCAATGCACAATTCGACTGTCAGACCTGAACGAGTATAACTCTTCTATGGAATTGCTCAAAGGAAAAATATTGACCTAGTTGAGTTGATTTTCACCAGTATTAGAGTTGTAGCACAATCAACTCACTCTCTGCAGATTTTGTACTTTCCTTCTTTACTTTACAAAATCATTTCCACTTACAAGCCTAAATCCTATGGAGTGGAACCTGTTTTGAAGATAAAGACTTTCACCAAGAAGTTTTTTAGGCAGTCTACAGGGAACTTGCCACCGTCTTCCTCAACTAATCAAGCAAGGACTAACACTTGGCAGTCCAAGCTTTTTGTTGCCATGTAGGACTTGGAGACTTCAATGGAGCTTGTCTTTCAATATGTGAAGGAAATTCACATTTCTCTCTGCTCACGGATGGACAAAATGGAGGCTGATCTAAAAAAGAAGAAGAAGAAGAAAAAAGAGAATGTTGTTCTAACAGAACCAGATGTTTAGAATGTGGTACCTTTTGCTCCCCCAATTGATCCTGCTGACAATACCGATGCTGCTTTTGAGACTCAAGTTGAAGAAGAAAAATTTGTTGATGAGGAAGAAAGACAGGTTAGTGATGAGGAAAAAGAAAAAGCTGCTGATGACGATGGATAAGAACCTCTTGAAGGTGTAGCTGCTCAAATAGATTCTCCTATGCGCACTGACACTATTGCAATGCCAGAAGTTCAACTGGAGGACTCACATGTTACTATCATTGCCCCTCCACAATGCAGAACCAAGAGGAAGGGTGGTCGCTCTTCTCTTCCCTCTCGAAAGTCATCAAGACTTATGAACAAAGAGGGGGAGATTATAGTTTATTTATGTTTTTGTTATATTTTTGGATAAACTTAAAATCTTTTCTTATCTCTCATTGGGGGAGTTTGTTACTTTGTTTGCTACTTTTTTTTAACTCCTTAATTATCTTACTTTGATGTTTTTATTTGTTTTATTTACTAACCATATGTTTTCATTTATGTTCTTTTGGTTATTTTGTTTTCATGTTCAGTGTGCAAATCTGTAGGTCTTAAATGGTTGATTTAAACAGGTTTGTACTTAATATATTTTATTATGTTCTTTGTCCATAAGTTTGACAAAGGGGGAGAATGTAAAATATTCATTTTTGTCAAACTTATGAGTTGTGTGTATGTACAATAGTTATGAGTGCACACTAGCTACCAATCCTTTATTTGGCTTGTTTCATCTATTGTGTGCACATTAGTTCTTAGTGCAACTGTTTTGCCAAACTTGTGTCTTGGCTTGTTTCGTTTCAAGTGTGTGTGCACAACGGTTTGTGCTTACACTCTCGCTTTAGATATTTTGCAACTCATCTTGAGTTGCATGTCTGATAAAGTGAAAAAAAATATTGTTTATCTTTGTCTCTTGATATTTAGGACATTTTACATGTGTCATAATATCCTTAAGTGGTCCTAGGGAATAAAGTTATCTTTCTCGATTTGTTTTGTGGTCCAAACCAAAAAGAAGGAATACTTTCCTTATTTGGACAAATATTGGTCAGCCCCTGTTCGCTGATGTGGCACTGTATATATTGTTGAACAAGAAATCTTTCATTATATAATACTCTTTCTTGCATAAATGAATCTAACCTTTGATCTTTTATTTCATTCTTACTCTGAATTTCTTAGAGTATTCTTTCTCTTAAGGTTCAAGGTTCATTTTCCATTTTGTGTCAAAACCTCACCATATCAAACATAGACTTGATGGGTCTTGGAATGTGGTTCATTTGTTGATGTTGGTGCATGGCATCGGTGCTTGAAGCTTGTGGTTTACAAGCTGTTCTTGAGTGTGTTCCCGGCAAGAAGAAGCTCCAAGGAGTTGCTACATGTTAAGGATTCAGAGTGTGGTGCTAAGTGTAAAGTTGAACAGAGAGTTCTTTTTACTGTAACTTAGATCAGCTTTGAACTATATCTTGTATTGTGTTCTTAACTTAGTAGATTGCTTCAATCTGGACAAAGTCCCATGGATATAGGCTAAAAGTGGATTTAGCCGAACTATGTATACGATTGTGTTTTTTACTTTCTGCACTTGTGTTTGATGTGGTTAAAAATTAGAAATGTCTCAATCAACTTGATAATTTTCCGTTGCACTTTAAAATGGGTAATTCAAACCCCAACATCCTAGATTGGTTGTCGAATTGCAGTGGATATATATCCCCAAAATATGCCCGCGAAGGAGTAATCTCTGTCAAATCTGATGTCTTCAACTTTGGGGTATTGTTTATGGAGATTGTGAGCGGCAAGAAGAACACTGAATTTCATGACACGACCTTTCTCACTCTCATTGGTTACGTGAGTAACAAAAAATTCTTTCAATTTCGTTATATGATTTTAAGATTTGTTCTATATATTACCGGTCCTGGATCAACAAGGTACGCTACCCGACACAGCAATTAATGGCGTAGTAAAACAAAAGTTCTTCGTCCAATTCATGGTTTAGTTATGCTAGCATATGTTTTACAGCTATTAAAACCCAAAGTGATGCAATACTATTTCCCGGGACTGCTACAAAGACGGCAATTGTGACCATTGTTATAATAAATATGACGATGTGCACAGAAGTTTGGTCCATTGAGATCAAATGCTTAGGCAAACGAGTCGCTTTTGTACTGACTAATTGTAAAACAAAGTGCAATTGGTTGTATATTCTAGTTTTACAAATAATGGTATATAAGATACATAGTTAAGCAGCATTTAGAATGTACACTTGAGATCAAATGTTTAGAACAAATGAGTCTTCATATTTTAGCCTTTAGGAAAGGCTTTTGTGACTAATAGTAAAGAAAAAGGAGTAATTAGTCATATCATTATTTGTCTTTTACACCTTTTGGAGGCTAAAGTGGTCAATGATTCTTCCTTTCTGAATATTGGATCTCTCCAAGAACGCGTTTTATATATATATATCAAATTAAAATATGTTGGGTTTGACAAGTAATAGTATCTCATACCGTCATACGTGAGAAAGTCTATGGACCAGCAGCAGGGCACTAGACTTGATTGATTCATTAATATTATTGGAAGAGGCACCGGTGCTTCCAAGTAAATGTTGATAAGATATGTGAACGTTGCTCTCCTTTGTGTACAAGAAAATGTAGAAGGTAGACCCACCATGAACGATTTCGTCTCAATGCTTACCCATGAAAGTGTACCATTACTTCCTCAAAATCAACCTGCTTTTTCACATGTCAGAGGTTCGGTCATTCCACGATGACCATCCTGGCCAGAAAAAGCTTCTGTTAATCAAGGAACAATTTCAATTTTGGAAGCCCGGTAGCTGTAAACACTTCCATGACCAAAATGTTTTTCGATCTTTTGGATTCAAATCTGTATTGGATTTTTTGTACGTAAGTTATGGCTATACCTGTACTCGTTATGGATTTTAAGGCATGGGATATTTGGAGAAGCAGAGGCTTCAGAATTCACTGATTCAATATTAGAATTGCCTCGGTGTTGCTATGTGGATCCATAAGGTTTTTTTTTTTTAATGATAATAATAATAAATTAATTGATCTTACAATAGTAGTGATATACAGTGATGGTGGTGGGTGAAATAAAGTTTTTAATGAAGTAAAGATAAATAAATCAAACTCGACAAACCTCTCAATTTTAGCTTAAATACACGAAAATTAAGTAAATAAATTTGAAAATCTATCAAATCATCTCAACATCTTTGGCCACATTAATGTTCTATTGTGATTTGCCTAATTTTTCTATAACTTAGTTTATACTTAGTTATAAGAAAAACAAATTTACTTCTTCCAAATGTTGAAGTAGAAATGACCTGATATAAAAGGGAGAGGACTTTTGGTTTCTTAATCTAAAATTTTATTTCCATCAAATGCAAATTTAAACTTCTCTTAATTCTGGGAAACTTCCTTCTATTTGCTTGAAAAGCAATTAAACTGGCTTAAACGAATCTTTGATACAACGAATTTTATAGTTTGGACAATGATGGGAATTCTGATAGTCATCACCTTGGGTACTCTTATTTGTTACTATACGAGCAAGCTCAAAAACGAAGGTAAACTTTCTTTAGCATGATTGAAGCAGTGATAACAATCCTCGAACTTATATTTTCATTTTTCCTAATTTTCCCAACACAGGAAAGGATTTGATGCTATTTGATTTGAGTAATGAAGCAAATAAGCTTGAGAAAAATTGTGAAAAGGAAGCTGAACTACCATTATTCAGTTTCGCAAGTGTTTCTGCAGCAACAAATAATTTCTCGGACACAAATTTGCTTGGGAGGGGTGGTTTTGGACCTGTCTACAAGGTCAGATGTTATTTAATTATGCAGAAATTCAGGCTTTAGCTAAGTATGATATTGCTGATAAAAATTTAAGAAGAATTATCCGTTCAGGGAGTATTAGTAAAAGGAGATGAGATAGCTACGAAAAGGCTTTCAAGAGGATATGGACAAGGATTGGAAGAGTTAAAAAATGAAGCACTTGTCATAGCCAAGATTCAACACAAGAATCTTGTTAGACTTTTGGGCTGCTGCATCCATGAAGATGAGAAGATTTTGATCTACGAATACATACCTAATAAAAGCTTGGACCTTTGCCTTTTTGGTTAGTAAATTTCCTCCAAGTATCAATTGGTTTTAAATTCACATTATTAATTGGTTTTCTTAATTTTTTTTCAAATTACCATATCTTCTTTATTTGTTATAAATCAGATTCAACAAAGAGTAGATTATTAGATTGGGGAATACGTGTTCGGATCATTGAAGGGATTACTCAAGGATTTCTTTATCTTTATCAATATTCAAGAGTTCGAATTATTCACAGAGATCTTAAGGCGGATAATATTTTGTTAGATAAAAACATGAATCCTAAAATATCATATTTTGGTATGGCAAGAAATTTTGGACAAAACGAGTTACAAGTTAACACCCACAGGATCGCTGGACTTAGTCAGTAGATAAAGCATACTTAATAACTTATGCATGAATTCACCCATAATCATTGATTATCTAATTATTCTAGATTGGTTGTTAAATTGCAGTGGATATGTATCCCCAGAATATGCCCGTGAAGGAGTAATCTCTGTCAAATCTAATGTCTTCAGCTTTGGGGCATTGTTTCTGGAGATTGTGAGCGGCGAGAAGAACACTCGAGTTTCATCACACGACCTTTCTCACTCTCCTTGGTTACGTGAGTAACAAAAAATTCTTTCAATTTCGTTATATGGTTTTAAGATCTGTTCTATATATTACCGGTCCTGGATCAACAAGGTACGCTACCCCGACACAGCAATGGCGTAGTAAAACAAAAGTTCTTCGTCCAATTCATGGTTTAATTAAGCTAGCATATGTTTTACAGTGAAATACTTCTAACTTGATGATTAATTTTGTGTGTGTGGATGTTAAGGTATGGGATTTGTGGACAAGCGACAGGGTATTAGAGTTGGTTGATCCAGTTTTAGATGAAGCGCCCTCCAGGGAAACGTTGATAAGATTTGTTAATATAGCACTCCTTTGTGTGGAAGAAAATGCAGAAGATAGACCCACCATGAACGATGTGGTTTCAATGCTTACCAATGAAAGTTTACCACTACGTCCCCCAAATCAACCATCTTTTTCACATGTACTGAATGATATTCCAAGATCATCCAACCCAGAAAAACGTTCTGCTAGTGATGTAACACTTGAACTTTAGTAGCAAGGTGATTTTAATTAAAGAGAGATCTCCATGATCTATTTGATATTTGTAAAGGCTGTAATTGATCTCATGAGTATGTTTATTTTGTGAATAAATATTTTTTGGACATTGATCATCGTATTTGAGAGACATAATCTTACTCTAATTACGTGTTTTGAGTTCTAATTCTATTTGTGATTTGAGTCCTACTAATTTTATGAACTGTCTCATCATATTTAGTTCTAAGTGTGAATAAAATTATAAAAATATGCTACATGACATTGACATACAGATTCTTCTCCTTCTCCAACTGAGTTTGTATTTCAAGTCCCCTACAACCTGAAGATACTAGACTAAAAACCCGTAAAATTAACACTAATAATATTTCTCTAATAATTATTAGAAAAAGGAAAATAAGTTTAGTTTATTCAACGTTGAAATAAACATGAGCAGATATAACTAGAAGTTCCTGCAGGATTGAGATTGTAAGGAGACTAATTTAGGTTACGGTCTGGTTTCAATTAGAATATTCTAATATGAGACTTTTCCATATGAATTGTTATAATCATTCTATCCCATTAGCCTCCCTTTATATAATGGAGTAGAGAGAGTTTGAGGAAAATATCTTCCATATCGTAGTAGGACTTTTAATAGGAAAGGGATTGTAAGAGTTTTAGGATAATGTGAGATCTCTTCCCGATATCATATTTTGTCTATATTCACTTTTTAATTTGAATAAACTTACTTATTCTTCTAATTCCTCGTTTAATAATTATTTTATTTCTTATTTTAGGGAATATCTCTTGATTATCTAGTTAGGTGCTAGTAATATCCTCTAGAGAAATTATATTTTTGCCATCGAGAAAATTCTATGGAATACACATTTTTAAACCTCTCTTTTTTCTAAGAAATTCTCCAATGGGAGTTGATGAGTTCCTGGATCGAAACATCCTCCCAATCAATGTTCTGAAAATCGGACCGGACAATGACCCGTTCAAGGGTTCGATTTTCGGTTTGACCGGTTGGATCGGTCGATTGGACCGTAATTTGTAAAAACAAATTTAGTCCCTGAAGGTTTAAAATTCATCAAAAATACCCTTATAATACTCCCTTAAGGTTTGAAATCTATCTAAAACACCCCTGTCACGCGAAGATTCTGGTGAGCGGTGGCGACAGCGATGATCGACGGCCAATCGAAGCTGGAATCTTGGGGCTTTTGATGTGCAGGTGCCGGCGACTCTGATGGTGGTGCTAGGGAGTTCCATCAACGTCGGAACTCGCCGGAATCAACAAAAGAAATCCGACATCGCGTAAACTTTAGGTGGACTCCGATCAACAAAGGCTGGACGACGGCGACTGAAAATGGATGGGTTTGGTCGTGGAGATGCTGTCAAGTCGAATGAGGGAGTTTCTCCGTCGAAAGATGCCGGAATCCGACGGGATGTAGCTACGATTGGACAGGCGATTGGACCGCGATTCTAGCGGTCCAACCGCGGTCCAATCCGGTTTAAATCCAAATGACGATTTTTTATATATACCGGACCAGATTTGCCGCCGGTTGTCTCTCGAAGCGGTCCGACCGAGCGATCCGATCTGGTGTTCAGAACATTGCTCCCAATTTCTTAAAGACCTTAGTGGAATTTGTTTTAGAAGAATGTGAAATCTCTTTCCCTTTTTGGATTATATTCACTCCTTAATTTGAATAAATTTCCTTATTATTTTGATTCCTTGTTTAATAATAAATTTACTTCATAATTTAGATGAATAATATTATACTTACAATTAAGTTATACAACTAGTCAATAAACATAGGACAAAATAGTCATTTTGAGTGAATTTTATAAAATTTTTGTCTTGTTATATGATAGAGAAATTATGGCTCCGTTTGGTTCACAATTTTGTGTTTTTGGGAAAAGTTTTTTCTAAAAAGTTAAAAAAAAAAGTTGAATTGGGTGGGTATTACGATGTAGGATTTACAAATTATAAAATACCCCCTATATTTATTTTTTTTACAAAACACCCCCTATAAGAAAACATTAAAAGTTAACAAAAACACCCCCAACCCATCCTCAAATACGGACAGCCGGCCACCACCGCTGGAGGGTGGTCGGAGTTGTCGTATCGGCACATGACCGGCTAGATCTTGCCAGTTGTGCCCCGCTATGGCCTTTTCCGACCAGATCCACAGTGGATCTGATCGACAAAGGCTAGATCTACTGCTAGATTTAGCCATTGACGGCCAGATCTGGCCGTATTTGCTCATCAACGATAGCTAACAAATGGTCGTCGTTGATGGTCAACGACAACCGTTTGTTGGCTGTCGTTACCGACTGGTTACAACCAAAGATCTGGCTTTTTTCGACCAAATCCATCGTGGATTTGGCTGGAAAAGGCTAGATTGGCGCACTACCGGCCAAATTTAGCCGGTAGTGCGCTGTCCTACCAGATTCCGGCCATTTTCCGGCAGTGGTGGCTGGAAACTGGTAAATGTGGATTGTTGGGGTATTTTTGTAATTTTTAAAAAAATATTTAGGGGTATTTAATTAAATTAACAAATTTAAGGGGTTTAAAAAAAGTTAAATAATATTGAATAATATTGTGAGTTTTTTGGTATTTTACTGTTTAACTTTTTTGGGAATACTAAAAGTAGTATTCCCAAAAACCAACCAAACGAAGCCTTTTTGCCCTAGAGGAAATTCATGCACTACACTTTTCTTAATCTAAAATTTTATCTCTATGGAACACATTTTTCAACCTCTCTTTGTTCCAAGAAATTCTCCAATGGAAGGTGATGACTTCTTGGACGGAAACATCCTCTTAAAGACTGAGTGTAATCTGCTTTCCTTTATTTCATTAATTTAATTTTTTAACTTTTGAAGAAGTATGGTCAGTGGATAATTGATCTGCGACTTTTTTCAGCTTTCACACGAGAGCTTGAATGAATATGTGTAAGTAACTAAGTATTTAAAGAAGGCCTACCATAAAAAAACATATTTAATGAATTTTGTTGTATTTCATTCCATGTTTTGACTTTATTATATGATAAAACGTCCAGTTAAAGATCCAACATTCCTAAAGCAAGATTTCTTAACCGGTTTCTCAAATAGAAGTTGATGACTTCCTGAATCGAAACATCCTCCCAATTTCCTAAAGACCTTAGTGGAATCTACTTTCCTTTATTTCTTTATTTTAATTTTTTTGCTTATGAAAAAGTATGGTCAATGGATAATTTACCTGCTACATTTTTCAACTTTCACACGAGAGCTTGAATGAATATGTGTAAGTATTTGAAGAAGACCTACCATAGCAAACAAGATACATGAAGACTAGGCAATTATTTGGGAAACAAAATTATATCAAAGAGTTATAGCAAACATCTTTAAATTATGCTTCACATAAAAGAAATTAATAATATATCTAGCGTTTCAAATAATAATTACCTACCTTTATAACAAGAGAGAAGTCTTCGGCATACTACAAAATACAACAGTACAATAATAAAAACATATTTAATGCTACCCAACTGCATCAATACTACACCAAGTCCCTGACATGAGGCATCTGTATAAATATCATAATTTATATCCTCCTGTGGTAATACAAGAATAGGAGCTGTGGTTAATCTTCTTTTTAACTATTGAAAACTTTCTTCACAGGCATTCCACCAAATGAAAGGAGTTCTCTGTTTGATAAGAGTTGTAAGCGGTTTAGCCAACTAAACAAATCCTACCACAAACCGCCTATAGTAACCTGCTAGCTCCAACAAACTTCTTACTTCTTTTACTGTCTTCGGCTATTACCATTCCAAAATCGCTTTTACCTTACTTGGATCCACTGATATACCCTTCTTTGAGACGAGATACCCTACGCATGATCTAAAGTTGGGCAACACTGTCAAGTTACTATTATGAGACTTTATTATATTATGTAAAAATTTGTATATAAAGCAAAATTAAATATGGGCCCATAAATTTGTACTCATTTATATGTATAGGTTCTTTTATATATATATATATTGAATTTTACTGTTATTTTACGAGTATGCTAGCTAGCATACTTGTAAAATAGCAGTAAAACTTACTAAATATATATAAGAGAATATATACATATAAACGAGTATAAAATTATGGGCTTATATTTAATTTTCTTTATGCACAAAACTTATATATATAATATAATAAAGTCTCAAAATATTAACTTGACATTGTTACCCAACCCTTCCGCTGCGCGATGTTCCAAGTGACTGCATCTCACCTGTTTCCTGCAAAAACATTGAAAACAATAGAGTGAACACTAATTGCTTAGTAAGTAAACCCGCTATGCTACCCTTCTTTCTTTGTTGCTTAAATTCTGAATTTCTTTCCTTACTTCACATTTTCCCATTCTTCTTGATTCGTTCTCTACTCTGTTTTTTTTTCTCTCTGTTCTTTCTCTATTCTAATTTCCCACTACTCAGATAATGGGCATGGTATTATGATTATATATAATGCAAATGCACAAATGTATAAAATATGCATTTTCTTTTCTATTTTTCTTATTTTGTTTTCTGTTTCTTGTCTCTGTATTTCTTTCTTTGCTTTCTTTTCTAGTCTTTCTTTCTTTTCTTTTTTTCTATTCTTTCTTTCTTTCTTATTCTATTGTTCTTTCTTTTCTTTCTTATTATTTCTTATTCTTTTGCCGATCAGACTCAATTGAGGCATGAATTCGGAACCTTAACCGAGTGACCGCATTCTTCTTTCTTGGGCATAACCCTCATCCACATGCACTCTTACGGACTATACCAATTTTTCTTTCTTATTCTTAGGCCGCTCACTAAAGGCGGCATGCATGCGGAGAAAATTCTTCTTGTCACTCACGGGTTCCCCATCGCAACAACCTTTTCTTCTTTTTATCTTTTTACACTTCTTTAAATAAAATTCAGATCAAAACTTCTTTAATATCCTCATTTCTTTCTATTTACTCTTTAACATTCATTAGTGTTTTTCATGCTCTTATGATGTTTTTCATGCTCTTATGAATATGTATGCATGTAGATGGTTTCATGATTATAATTCTTTTTAAATTTACATGTTTAGATGCAATAATGTAATATGGAATGCAAACATGTCATTCTCTACCATCTACAAACTCATCTCAATATAACACATAATCATATTCATACAAACACTTCTCTTTGACATTTCATCAAACAATTTATGTGCACAAAGTAACTCTAATTTGGCTACACTTCTATATCTTTTCCAAGCCACCAAAAATTGGGAATAAAACCCCACATATTTAACGCCAAACCTGTCCAAAATATACACTCCAAAATTTCCACTCCAGTTCTTCCAAACTTCATTCAAACGTTCATCAAACATCAAATACACTAACACAACTTCTCATGGATAAGTTATAATCACCATTCAACACCAAATCCATTAACAATTCTTCATATAAAACATATATATGCATAAAATAAATCTTACCCTAAGTATGATTTAAGTAATATTGTATAGAGAATTTCTTTTATGCATATATATGTTTTATATGAAGAATTGTTAATGGATTTGGTGTTGAATGATGATTATAACTTATCCATGAGAAGTTGTGTTGGTATATTTGATATTTGATGAATGTTTGGATGAAGTTTAAAAGAATTAGAGTGGAAATTTTGGAGTATATATTTTGGACAAGTTTGGCGTTAAATATAGAGGGTTTTATTCTCAATTTTTGGTGGCCTAGGAAAGAGATAAAAGTGTAGCCAAATTAGAGTTACTTTATGCACATAAGTTGTTTGATGAAATGTCAAATAAAAGTATTTGTATCGGTATGATTATATGTTATATTGAGATAAGTTTGTAGATGGTAGAGAATGACATATTTGCATTACATATTGCATTATTACATCTAAACATGTGAATTTAGAAAGAAATATAAGCATGAAACCATCTACATGCATACATACAAATAAGAGCATGAAAAAGCACTAAAGAATGTTAAAAAGTAAATAGAAAGAAATGAGAATATTAAAGAAGTTTAAATCTGAATTTTTATTTAAAGAAGTATAAATAGATAAAAAGATAACTTTCCCCACATGCACGCCGCCTTTAGTGAGCGACCTAAGAATAAGAAAGAAGAATTGATATAGTCCGTAAGAGTGCATGTGGATGAGGGCTGTACCTAAGAAAGAAGAATACACTCACGGCCAACTGAGTCCGATCGACAAAAGAATAAGAAAAAAAAGAAAACAATAAGAATGAAGAGAAAGAAATAAGCATAGAAAATAAAGAAAAACAGAATAAGAACAGAAAAGAAAATGCATATTTTATGCATTTACATCATATATATGCATAATATCATGCCCATTATCTGAGTAGTGGGAAATTGAAAACAACGGAGTGAGCACTAATTGCTCAGCAAGTAAACCCACTATGCTACCTTTCTCTCTCCATTGCTTAAATTCTGAATTTCTTTCCTTACTTCACACTTCCTCATTCTTCTTTATTCTTTCTCTACTCTTACTCTGTTTTTATCTCTATTCTTTCTCTATTCAAATTTCTCACTACTCAGATAATGGGCATTGTATTATGCATATATATAATACAAATACATAAATATATAAAATATGCATTTTCTTTTCTATTTCTTTTCTTATTCTGTTTTCTGTTTCTTTTCTCTGTATTTCTTTCTTTACTTCCTTTTCTAGTCTTTCTTTCTTTCTATTCTTTATTTTCTTTTCTAATCTTTCTTTCTATTCTTTCCTTTCTTTCCTTTCTCATCATTTTCATTTCTTTCTTATTCTTTTCTTTCCTTTTCATTTATTTCCTATTCTTTTGCCGATCGAACTCAGTTGAGGCATGGATTTAGAACCTTGGCCGCGTGAGTGTATTGTTTTTTCTTGAATACAATCCTCATCCACATGCACTCTTACGAACTGTATCGATTCTTCTTTCTTATTCTTAGGCCACTCACTAAAGACGGCATGCATGTAAGGAAAATTCTTCTTGTCACTCACGGGTTCCCCATCGTAACAACCTTTTTTCTTTTTACACTTCTTTAAATAAAATTCAGATTTTAACTTCGTTAATATTCTCATTTATTTCTATTTACTCTTTAACATTCTTTAGTGCTTTTTCATGCTCTTATGAATATGTATGCATGTAGATAGTTTCATGCTTATAATTCTTTCTAAACTCACATGTTTAGATGCAGCAAAGCAATATGTAATGCAAACATGTCATTCTCTACCATCTACAAACTCATCTCAATATAACACATAATCATACTGGTATAAACACTTCTCTTTGAGATTTCATCAAACAACTTATATACACAAAGTAACTCTAATTTGGTTACACTTCTATCTCTTTTCTAAGCCACCAAAAATTAGGAATAAAACCCTCCATATTTAACGCAAACCTGTCTAAAATATACACTCAAATTCTTCAAAACTTTATCCAAATATTCATCAAACATCAAATACACCAACACAACTTCTCGTGGATAAGTTATAATCATCATTCAACACCAAATTCATTAACAATTCTTCATATAAAACATATATATGCATAAAAGAAATTATCTACACAATATTACTCAATTCATACTTAGGGTAGGATTTACTTACCTTATATATGAGCAATCCAATATTTTAAAAATCTTCTTTGATCTAACTCTCTTTCTCTTAAATCCTATGAACACAAATCATCAAAATTCAACACTTCAAAAATTAAAACTCACTTATTAGTGCAAGAATCTTACCTAAGAATGCTTGAGATTGAAAATTCACTCAAAAGTATCCAAAATCTATGAATTTCCATTGAAGAATAATTAAAGAAATTAGGAGAATATGAAGGTGAAGGTGGCGTGAAAATGGATGAAAAGTGGCTAGGATTTCATCCTTCAATCCTTAATATAACATAATATTATATATTAGTTTCCCATTTTGCCCTTACACTCTTTAAAATTATATCTATGTCTCTTAGTCAATTATCATAATGCCCTCATTTTATTGCATTTTTCATGAAATTCTATCTCTTTTCACTCCCCACAATTTTAACTAATTTTGAGTGAAAAGACTATTTTACCCCTAATGAAATTTGAAGGCATTTTCTTCACATTTTCTCAAAATAACTTTAATAAAAATCAACTAAGGGTATAAGAGCATAAGTTAAGTTACATAACTCAATGTGGGCATTATAATTCTCCCCCTCTTATAAGAATTTCATCCCCAAAATTTAAACAAACAACTCAGGATGACCCAGCCGAGCTTCAGGAATTGAAGAAGCAACTCCAAGAATAAGGGTTTTATCTGACCCAATCATTCTCCCTGGGAAGCTCCAATTTTGTTTGTGAAGAAGAAAAATGGATCCCTGCTGATATGTATAGAGAGTTGAATAAAGTGACAGTAAAGAAAAAACATTCGTTGTCTCATATAGATGACTTATTTGATCAGCTGAAAGGAGCAGCAGTGTTTTCAAAAATTGATTTGAGGTCAGGTCATCACCAAGTAAGGGTTGTAGAGCTAGATATTGCAAAGACTTTTTTTCGGACCAGATATGGGCATTATGAGTTTGTAGTGATGCCTTTTGGGTTAACCAATGCCCCAACAATCTTTATGGATTTAATAAACCGAGTGTTTCACGATTGTCTTGATCAATTTATAGTGGTGTTTATTAATGATATCTTGGTTTATTCTAAGACAGAAAAGAAGCATGAAGAACACCTAAGGCTTGTGTTACAGTGATTGAGAGAAAATAAGTTGTTTGCCAAGTTTTCTAAGTGTGAATTTTGGCTGGATCAAGTGATATTTCTGGGTCATACTGTCTCTAAAGAAGGTATATCAGTGGATCCTAGCAAAGTGAAGACAATTCTTGAGTGGCAACAGCCGAATATAGTAAAGGAAGTTAGAAGTTTCTTGGGGCTAATAGGCTACTATAGGCGGTTTGTAACAAGATTTTCCTAATTG
Organism: Pistacia vera; assembly: GCF_008641045.1. NCBI lineage: Eukaryota > Viridiplantae > Streptophyta > Magnoliopsida > Sapindales > Anacardiaceae > Pistacia > Pistacia vera. The sequence goes on from NW_022196342.1 coordinate 467,860, forward strand.
GCTAAGCCGCTGATAACTTTCACCAAACAAAGAACACATATTGTATGGTCAGATGCTTGTGAAAAGAGTTTTCAAGAACTGAAGAAAAGATTAACCACTGCTCCCATTTTGGTGTTACTATAGGAGGGTGTGGATTATGACATTTATATCGATGCCTCACTACAGGGACTTGGTGTTGGGTTGATGCAGTTAGGTAAGATAATAACTTATGCTTCATGACAGTTGAAAGAGTACGAGACGAGATACCCTACACATGATTTAGAGTTGGCAGCTGTAGTCTTTGCATCAAAGATATAGAGGCATTACTTATATGGTGCAAGGAGTAATATGTAATGCCTCCAAAACAAAAGTATTCCACTTGTAGAAGTCCTATAGAGGAATCATAAGGTAGAAGAAGCAACATGGGAGGTACGAAACAAATCCCGAGTTGTTTGTTTGAATTTCGAGGACGAAATTCTCATAAGAGGGGAAGAATTGTAATGCTCACATTGAGGTACGTTACTTAACTTATGCTCTTATACCCTTAGTTGATTTTTGTTAAAGTTATTTTGAGAAAATGTGAAGAAAATGCTTTAAACTTTTATTAGGGGTAAAATGATCTTTTCACTCAAAATTAGTTGAAATTATAGGGAGTGAAAAGAGATAAAATTTCATAGAGAATGCAATAAAATGAGGGCATTATGGTAATTGACTAAGGGATATAGATGAAATTTTAAAGAAAGTACAAGGGCAAAAAAGAAAACTATATATAATATTATGTTATATCAAGGATTGAAGGATGAAACCCTAGCCACTCTTCATCCATTTTCACGCCACCTTCACCTTCACCTTCACCTTCATATTCTCTCAATTTCTTCAATTCTTCTTCAAGGGAAATTCATAGATTTTAGGTACTTTTGAGTGGATTTTCAATCCCAAGCATCCTCAGGTAAGATCCTTACACTAATAAGTGAGTTTTCATTTTTAAAGTCTTGAATTTTGATGATTTGTGTTCATAAGATTTAAGAGAAAAAGAGTTAGATCAAAGAAGATTTTTAAAGTGTTAGATTGCTCACATATAAGGTAAGAAAATCCTACCCTAAGTATGGATTGAGTAATATTGTATAAAAAATTTCTTTTACGCATATATATGTTTTATATGAAGAATTGTTAATGGATTTGTGTAATACCCAAGATGTCAAAGGTATGTTCCTAACTCAAAATAGTCATTTAAATGTTAATTTTATGTTAAAAAGCATAAAATCTAACTAAGGGCAAAATAGTCAATTCATTTGGAACGGTATAAATCAATTATCCATAGAAAGGCTTAGGGGCAAAATGGTTATTTTACCTATGGATAAGCATTGAAAAAGTCAAGGATGAGTAGGCTTCATTACATTTAATAGCATTAATTAAGTAATAATTATGTCTAGTGTGAAATGACCAAAATGCCCTTATATGAAGAAGTAAGGACTTATGAGTTATACAATTAAAATAATTGGGCCAATTGCATAATTTTGAAAAATAAATGAAATATTTTCCTATAAATGAGATGAAATTCGTTCAAGCCAAAGGAGAGAGCCTTTCTTCAACATTTCTTCCATTTTCTCTCAAATCTTCCATGAAACAAGCTTTCTTTCTCTAGGTTTTCAAGGAGTTTTGCATAATTTTTCAAGGAGAACAAGATAGGAGCCTTGGATCTTCAATTTGAAGGGTTTAAGGTAAGGATTAAAAACTTTAGTTTTGATGTGATTTGAAGATTTGAGGTAGATGTTGAGGTATAATGTTATATATGTAGGATTAAGGTGTAAAAGAAGTCAAAGGCAAAGGATTTGTTGGAGGAAGTCTTTAAAAAGGTAAGGAAGAACCTCCCATGACTTTAGGGTTTATGCTAGGGTTTGTAGATTTTTATGAAACCTTAAATTAAGGCTTTAAGGCATAGAATTAGTTGATGGCAAGTGTAGTTGAATATTTAGTCTATTATTGCTTTGAATTCATTATACATGAAGTTGTGGCTATTTATGTTTTATGAATTGTTATGTTTGATTGAAGGAAATGAAGTGTGGATGCTGATTGTGGCAAACTTGTAGTATGGAGGCCACATGGCGTTGAATGGTTGCATTAGAAATGTTGAGGTGTTACATGTTTTAAGATGATATATGTGAGCAAGACGTAATGTAAATGGATTGATAATCCATAAATGAATTAAAAGTATTAAGCTCACCAAAATAGTATTTACATGCCATAAGATGTTAGAGATGCAAAGAGACATGATAGAGATGCATATAGACATGATGGAAAACGCATAAGCATATCCTCGTATACCGGTTGAGGAAAGATGAATATATGCTCTAAATGCTAAATAACGCGTAAGCACGCCTCCCGATGATATGAAATCTAGATGAAATTTGAGGCTAGATGTATGAAGTGTTTAAGATGTTAAGAATGTCCGATCGGCTAGAAGTTAAATGTTTCATATGTATTTAGTTGCATTACATGAGTTATGATGTATTTACATCATGAGATGATTTATACTCATGTTAGATGATTTTAGATGTTATGTCATGACATGTAATGTGTGTTACTATGTTTACATACTTATTTGTATGTGTACACATTGATGTTATTATAGCCATGGGATAAAATGATTAAAAGCATATGAATTAGTAATAAAAGGGAAAGTATCCCTAGATGTAAAAGATAAGTGATGTGTTGATAAATATGTTTAAATAAAGATCAAATAGTACATTTAGAATGAAACGGATCATTCTTTACTGAGCGATTAGCCACCTTTCATTGTTGATTGCGTTGCAGGTAGATTAGAAGGAGGGAGCTAGAGACAGCGGGATACACGTGAGGGGAGATGATTTATGTCATTTCGATATTTTTACCTTGATGTAAATAATGTAAATGATAATATTTGTGAAATACCTTTGGAAGCTTCCACCCATAATATGTTTTGATTGTATAATTTCTTAAAGTTTGTAAATTATAAGTTTGGATCCTGCGTGACATTTTATATGCATGACTTGGATATTATTATTATTATCCTCACACAGATTTTTCTAAATACAACTTGTTTCCGGACATGTATCCTCGGGATTCTCATTGAGGGATATCAGAGGATACATATGGAGGGAGGTTTTACATTTGGTACAGAGCAAGTTTTTTTTTTTTTTTTTTTTTTTTTTACTTCAAAAAGGAGTATTTTAAGATATTTTCTATCTTGGAGTCAGGCATTTATGAGAGTTGATGATAGTATCCCTCATGTAAAGTTTGCGTCAAGTTGTCCGATCATGTGGTATGTTTACTGATTATGGAAGGATTGATTAGATGATTAACGTTATATGGGTGACTGTGATAGGGAATAATATGAGGAAAACGAGGAGAACAGATCCAGGTCGCAGTGATGCTCAAATTCATAATCATAAGAATTGATCATGTTAAATCTTAAACTTTAATAATCAGTTATACTTCAGGCCATTTTCCATCATTTCTCAAACGAATTGGCTCATGGCATAAACATAAAAGTTATAGGTCTGGGTCTTAGCTTTATATGCTTCAAGAATAATCTCATTTCGATTTTTATAACTCAAGTTATTGTGAAATACTGAGCAGGGTTAACAAAACCCCTAATCTACTAAATCCGAATTTCCTTATTAACTATGCCACATCAATTCCTATTAAATTAACAATAGGTCAACTTATGGATAAATAAAACTCCCTTATAGTCTTTAACATCTTAAAGGAAGTGTAAAATCTCATTCTCATAATCATCCATTATTGTTATAACATGTAAGCTAATGCAAACAACACCTCAACATTTCTAATAGCAACCATTACAACCATGTGGCCTCCCATACTACAAATTTTGCCACAATCAACACCACACTCATTTTCTTCAATCAAACATAACTCATAAAACATAAAGAGCCATAACCTCATGTATAATGAATTCAAAGCAATAAGTAGAATGATAAGTTCAACTACACCTGCCATCAACTAATTCTATCTAAGCCTTAATTTAAAGTTTTATAAAATCTACAAACCCTAGTATAAACCCTAAAGTTATGGGAGGTTCTTCTTACCTTTTTAAAGACTTCCTTCAACAAATCTTTTGCCTTTAACTTTTTACACCTTAATCCTACATATATACATTATACCTCAAACATCTACCTCAACGTCTACCTCAAATTTCAAATCACATCAAAACTAAAGTTTTTAATCCTTACCTTAAACCCTCAAATGAAGATCCAAGGCTCCTATCTTGTTCTCCTTGAAAAATTAAGCAAAACTCCTTTAAAACTTAGAGAAAGAAAGCTTGTTTCATGGAAGATTTGAGAGAAAATGGGAAGAAATGTTGAAGAATGCTCTCTCCTTTGGCTTGAACCAATTTCATCTCATTTATAGGAAAATATTTCATTTATTTTCCAAAATTATGTAATTGGCCCAATTATTTTAATTGTATAACATAAGTCTTAATTCTTATATAAGGACATTTGGTCATTTCACACTAGACAATAATATTACTTAATAATGTCATTAAATGCAATGAAGCCTACTCATTCTTGACTTTTTCAATGGTATCCATAGGTAAATAACCATTTTGCCCCTAGCCTTTCTATGGATAATTGATTCATACCGTTCCAAATGAATTAACTATTTTGCCCTTAGTTAGATTTTATGCTTTTAACATAAAATTAACCCCCTCCAGTCAGGTATCCTCTGAATATCCCTCAATAAGAATCCCGAGGATACATGTCTAGAGAACAAGTTGTATTTAGAAAAATCTGTGTAAGGATAATATAATAATATCCAAAACATGCATATAAAATGTCACACATGATCCAAACTTATAATTTACAAACTTTAAAAATTACACAATCAAAACATATTTATAGGGTGGAAGCTTCCAAAGGTATTTCACAAATATTTATCATTTACATATTTACATCAAGGTAAAAACATAAGATGACAATAAATCATCTCCCCACGTGAGTCCTGTTGTCTCTGCAATCCTCGCTTTTAGTCTTATTAAATCCTTCAAATTGAAGATGCAAGGCTCCTATCTTGTTCTCCTTGAAAAATTAAGCAAAACTCCTTTAAAACTAGAGAAAGAAAGCTTGTTTCATGGAAGATTTGAAAGAAAATGAAGAAATGTTGAAAAAAGGCTCTTCCTTTGGTTGAAACAATTTCATGTTTATAGGAAATATTTCATTTATTTTCCAAAATATGCAATTGACCCAATTATTTAATTGTATAACTCATAAGTCTTTTATTCTTCATATAATAGCATTTTGGTCATTTCACACTAGACCTAATTATTACTTAATTAATGTCATTAATGCAATGAAACTACTCATCCTTGACTTTTTTAATGTTATCCATATCACTTATCTTTTACATCTAGTGTACTTCCTCTTTATTACTAATTCATATGTTTTTATCATTTTATCCCATGGCTATATAACATCAATGTGTACACATACAAATAAGTATGTAAACATAGTACACACACATCACAGTCATGACATAACATCTAAATCATCTAACCTGAGTATAAATCATCTCATGATGTAAATAACATCTAACTCATGATATGCAACTAAATACATATGAAACATTTAAAGTCTAGCCGATCGGACCTTTCTAACATCTTAAGCACATTCATATCATCTAGCCTCAAATTTCATCTAGATCACTATCATTGGGAGGCGTGCTACGCATTATTTAGCATCTAGAGCATATATCATCTTTCCTAAACGGTATCGAGGATTGCTTACGCGTTTTCCATTATGTCTATATGCATCTCTATCAGTCTCTTTACATCTCTAACATCTTATGGCATAAAAATACATATTTTGGTGAGCTTAATACTTTTATTATCTATGGATTATCATCCATTTACATTACCTCTGCTCACATACATCATCTTAAAACATGTATTATATTGCATCTTCATGTCATTTCATAACATTAATCATGTATTGACATCAGACCATGCATATATCTTTCAAAGATCATCTAAAATATAGTAAACTTAGTAATGGCATACAATAATACATAATAATCAATTTAATCATAAGAATTGTATGAATTGATCATGTTAAATCTTAAACTTTAATAACCAGTTTTTACTTCAGGTCATTTTCCATCTTTTCTCAAACGAATTGGCTCTTAGCATAAACATAAAAGTTATAGGTCTGTGTCTTAGCTTTCTAAGCTTCAAGAATCATCTCTTTTGTTTTTATAACTCAAGTTATGGTTGAAATATGAAACAGGATTACAAAAACCCTAAGCTCACTAAATCCGAATTTTATATATATACCACATCAATCCTAAACATTAACCAATAGGTCAACTTATGGATCAAATAAACCTCCCTTAATAGTCTTTACATCTTAAAGGAAGTGTAAAATCTCATTCCTATAATCATCCATTATTGCTATAACATTGTAAGCTAATGTAAAAAACACCTCAAAACTTCTAATAGCAACCATTAAAAATCATGTGGCCTCCATACTCAATTTTGCACAATCAACATCACACTTCATTTTCTTCAATCAAACATAACTCATAAAACATAAATAGCCATAACCTCATGTATAATGAATTCAAAGCAATAAGTAGAATGAATAAGTTAACTACTTGCCATCAACTAATTCTATGCCTTAAAGCCTTAATTTAAAGTTTAATAAAATCTACCAACCCTAACATAAACCCTAAAGTTATGGGAGGTTCTTCCTTACTTTTTAAAGACTTCCTCCAACAAATCTTTGCCTTTGATTCTTTTGTACCTTAATCCTACATATATAACATTATACCTCAACATCTACCAAATCTTCAAATCACATCAAAACTAAAGTTTTTAATATTTACCTTAAACCTTCAAATTGAAGATCCAAGGCTCCTATTTGTTCTCCTTGAAAAATTAAGCAAAACTCCTTTAAAACTTAGAGAAAGAAGCTTGTTTCATGGAAGATTTGAGAGAAAATGGAAGAAATGTTGAAGAAATGCTCTCTCTTTGGCTTGAACGAATTTCATCTCATTTATAAGAAAATATTTCATTTATTTTCCAAAATTAGCAATTGACCCAATATTTTAATTGTATAAACTCATAAGTCCTTAGTTCTTATTAAAGGCATTTTAGTCATTTCACACTAGACATAATTATACATTAATTATGTCATTAAATGCAATGAAGCCTACTATCCTTGATTTTTTCAATGCTTATCCATAGGTAAAATAACCATTTTGCCCCTAAACCTTTCTATGGATAATTGATATACCATTCAAATGAATTGACTATTTTGCCCTTAGTTAGAATTATACTTTTAAAATAAAATTAACATTTAAAGGACTATTTTGAGTTAGGCATACCTTTGACATCTTGGGTATTACATTTCCTCCCCCTTACAATAATTTCGTCATCGAAATTATAGAAACAGCTCCGGGTATCAACTTCTCATATCTTGTCCCTTTCCAAGTAGCTTCTTCTTATCTTGTGATTCCTCCAAAGTACTTTAACTAGTGGAATTTGCTTGTTTCTGAACTCTTTACCTTTCTGTCAAGGATTTGAACTAGGCGTTCCTCATAAGCCAAATTATCCCGTAATTCCACTTCCTCTATCTGAAGCACATGTGAAGGATCACTAACATACACGCAACAAGAGACATGGAAAACATTATGGACTCTTTAATGCTCATTGCAGTGCAGCTATAAAGCTACTTTGCCTACCCTTTCCAATACTTCAAAGGGTCCAATGTAACGTGGAGCGAGCTTGCCTTTCTTTCCAAATCTCAAAATATGTTTATAAGGCGCAACTTTTACAAAAACTTTGTCGCCCACTTGGAATTCCACTTATTTTCTTTTTAGGTCGGCATAGCTCTTTTGTCGATCTTGAGCTTGCTTCATTATTTCTCTAATAAGCTTAATATCTTCAATCATTTTCTGGCTCATCTCTAGTCCAACTGCTTGAATCAATGAGTCTTTTCTCCAATATCATCCAAATACAAAGGGGATCTGCACCTTTTTTCATATAATGCTTCATATAGGGTCATCTGGATAGTGGATTGGTAGTTGTTGTTATAGGCAAATTCTATTAGTGGAAGTACATCACTCCATTTTGCCTTGTGATCCATACAACAAGCTCTCAGCATGTCTTCAATCACCTGGTTAGTCCTTTCAGTTTGACCATCAGTTTGAGGATGATAAGCTGTACTGAAGGCTAACTTTGTACCCAATGCTCTCTGCATTCCAACCCAGAAAGCTGATATGAACCTGGTATCTCTGTCTGATACAATCGTCTTGGATACTCCATGTAATCTCACAATCTCTCTGACATATAATTGCCCCAATCGAAATGCATCTATCTTATCCGTCATAGGTAAAAAATAAGCTGTCTTAGTCAATCTATCAACCACCACCCAGATTACATTATATCCATGCTGAACTTTAGGAAGTCCTACAATGAAGTTCATTGAGATATCCTCCCATTTTCATTTAGGAATCTCTAAGGGTTGGAGTAATCTTGATGGTCTTTGATGCTCTGCCTTTACTTGTTGACATGTTAAACATCTAGCAACATAATCAGCAATGTCGTTTTTCATACCTGACCACCAATAGCTTTTCTTGACATCTTGATACATCTTTACACTCCCAAGGTGGGCTGTATAAAGTGTATTGTGTGCCTCACTAAGGATTTTATTCCTTAGTTCATCATCTTGAGGTACACATATTCTATCTCTATACATCAGTGCCTCATTGACTATTTTAAAGTCTGTTTCTTTACCCTCTATTACCCATTGGCAGATCACCTTGCAGATATCATCTTTACCCTGTTTCATCTTGATCTCCTCCACCAAAGTGGGTTTGATCTCCATTTTGGCCAATCCTCCTTTGATCACAATTTCAATTCCTTCTTGGAGGATCTCCTGCTTTAATTGTCCTTGTACAGTGATCTGAGATAAAGAAACTTTTCTACTAAGGGCATCCGCTACTGCATTGGCTTTCCCTGGATGGTATCTGATGTCATAGTCATAGTCTGTCACCAATTCTAGCCATCTTCTCTGTCTCATATTCAACTCTTTCTGAGTGAAGAAATACTTTAAACTCTTATGGTCAGTGTATATGTTGCATTTCACTCCATACAAGTAGTGTCATCATATCTTTAAAGCAAAAACCACTGCTGCTAATTCCAAGTCATGGGTAGGATATCTACTCTCATAATCTTTCAATTGTCTGGAGGCATAAGCAATGACTTTCCCTTGCTGCATCAACACTACTCCCAAACCATTGTGGGAGGCATCAACGTAAATATCATAATCAATGCCTACTTCTAGCAATGTAAGAATTGGAGCTATAGTTAATCTTTTCTTTAGCTCTTGAAAGCTTTGCTCGCATGTCTCTGTCCATTGAAATGGTACTTCTTTCTTGGTAAAAGCTGTAAGTGGTCTGGCTACTTTGCAAAGCCTTCCACGAACTTCTTATAATACCCTGCTAAGCCCAGTAAACTTCTAACCTCTTTCACTGTCTTTGGCCTCTTCCACTCGAGCAGCGCTTCTACTTTACTAAGATCCACTGATACACCGTCTTTAGAGATCACATGACCCAAAAAGGTAACTCGATTCAACCAAAACTCACATTTTGTCAAAGTTATGTTTCTAACTCAAAATAGTCATTTAAATGTTAATTTTATGTTAAAAAGCATAAAATCTAACTAAGGGCAAAATAGTCAATTCATTTGGAACGGTATGAATCAATTATCCATAAAGAGGCTTAGGGGCAAAATGGTTATTTTACCTATAGATAAGCATTGAAAAAGTCAAGGATGAGTAGGCTTCATTGCATTTAATGGCATTAATTAAGTAATAATTATGTCTAATGTGAAATGACCAAAATACCCTTATATGAAGAATTAAGGACTTATGAGTTATACAATTAAAATAATTGAGCCAACTGCATAATTTTGGAAAATAAATAAAATATTTTCCTATAAACATCACGCAACGGAAGGGTTGGGCAAAACTGTCGAATTACTATTTTGAGACTTTATTATATTATATATAAGTTTTGTGCATAAAAAAAAATTAAATATGAACCTATAATTTTATACTCATTTATATGTATAAATTCTCTTATATATATTTAATAAGTTTTATTGTTATTTTACAAGTATACTAACTAAAAAGAGAGTCATTACATTTTAGAAATTTGCAAATTCTTTCCCTGTCTCATATTGTTGTATTTCATTCCATGTTTTGACTTTATCATTGTGACACCCAAATCGAGGTACGTAGCTTTACGTATTCCCTAATACCCTTAGTTGAATTTTGTTAAAGGTATCTTGAACAAGTGTAAAGAAAATGCCTTAAAATTTTATTAAAGGTAAAATAATTTTTTCACTCATAATCAGTTGAAAAAGTGGGGAATGAAAAGAAATAGAATTTCATAAAGAAGTTTATAAAAATGAGGGCATTATTGTAATTGACTAAGGGACATAGATGGAATTTCATAGAAAGTACAAGGGCAAAATAGGAAAGTAGAAGTAATAAATGAGATATTTGAGTTCATTCTTGTAAACTCTATTATTCTCTTCTCTCTCGCACGCCACTTTCATCTCTAAATTCTCTCATTTTTTCATCAAATTTCCAAGGCAATTGACAGGATTTTTGGTTGGATTTTAGTAGATTTTAATCCTAAGGATCCAAATGTAAGAGTTCTTACAATATGATGTGAGATTAATTTTTAAAGTGTTGAACTCTTATAGCTATATGCTTAGGGTTTAAGAAGAAGAGGAGATCTACCCAAAGAGAGAGTTTCTAGTGTGAAACTATCCAAGATCAAGGTAAGTAAATTCAACCCTAAGTTTGATTTGAGTAAGTTTGTAGAGATTTGTACATGTATGTATATGCTTATGCTTTTTAGAAGTTTTGATGAGATTGATACTTGATGATAATTAAAATTCAACCATAAGAATGTAGATTTTGCCTATATGATGATTAATGGAAGTTTAGTTGAATTTAGAAAGAGTTTGAGTAGACGTTATGGAGTGTATTTTCCTAGCCAGGTTTAGTGTTGATTTAATGGAGTTTTGCTCTAAATATTGGTGGCTTGAGAAAGAAGTAGAAGTGTATTCAAATAGAGTTTGAGTATGCATGCAATTTGTTTGATGAAAATACTAAGAGAAAACATGTTACCATGGTTGCCTTGTCACAGCTGTGACCTTCTGAGTGATTTTTGAGCATCTTCCCAACTGAATTGGGTTGAGATCTAAACATAAAGATTGTAACCCTGTCTCTAAACTTTAAAACGAGACCAAGATCGTAGCAATCCGATGTGTATAACTCGAGATATGCCTTCTTGAATATGACCTGTGCAGAATGACAACCTCAAAATATTTTGTAGTCTAATAATCTATGATTGATTTCAAGTACGTAAAACTTGAGCAAGCAGTAAGAAGGTAATGATTACGGGTGAACCTTCCAACCCGTTAGAATTTACTTCCACTGTCCTCAATGAAGCGAGGATCCGTAATTATACAATAAGTCTTGATTGAGACTCAGGGAGGCTCGATACTGGAAAGAGTTGAGACCCCAGTCAATGTACCGACCCCCAGAGAGGAGAGAGAGAGGTCGGTACCCGATAGTGCAAAATCGTATTGAGCTGAGATATGGATTGCCTAGTCAACATCAACCGTCAGCATTCAAAGGTATGACAGACCCTATAGTGGCAAAAAAGTGGTCTAGGTCCGTGGAGCGTACGACAGCATTCTTAAAGTTGATGCCCCCAATAATAGAGAGGTGAGAAATAAGAAAATATTTCAACCCACGAAGAACGTGTGGGTTTGGCAAAATAAAAGGCTAAGAACTGTTCTAATAAGAAAGAGTTACTAGATGGTGTTAGTGTGGTAACTAATGAGATGCTTCTAGGAGAGTCCGTAGTGATCCATGGAAAAGAGTTGCCAGTGGATTTGATAGTGTTTGATATGCCCAATTTTGATGTTATTTTGGGCATGGATTTCCTCGGGAGATTTGGAATAGAGATTGATTGCCAGAATAAGAAAGAAAAATTTAATCTTGATGGTGATGATAAGTTTAATTTCGGCGAGGGCCACCAACTTAGTATATTGATTAGCAATGTAAAGGTCAGAAAGATGCTAAGAAAATGGTGCTCGAGATATATTGCTCATGTATTGCACAGTAGTGATGTCCCACAACTAGAGATTCAAATGTGTCAATAGTCTGGGAGTTTTTAGATGTATTTCCGAAAGTTTTGTCGGGTTTACTTCCGGAAAGAGACGTTGAATTCAGCATTGAACTGGCACCAAGGACAGCACCAATTTCTAAAGTCCCTTACCGGATGGCCCCAACTGAGCTTCAGGAATTGAAAAACAACTTCAAGAACTCTTAGACAACGGTTTTATTCGCCCTAGCCATTCTCCTTGGGGTGCTCCAATTTTATTTGTAAAGAACAAAGACGGATCCTTATAGATGTGTATAGGTTGCAGAGAGTTGAATAAAGTGACAGTGAAGTGAAGAATAAGTACCCGTTACCTCGCATAGATGAATTGTTTGATCAATGTTTTTAAGAGTTAAAGAGAAGATTGACCACAACTTCTATTCTCATTTCAGGGACTTGGTGCAGTATTGATGCAGTTGGGTAAGGAAATATATTATGCTTCTCGGCAGTTGAAAGAGTATGAGACGAGATACCCTACGCATGATCTAGAGTTGACTACTGTAGTTTTTGCACTAAAAATATGGAGGCATTATTTGTATAGAGCAAAGAGCAACATTTGTACGGATCATAAGAGCTTGAAGTACTTCTTCAGCCAAAGGGAGCTGAATAGGAGGCAAAGGAGATGGTTAGAGCTGGTAAAGGAACAGATAGAGGTGATACCGGGAAGGCTTGCCATGTTAGAAATTCAACCTACTTTGCTGGACAAGATTAAAGAAAAACAAGTTGTTGATGAATGGTGTCAGAAAATAAGTCAGCAAGTGTTTGAGGTCAAGATATCATAATTTCACCTGTTAGATGGTGTCCTCCGTTTTCAGAATCGTATATGTATTCCCCAAAATGTTGAGTTAAAGAAGAAGATTTTTGCGAAGGCTTATGAAACATCATACACTGCTCATCCTGGAGGAACCAAAATGTATCAAGATTTAAAGAAAAATTATTGATGGCTAGGTATGAAGAAAGATATTGGAGATTATGTGACTAAGTGCTTGGTTTGTCAACAGGTGAATGCAAAACACCAAAGACCATAAGGTTTACTTCAACCACTCAACATTCCTAAATGGAAATGGGAAGGTATATCAATAGATTTTATTACAGGCCTTCCAAGAGCTTAGAAGGGGTATAATGCAATATGAGTGATAGTAGACAGATTAACGAAGTCGGCCCATTTTTTTCCAGTAAAGGACTACCTCAGAGCAGCTGGCTTAGATTTATGTCAGGGAGATAGTTAGACTCTATGGTGTACCCAAAACAATAGTGTCAGATAGAGATTCTAGATTCGTGTCTGCTTTTTGGACTGGTTTACAGAGAAACTTGGGTACCAAATTGGCCTTTAGTGGAGTTTGTCTATAATAACAGTTATCAGTCTACAATTAAGATAGCTACGATTTTAGTCTTGTTTTAAAGCTTAAAGACAGTGCTACAACCTTTATGTTTATATCCCAACCCAATTCAATCGGTAAGATGCACAAAAATCATTTAAAAGGTCATGGTTGTAACAGGGCAACCATGGTAACATGTTTTCTCTTAAGATTTTCATCAAACAAATTACATGCATATTTATTACTCAAACTCTATTTGGATACACTTCTACTTCTTTCTCAAGCCACCAATATTTTGAGCAAAACTCCATTAAATCAACACTAAACCTAGCTAGGAAAATATACTCCATAAAGTCTACTCAAAACTCTTTCTAAATTCAATCAAACTTCCATCAATCACCATATAAGCAAAGTATACATTCTCATGGCTGAATTTTAATTATCATCAAGTATCAATCTCATCAAAACTTATCAAAAACATAAGCACATACATACATATACAAATCTCTACAAACTTACTCAAATCAAACTTAGGGTTGGATTTACTTATCTTGATCTTAGGTAGTTCTACACTAGAAACTCTCTCTTTGGGTCATCTTCTTTTTAAACCCTAAGCATATAACTATAAGAATTCAACACTTTAAAAATTAATCTTACATCATATTGCAAGAACTCTTACCTTTGGATGCTTAGGATTGAATGTCTACCAAAATCCAACCAAAAATCCTCTCAATTGCCTTAGAAATTTGATGAATAAAATGAGGAATTTCGAGATGAAAGTGGCGTGTGAGGGAGTAGAGAATGACAGAATTTTCAAGAATGAACTCCAAATATCTCATTTATTACTTCTACTTTCCCATTTTGCCCTTGCACTTTCTATGAAATTCTATCTATGTCCTTTGGTCAATTACAATAATGCCCTCATTTCTATTAACTTCTCTATGAAATTCTATCTCTTTTCACTCCCCACTTTTTCAACTAATTATGAGTGAAAAGACCATTTTACCCCTAATAAAATTTTAAGACATTTTCTTCACACTTGTTCAAGATACCTTTAACAAAATTCAACTAAGGGTATTAGGGAATACGTAAAGCTACGTACCTCGATGTGGGCGTTACAATTCCCCCTCCCCCCCTTCCCTCCCCTCCCCTCCCCTCCCCTCATTTCTTATAAGAATTTCGTCCTCAAAATTCAAACGAACAACTCAGGGTGGTGGTTCCGCATATCTTACTCCACCTCCCATGTTGCTTCTTCTACCTTATGAATCCTCTATAGGACTTTTACTAGTGAAATATTTTTGTTTCAAAGCTCTTTAATTTTTCTGTTTAAGATCTGTACTTATTGCTCCTCATAAACGAGATTCTCTTCTAAGTCTACTTCTTCTACTTTTAGTATATGACAAGGATCACTGACATACCTTCGAAGCATTGATACAAGAGAACTATTGTGCACTCTATCCATATTTGGTGGTAGCGTCAATTTGTAAGCTACATTTTCCACTCGTTGTAACACTTCAAAGGGTCAATGTATCTAGGTGCTAGTTTTCCTTTATCACCAAACCGCATTACCCGCTTGTAGGGGGAAATCTTAATAAACACTTTATCACCCACTTCAAATTCTACATCCTTTCTCTTTAAATCCGCATTAGCTCTTTTGTCTGTCTTAAGCTTGCTTCATTCTACGCTTGATCAGTTGGACATCTTCTATCATTTTCTTAGTCATCTCTGGCCCAAGAAAATACTAGTTCTCTAATGATATTTTTTATATGTCATAATGCATTCTCACATTCTCACATTTGCATTTAAAAAGAATAGCAAAAAATGAGTATAGTTTCATGCACATACACATACATAAGAATAGTAAAGAATAAAGAAAAAGAAAGAAAATAATTAATTATAAAAAGAAAAGAGAAGTGAAGGTTGTTACAATGGGGAACCCGTGAGTGACAGAGAAGAATAGTCCCACATACACGCCACCTTCAATGAGCGGCCTCATAATAAAAAAGAAGTGTACATTTCGTTAGAAGTGTATGTGGATGAGAATTGTACCAACAAAATTTACCTATATGCACTCTGCCTTTAGTGAGCGGCCTTAGAATCAGAAAGAAGAGTTGTACAGTCCGATAGAAGTGCATGTAGATGAGGATTGTACCCACTCACATGGCCAGAGTTCCGAATCCATGCCTCAACCGAGTCCGATCGGCATAAAAAGAAAAAATAGAAAGAACAGAATAGAAAGAAAGAAAGAATAGAACACATAACAGAACAGAAAGAAAGAAAGAACAAAACAGAACAGAACATAGCAGAAAGAAAGAAAGAAAGAATAGAACATAGAAAGAAAGAACAAAACAGAAAGAAAGAATAGAACACAGAAAGAAAGAACAGAATAGAAAGAAAGAAGAGAAACAGAAAACAGAAAACAGAAAAGAAATTGCATTCTTCATGCATTTATGCACATGCATCATGGCATTCATATTATTCAGAATTAGTTTCTCCAATTGAGCTTACGTGTTAGTAAGTGAGAAACAAGAATAGAGAAAGAACAGAGAGAAAGAATAGAAAAGAATAGAGAGAAAAAGAGAGAAATTTGATGTAAGGAAAGAATTCAGAATATGAGCAACGAAAATATGAGGGTAACATATCCTTGTCCAAGAAATTGAATAAACCATCAGACCCAGCAGTTGCAAAAGTGTGATGTATCTACAAACAAAAGGCAACTACATGAGATCCTCTGGAACAGAAGACAATGATTCACCCCAGAGTCCAAAGTTGATAATATAACAAATATTCATATTTATCTCCTACTTTACAAATCTGAAACAATAACATATGATAAAGCAAAAACAACATCCACATGATCACTGAAATTTTCAAAGAGAAAAGACATGAGAAAAGAGACCCAATATTTTGCACTAGAAAGCCCTCTGCCTGAAGGAACTAGAGATAACAGAAGCAAATTCATACAACAGGGGTTGATAGAACCCTGTATAATTGTATTTCCTAGATTCAGTAGACGCAATTCTTGTTATAAGATTGATAAACTGATATTAAACAGATTGATCCATTGCTCAAGGTTTAATATCAGTGGTTATGATTTCAAGTATGTGTGGAGAGGCTATTACAACAGTTTTTCTCCATGTGTTAGAATTTTTGGAGATAGTCTGCCTTTTGACAATCCATTCCAGGTCCAGCAAACAGCTGGTTCACAATTTTTATACCCCCCTTTCCATTGGTTTTTTAATGGATTTGTTTATCATCAAAAATGTGTGGAGAACATAAAGATTCAGTAACAAATTTCAGATAATAAATTAAGAACTTTAGGAAGTAAAAAGATGGAAATATATACGTAAAAAGTACAGTGCCTCACACGGTTTTATAATTTTTCTATGATTTACAAAAGATTTCCATTTCAGTGATGTAAAAAAAAAAAAACAAAAAGGTGGTCTTATCAACCAACAGGGAGCAATTATATTGGTAAAACTCTGCTGCACTGTTACACTTAGAATAAAATAAACTACTGCTCCAGCATTACAATTTCTGGCAAATATAGATCACAAATGATATGTTTAGCTTCCAACAAAAAAGGATGAATATAGACAAAAAATTAACTCCAAATGTCAATTCTCTAGATAGATTTAAAAAAAAAAAAAAAATCTATTTCTCCATAGAAAACTATTGTCCATCCTATCCTATCTCAACGTGATAAAAAAAAAAATTTAATAAACCAGTAACAATGTCATGCTGTCAACCAAATACTTAAAACTTCATATAAAAACAGAAAGCACAAAGGTAACTTATAGGATGGAAGTTCAAAGAGTTGACTGAGTATATATCATTGCCATCTCTGTGGCATTTGAATGTGAAATTCTTACTTTGCTGTGAATCATCTAGATGGTGTACACCAACCCTTCCCTCAATTGAACCAACCTAGAAAGATCAAAACACCATTTTCAATGATCAGACTAACGGATCTATCATAGTGTACATGGACAAAAAAAAATTGGAAGCAAAGTCAGTAAGCTCAAAAAGGAAGTAGTAAGAGTCAATGATGACACTGGAAAAAAAAAAAAAGAAAGAAATATAAAGTGGAACAGGAGATAGCCTCAGATAACTGCCACCAAAAAAAAAATTCATTTAAAAATCAGGTAACTAGATTGCCCATGATCCTAACCACTTCTTGTGAGAATAAAGGTCATAAAAAAGGAGGGGCAAGGGGGGGAATGACTGCAACCAAAAGTAACTGAATACATACCAAAAAACCTTGCTGATCAGGAAAGGCAGCTACACATCTTGTCTGATACTTCAGGGGTAAAGGAATTCTTTTAAATTCAGCCTCTTAGCATTAAACAATATTAAACAAATTCATAACAGATGGTCATAAGTAATCTCAAACTCAGACAACTGGCATCCCAACAAAAATTAAGAACTCATTACCACTCAAACATTTTCATATTCAAACATGTATCTATAAAGCACATTGTAATGCAAGCAATATGTCACATCCTCTTAACTTCTTTGGCATTTTATGAAGAGATATCTTACATCCACCCTTCCATAAAATTGCATCTAAATTGGGTAAATGAATCAGCAGCTTTCAATATGTATCTCATTTTATTATAATGCAGGAGTAAAATTGTGTGTCTAATACTATCAAGTTAAACACAGAACTAATTAACATTAAAAACATTTAGGTAGACAAGGGTAATTGAAAAGATGAACATTCTTATCAAAGGAAAAAAAAGGAAAAGGAAAGATGAAGAACACATAATTGCAGGCATATCATCAAGATTAACTTAGAAATTACAACAATCAAACTCTTCTAAGAATACCATATTATAAAAGACTTTATTTTAAATTGTAAACAAAAAATGAGAATGACAACCACAATGATAACAGGAAATCACTCTTTTTCAGCCAAACTCTTGCAGAACAAAAAAACCTAACAATTTAAGGACCTCCATAAGGCTTTTATATAGGATAAAAAATGGATTACCCAAAAGAATAACTTTTAGTTTGAAGAAATCAATTAGTAATTACATGTTCCAATGCCACATTAAATAAGATGCCTAAAAAATAAAATTTGAAATTACACTAGCAGGCAACTAATACTGAAGCAGTTGTTACCATTGAAAATACCAAATGCTTAAACCGCCCTCAATGATTTTTTCCTGTTTGAATTTCCTTATAAAACAATGCAATTACAGAATAAGAAAATATTACCTGTGGGTTCTGCAAGTTAAAGACAATTAGATTTCTATCTGCAGTGCCAACAACCATCAGGGGATGCCTCACTGTGAGTGCATAGCAGCGATCAGGTAGCTGTTGAGTGTGCACAGGATTTGACTGTCTTGTATCCCAGTACCTAATTATAGATTGGACACATCAAAAACACCAATCAACAACTGACACCCAAGGAACTCAAATATGCAAGAGTTATGGCATACAAGAAACAGATGCATGTAAAACCATAAACAGCACGCACCGAAAACACATGGCTGTCACAAGGAGAAGCTATAAATTGCATTAACCAAATCTTAACATTTATCAAAAAAAAAAATAAATAAATAAACCAGAAATCACAGAGATAGAAAGAGAGCAAGAGAGACACGCTTCCTACAATGTGAACTCTTATTCTAGGCCTTTTCCTTTTATTAACTAGTAATTATATAAGCAGTGGAAAATTGTTCCAACAGTTTGAGGGTCCAAGCCCTGCCATCCCCACCTCTTTCACTGCCAAAAGTATTCGTACGGTTTAAAATAGCAGAACAAAACATGCATCAAGTGGAACCACCAGCCTTCCACACAAAGGAATTCAATTATTTGATCCCACCATGTAAAACAGATCATACAACTATTATATGATCATTACTTCTTTTAAGGTCGTGTGAACTAGATTTAGCTCTCTAGATTCACACATCAGCTAATTTGGCAAGTAGGTGAGGCTACTTTCCTGTAGAATGTGGACTTATAACATATGCAAGCCCTAAACCTAAAGTATGAGAAAAAATTCACATTCTTGGTTATAAATCTAAACTAGTTATCCAACAAGTTCCAAACAAACAACAGCACAGGACTGACAAACGAAGAGAAAGGAGAGAAAATATTACTTCAAAGTCCTGTCCCAGCTTCCAGTGACAAGTAGATTCATCTCTGGAACCCAGGCAACCTCTTTAATTGGCGCATCATGCATGGCCACAGTTACTGGTTGACCACCAGACAGCAGAGGCCACATCTTCACCTGCTTGTCACATCCTCCAGAAAAGACAGTAGTTCCATCATCCTTCCATGCTGAGCACAAAACCTTTGAAATGGAAAGACAGAAATAAGTTATAAATTGCAATGCTGAATTTCACAACAGAAACATGGATTTGTAACAACAATAAATTTAATTTAAAAATTACCGGTTGGTCATGTGAAATTGATGCCTTGGGAACACTAGCCACATTAGCTCCACTGCATGAAATTTCCCAACAACGTACCTGCCATATCATTCAATTGTAATAAATGTGAATACAGCAGATGTTAACCAACAAATAGGAAGACATGACTGTACAAAAGAGAGACAAATCCACAAACCTGATTATCCCATGAAGTCGCAACCAAGATATTGGCCTTGGGACTGAAACTAAGGCTCAAAACAGAATCACTGGGAGGTTAAGCCACCTGACATTCAAATGTTTCACATAAATCTTTTTCTCTTCACAGAACCTATATATTAAAATGTCATCAGAGCTCACTCAAGAATCCACTAGAAATGTGAAAAACAAATGCAGCTTCAATCAAGGAACCAAACTTCACATACAATAAACTTCATACTAATATAGACAGTGAATGTATAAGTTGAACCCTAAGTTTTTCACAATACTTCTATTTAAATTTAGTGTGATGTACCATCACACGTTAGCCTAAAATATGTTTAACATTTGTAGGACAAAACGCCAAAATTTCTACATATCGCTTTTACGTACTTGAGGATTTAAATAATTGTTTTAACAAATCACACATGGATGTAATTCTCTCCTAGAATTTAGCTTTTTCGACAATGCTGCCTCTGATAAATAGCATTAGCCACAAAATCTTGTATTTTTGCTCAAAGGTCGTATCAGCACAAGCATTATTACGCTTCCGGAGCTGTAAGTAATGTCGCTAACATTATTGCCTTCATGATAGCCCTAAATCAGCTGACACATGCTTGGGATAATAGAAAAACAAACTAGGAAGTATCATTAAGAATGTTTCGGCTCACAATTAAGCCGTAAGAAGCAATAACACCAAGTTTTAACCACAATTAACTGGTAACAGTTAATATTTGGTTAACCTAACCAAAGAAAAAATCTATCGCAATATCTACTAACACAATTAATAGAAAAATTATAAACAAGCAAGCAACAATAATAATAAATTCATAACATATGTAAGGATCTTAAAGAATATTTACACAAAGAAACTTTGAAAAGTAAGCTGAAAATAAAAAATAAATAAATAAAAACCTCGAAGGATTTGTTAGGGTTGTGATTGGTAGCAGCAGCGGCAGAACCGAAAGTAGCCACTGAAGGACAGAGTTGAGTTAATTGTTATTAGTGAGAGTGTGATGTTGAGAAGGAGAACGAGTGAAGGATTTACAGACAGTGGGTGAGTTAGAAGGATTGTGTTGTATTTGAAATAAGAGGAAAAGGGACGAAAAGGAGACGGGTATTTATAGGTAGAGGAAATGCTTGGTGGTGTAGGTTGACTCCGGGGAGTGAAGCATTACAAACTTACAATAACGCTTTGGGTATTAATAATACTACTCGTTCACATCAATTTATTAAGATATTAGTTATCAATCTTAAAATATATTTTATTTTTTTATTTTTATCATTTAATTTTTTAAATTTAAATTTATATTAATTTAATTATTATTTATATTATTATTTATAATAATAAATTTATAATAATTATATAATTCAAAAAATAATGAAAAATTAAAAACAAAATTTCATTCAATACAAATATTAAACTACAATAACTCAAAATAAATTAACATTAATTTAAAAACACTAAAATTAAAATAAAATATAATTCTCAATAAATGTTTAATTTTATTATATTAGTATAATTTTCAAAGTTATTATTATTTAATGAAAATGTCATTTCTAATATTTAATTAATATATACAAAAATAATTAGTAAATTGAATTAATTGTTGATTATTAATAGAAAGAAAAAATGATAATATTCTAAGGAATATTCTTTTTGATGTAATATTTAATGCAATGAGATGGAGATGCAATAGTGAAATACACCAAAAACCATACCAATTTGGTGTGAGAGTTACACTAATTTAGTGTTTGTGATTGGAAATGATCTTAGTAGTAGAGTTGCGTTATAACCATGACTAACAGGTCGCGGCTTCACTTGCTCATTCTCTTCTTGTGAGTTTACCAAAATAAATAAAATTAGATGGTGCTTGAACTCTTCATTCTCTTCCTAGGATTCTCCAATCTCTTATGCAGTAATTTTTGGAGAATACCCGAGCTCGAGTTTTGACAACTGCTAACAAGGGTGGTAATTGATAGAGGTGAAATCGAGTAGAGTCGAGTCGAGTATCTGCTACTCAAACTCGACTTGATTGCTACAATACTAAATTTGAGTTCAAATTCAAGATTGACCAAGTCTGAGGAATCGAGTTTGAACTTGAACTCAATACCTAAAATTAGAATTCGAGCTTTAATCAAGTTTTAATCGAACTTAATCGAGTTTTTCGAGCTCAATCGAGCTTAATCGAGCTATTCAAGCGGCTCAACTCAGTTCTCACCCCTAGTCACTAGAACTCTTACTCGGTTGATAGTTTCAAGATCCTAAAAGATTAGTTGAGATGCATACATACTGGTCTGGACACCTTGATCATAAAAAAAAAAAAAAAAAAAAAGTTTTGGGGAAAAAAATATTTTTGAAAATGAATATATCATAAAGTTTGAAGATTTTATTTACATCTAAATAAAAAAATATATGCCTAAAATAAATAATTGACTTTTAATAAATAATCTAACTGTTGAATGCGTTTTAAGTGATGAAGAAGAGTATTAGAGCATCTTCAAATGACTCTTTATATGACCTTAACTATTTATTATAAAGAGTTATCTATATAAATAAGAGTCTAATAGACTCTTTATTATTTAAATATAAATTAAAGAATAGATTTGACTCTCTACATTTAGAGAGTCAAATTTAACTCTCTATCATAATTTTAAATAATAAATTGCAAATTTTTATGCATTTTATTTATGATTTATCTCTCCTATTAAGTTTTTTTTCTTGAAAATACATATTATTTCTTCTAAAATTTAAAGAGTCTATTGGATTTGAATAAAAATTTTTTTTTTTATATTTAAAAATCAATAAAGATGTTCTTTATTTATATGAAAGATACTCTTTAAAATAAAGAGCACAACTGAAGATGCTCTTATAACATACGATACCGACGAACTATTATGGTAATAGAAGTAGTGATCAACATGTTCAATAATACTAAATGCACTTAATGATTTTATCTTCAAGTGACTCTAATTAGAAAGGAATACAGTATTATGACCTAATTAACAATTGAATTTATCTTATCAATGGAGCCCTTTTGGGCATTAATTATCTCTCTTGGGTTTACTATCTATCTATCTTAATTTTCTTATTGCATGATTAGATAGTTGAATAATATATACTACTTTGAAGGCTCCTCACATTCAGATGAGATTTGATGCATTTGATTTGTCTATGAGCCAAAATCCGATAATTACTAGTGTTTAAAATAGGGGGCGGGCGGTTTCAAATACCGTGTATTTTTTTAAATGAATCAGAACTAGAATTAGAACCGCAAGCTGAAACATAGGTTTTGGTTCCGATTCTGGGTACTTGGATGAATTTTTATTACCCACCTACTTTTTAAAAAATGACAATACACCCCTAGTAGTTTACAAAAATTATAATTTAGTCCTGATTCCTACTTGAGTACCTGGACCTCTGTTCTGGTTCTCGTTCCAGTTTTCGATTACAGCACTGCAGGAACTAAAAGTAGACCTGGGAATTCCCGATTCCAATTTTTCAGAACCGATGAATGGCTACTCACCGGTTCCGGTTCTACCCTTTATCCATCCTCACTCCTACAGTTTAAAGATGTATTATAATAAGCATATAATGAGTTGGCGAGTGCGCATATTATTGTCTTGACACGATAATTGTGGAATTATACAGAACTCTGATTAATTCAGATATTATGGGTTGACTAAATTGAGTTGTAATGAATTGATATGATAATTATGGAAATTATACCTCATATTCTAGAACTGAAATTTTGAACATCTACTTGTTATATAACATGAATTTTTAACATGATAANATAACATATTATAATTATCATTTTGATATTTAGATTCATTATAATCATTGATCAGGGGCGGATCCAATACTTCTTGAGGACTTGAGGGTGAGCATTTGAACAAAAAAAATACTAATATGTATAATTTCTGGATTTTGCCCTACCCTAATAGAATTGTTAATTGAAAAAAATATTAATGTGTAATTAATTTTTATTTTGGCCAACCCTAATAGAAATTTTTGGATTTGCTATTGATTATAATAGCGAATCCAAAAATTTTTGGTTGTTGAATCTTGATAATTGATACTGTAATGTATTGAATCTACTGAAGTACTGATGTGGATAGTTGATACTGTAATATATTATCAATTTAGTATGATGATTTTTATATTTAATATGTATATTATATATTTAATTTTTTTTTTTTTTTGGTTGGTATATATAATTTGGAGAAAAGAATAATAAAATTATAAAACAAAGGATAAAAAATACAAAAAACCCCCAAACGAGGAATTCCGGGGCCGAGACCGGGGAATCCCCTTGGGCTTTTGGGCCGGAGCCAGAGACAGTGGTCCCCGGTCCTGCCCCAGCCCGTGCCCATCCCTACCCGAAATGTTACTAGAAGAACCACAACAAATAGCCAACTTTAATGTCTTAGAATATTGAAAAACCAAAAAATGTATTTTTCCGGTATTATCAAGACTTGTCTTGGATGTTTTCACTGTTCCTATCTCAACTGTCTCATCCGAACAAACATTTAGTGCAAGTGGAAGAATTTTAAATGAAAGGAGGACTAAACTTTCACAAAAAATGATTGAAGTCCTCACATGTCTTCCAGATTGGGAACAGTTGCGCCATCAAGATCAATACGAGGTTGTCGACAATACTTTAATAGAATCATTTCAATTTTGTAATATAGATGATACAGATGAGGGAGGTTCTAGTCAACCCCCAAATTAGTTGTTTTGGAAATTGTAACTTGATAAATGAATAAATCCAATTTTTCTTATATTACAATTTTATTGTATTAAAATTGAATTAATATTTGAAATGTTTAGTTGTTAACAAAAAAAAAAAAAATTAATTGAATTGAATTATTGAAAGTTAACTAAAAACAATTACATAAAACAAAAGAAAAGAAAAGAAAAGAAAAAATAAAATTAAAAAAATGGGGTTAACCCGGCCCGGCCCACAACATAACCCATCGGGTTAGGGTTGGCGAGCCGGGCTGGGCCAACCAATTCCAACAAAGTGGCGGGCTAGGCTGACAACCCGCCGAGGGTTGGGCCGGGCGGGTTGCTTTTCCACCATTAGTTACCAGTGGCTAAATAGAGAACTGAGACCACAGGGTCAGGGTATGGCTCTCAAGAGCTAGAACTATTGGGTGAAAAGGTGCAATGTCCCATGCTAAATAGTGGGGTGACCCCTGTTTATATAGTAGTTGTGGGATGTTCGTATCCAAGTAGGATTTGGGATTCACAAAGGAGGAGATTTAGTGAATCAGGACAACCGCAATCCACTTGCATCATTAGTGGCGAGAGTCCTAATTCATCCGAGATACGAAATCTTGGATGGATCAGGATAGAACTAAAGAGGAAGAATCCTACTTACCTTGTTTCATAAGCTTGGCCTTTGATGGGTTGTTGTCGAAACCCATTATGGAAGGTTGCTGGACTTTGGCTTTGGTGATAGAAGATGCAGGCCTGGGCCTGATAGAGGCCCAGGTGATTTTTGACCCCCCACACAAGAGTAATCTAATATTATCATTATACTATATATAATTGAATGCACTTTTTTCATCGTTTTAGTATCCACCACCTCAGGAACGCAGAGAAGTTGAGGTTCTTTAGAACATAAGGATTCGTAGGTGTTGACGAAAGAGACACTATCAATAATGTTGCACCACATCTTAGAGGGGCAGCCTCATAAAGATGTTATAGACGATATCATTATGAACATATTTAACAACTTTCTTGTTATTCTCCATCGAACTCTCTTTCTAGAAGTCAATTTCAGTCTATGCACTCTCTTCCACAAAAAGAGAGGACGAAGAAAGGGAGGAATAATGGGTGACTTGATGATAAAAGAGCAAAAAGAAGTTTTATGAGCTCTTGAGTTCAAATCCCCACAGGCGCTAATAGGATTGACCACTGAAGAGTTTACCTGGTCGTCAACTTCAGGACTCAAGGGATTAGTTTATGTGTGTGCAAGCTAGTCTAGATACCCCAATCACCAAAAAAAAAAAAAAAAATAGAGATAATAGCTTATGAGAGAGAGTGTTGAGGATAGTAACCAGAAATCCTCCAAGAGAGAGTTCAACACGATCAAGAAACACCAAGAAGAATAAAGCAAAACAAAGATAGAAGAAAATAGGAAGAAGAAAGAAGCACAAGTGATTTACTTGGTTCGGATTCAACAGAAGAATCCTACTCCAAGGCAGGGTTTTAAGGCCCTAGATAGTCCACTATGACGAAGAAATCCCCTTTCTTTTCTTCCCCTATGAAGAAAATAGGAAGAAGAAAGAAACACACTTTATTTTCTTCCCCTTTCTTGATGAAACCTTCAGGTTGAGCCATGAGAATTTTCTCCTCCAGATTCCCATGTAAGAAGGCAGTTTTTACGTTAAGTTGTTCCAGTTCCAGTTCCAGGTCCTTTATGGCAGTGATGGCAAGGATGATTCTAATTGATGTGTGCTTGACAACTGGTGAAAACACATCATAATAATAAACTCCTTCAACTTGAGAGTAACCTTTTGCCACAACTCTAGCTTTAAATCTAGCTTTCTCTCCCCCTGGAATTTCTAGTTTTCTTTTGAAAATCCATTTGCAGCCAATAACTTTCTGATCCTTTGGCTTCTCAACTAGAATCCAAGTCTCATTTTTGGTGAGAGACTTCATTTCCTCATCCATGGCTGCTTTCCAGTGTAGCCAATCTTTGCTTTTGCTGGCTTCAAAAGAGGTTCTTGGCTCTTCTATATCAAGGACATCAGCCACATTCAAGGCATATGCTATCAGTTCTGTGTGAGCAAAAATAGGTGGAGGGGCTATGGTTTGAGCATATCTGGCAGGTCCGATCACTTCCCTTCTGACTCGATCTCTAGCAAGCTGATAGTTCAAAAGGTCACTACTTTCTGCTACAGCTCCACCTTCTTCTTCTGGTTGCTGAATGTTACTCACGTCTGCTGATGTATTTTCTTCATTCTCAAGGTCATCTTCTCTTGGATGTGTCTCAAATTCACTAAGCTCCACCTCAATCTGAGTAGGGGTTGTTGTATTCTCTTTTGGTTCCTACATGTTAGTCTTATACGATACTAATTCATTGAAAGTAACATCTCTGCTTATAATGGTTTTATTTTCAGAGATTATCCATATTTTGTACCCTTTGACACCTTGAGGATATCTTAAGAAAATGCATCTTTTAGCTCTTGGATCTAATTTTCCTTGTTTAGAGTGAACAAAGGCAATGCAACCAAATATTTTTAGGTGCTGGTAACTTGGGGATTTGTTAGAACATTTTCCTTCAGGGGTTGTGAAACCTATAGCTGAACTAGGAGACCTATTAATAAGATAACAAGCAGTGTTAGCTGCTTCAGCCCAAAACCTTTTAGGCAAACCAGAGTCTACTAACATACATCTCACTTTATCCAAAATCGTCCTGTTCATTCTCTCAGCAATACCATTTTGCTGAGGAGTATAGGTGCAGGTCTTATGTCTAGTGATCATCCCATTAGACACACACAAATCATCAAATTCCTTATTACAATATTCCAGTCCATTATCAGTCCTTAATGTCTTAATTTTCTTTCTAGTTTCAGTTTCAACCAAGTTCTTCCATTCTATGAATTTACTAAGGGCTTCACTTTTATGTTTCAGAAAGTATATCCAAACTTTTCTAGTGAAATCATCAATGAAACTAATGAAATATTGATTCCCGGATAAAGACAGAGGAATTTGGGGTGAACCCCACAAATCAGAGTGAACATATTCAAGCACATCATAGGATTTATAAGAAGCATTAGGAAATTTGAGTCTATGAGCTTTACCAAACGTGCAGCTTCCACAGAAGCCAAGATCTTTTACTTTCTCTGTTTTTATCAGACTTTGCTTGCACAATTCTTGAAGACCTTTTGAGCTGATATGTCCCAATCTCTTATGCCAGGTAATCATCTCATCTTGTTCTATGGTGGTCACGGCAACTTTCCCAGTAAGGATTGTTCCTTGTAAGATGTACAGGCCATGCTTCATAGTCTCCTTTATCACCATCTCTTTATCCTTGAAGACTTTGAGAGAACCTCCACTAGAAGTATACATTAACCCCTTTGCATCGAGCAAACTCAAAGAAACCATATTTCTTTTCAAGTCTGGAACATATCTAAGTTCCTGAAGAGTCTTTAAACTGCCATCCCACATCCTGAATTTAATTGAACCAATGCCAGAAACTTGACATGTCATGTCATTTCCCATAAGTATTTTTCCTCCATTCATGGACTGATACGTATAGAACCAGTCTCTCCTAGGTGTCATGTGATAGGTGCATGCTGAATCCAATATCCAGTCTTTGTGATCATCAATGGTGGACACCATTAGAGCAGTAGCAACCTCACTTTCTGCAACAGTAGCAATGACCTCTGAGTCTCCATTTTCTTTCAGTTTCTTGAGCCTTGATTTGCAAAATCTTCTGATATGACCTTCTTTATTGCAAAAATAACAGATTAACTTCTTGTTAGAATACGATTCTTGCTTGTTTTTGTGACTATTCTAACCCTTTTTGTTATACTTCTTTTCGGGTCTTGCGTTAACATAGAGACCATCACCATTCCCTTTTCTTTCAGCCTTAATCTCAAGATCTCTTATTCTAAGAGCAGCTATAACATCATCTAGAGATATATTTTCTCTACCATACTTAATGGCGTTTTTGACATCTTTATAAGAATCGGGTAAAGTGTTTAATAAAAGGATAGCCTGAGTATTATCACTCAATTCTTCACCACTATCAGTAAGGTCAATCACCAATTTTTGAAAATCATCAA
This sequence comes from Pistacia vera, assembly GCF_008641045.1. Lineage (NCBI taxonomy): Eukaryota > Viridiplantae > Streptophyta > Magnoliopsida > Sapindales > Anacardiaceae > Pistacia > Pistacia vera. The sequence goes on from NW_022196342.1 coordinate 496,778, forward strand.
GATTATCTTCCAAAGATTTTGCAGAGTTCATTCTAAAACTGAAGAGTTGTTCCTTGATATATGCAATTCCAGGAACTGATTGGGACATATATAAAGATTCAAGTTTAAGCCAAACCTTAGCAGCTGTGTCTTCGTTTCTGACCTTTCTCACCACGCTATCAGATAGGTTCAAGATGATGGTACTGTAAGCGAGTTCCATCATATGTTCCTTTTCCATTTGAGTCAAGCTTGGAGGTATATTCTTCTCTCCACCAAGGGCACAATGGCATTTCTGTTGCATAAGAATTGCCTTCATCTTTTGTCTCCAAAGGACAAAATCCATCTTCCCATCAAATTTCTCAACATCAATCTTCGTACCACCCATTTTTGAAATCTTTTCTTCTTCTGCAGAACAAACTCTTAACCTTCAGGAAATAACCAACCTGAGGCTCTGATACCAATCTGTTGGGGATAATAACCAAAAATCCTCCAAGAGAGAGTTCAACACAATCAAGAAACACCAAGAAGAATAAAGTAAAACAAAGATAGAAGAAAATAGGACGAAGAAAGAAGCACAAGTGATTTACTTGGTTCGGATTCAATAGAAGAATCCTACTCCAAGGCAGGGTTTTAAGGCCCTAGATAGTCCACTATGATGAAGTCTGATACAACCACTAATCTGAGAATTACAATATGAAAACTAACTCTCACACCTCTCTACTAAACAGAAAGTACAGACCACCCTTTTATATATGAGCGTATGACGAAATGTATATGTGATGCAGGTGGTTATCACAGCTGAGTGATATTAGCCAAGTTAGTTAACAAATAACTAACGTAACAAACATTAACCATGCAGCTGAATAACTGCCTTACTCTCTTAACAAATAAGAGGCATTATCCAACAGAGAGGTGGAAGAAAAGAAACAGAGAATGAGGATTTATTTTTTACATCCCTATATTATGATACTTTGTTATCTATTGAATGGATAGTAACGAGATCGATATTTTTTATATTTCTCTGCAACTTTTTTTTATAAAGAAAATTACTTAATTTAATTAACCTTAAATCGTTTAAATTTAACTTACTGTAGTTAATCAAATCATTTTAATTTAACTTACAGTAGTTAATATTGATGGGGTTTGTTTAATTTGTTGTGATTTTTGGAACCAGCTAGGATTTTCTAAACGTCAAGTTGGGCCGGGAAATATTTTGCATGTTGTATTTGTTGTATTAAATTAAAGTTGATTTTACAATAATAATTTATACCCATTAATCTTTAACATTATCAATCTCATTAGTGATTTTATATTTTTTATAATAAAATATTATCAAAACATAGTCGAATCCATTGATCTTTGTAAGGCTTTCCAATTTCCACCTTCTGTAAGCGAATTTTTAAACATGTTATATGGGGTGATTGCATAACTACAATCAAGATTTTTAATTTCATGATATACAAAGTACTCATGCTTACAAGCAATGAAAACCTGATTAAAAGAAAATTAAATAACCAGGCATCCTATGGAGAGAAAGGTACATTACTCATCTTCATCGTCTACTATAAACATGCCGAGCTGTCTTCAGAAAACTGTATTTCTGACTATCCATATCTTCAAATGATTCCTCAAAAATTCCATAGTTTCTAGCGAAGTTTCTGAGAGAAAGAACACTTCCTGTGTAATTGAAAATATCCTTGTGAAAATTGTATCCTTCACAACCCTCTACCAATGGGAATTCCTTTTGCTTGTACCAAAGGCGATTAGTTTGTAGATCAAGAAGAAACATTTCTTTATCATTATTAGTATCAAAAAATATGTCATCATGTCCCAAAGTGCCAACTCCGGCAGCTCCAACGCCAGCAGAGAAGCTGTTATTTGCTCTGTGATATTTTTTCCATAAAGATAAATCATTATCACATTTTATGATGCCAGTTTCTGGTTCTCTTACCCACAATTGATCAATGATTATTTTGTGCTCTCTTTCCCAATAGTGCTCACTTTTATAATCTTTCAGCACCCATATCTCAATGAGTATATTTGATGGAAAGCTAACAACAGCAAGTGATCCTCTCAGATTAATCAACCTGAACGCTTCACAAGGTTTACATCCGAAGTCCGGATGAGAAAGCCACTTGAATTCCTCTTTCTTGAAATCAAAAGTTAGGATCATCTTCCCACGCTCTTCCTCGCTTTCATTGCTACAAGCATGACGCCTCCAGTGCATGTCTCCGTATGCAGAAACTCCAGGTAAACTTAAATAACAAGAGGGAGTTGTGGCGATTCGTCGCCATGAATCTGTGCCTAAAGTATAAACTTCAGCTGCAAATTCGCATACTTCATATACATAATACATCCGAACAACTTTGTACCAATCAGTTGTCGAATCAAATCCCATTCCGTACCACATCGTGTGCCCAATGGATTCTCTATTAGTCAGACCCGGCCCTGGTAGCTCTAAAACTTCTTCTCTGAGAGGATTGCACAGGAACGTTTCCTGTGCATGATCGACTTTTTCAATACATAATAAACCATAAGCAACTTGACTGATCCTATAGTCTCTACCTTGTTTATTTGACAAGAACTCAAGGATTGGATATTCATTTCTTTTCATGAGATTGTCATTACCATCATAAACAAGTGAATGCACTTTCTTCACTATACTACCCAGCAGTAAAGGCACGGACAGAACTTGAGGCTCTTCAGAAACCACATCACCGGCTGTACATAATGCTTCGTGTGAATTGGCGAAAGAGATGCCATCGATATTGTTGCACCAAATTTTAGAGGCGCATCTTAAACGCAAAAGTGATTTTCCTGGTAGTCTCTGAAAGATGTTGTAAACGAGATCATCAGGAACATGTTTGGTAACTTTCTTCCCACTATTCTCCATTGATTCTTCTTGTAAAAGTAAAAAATTTTAGTCTCTCTTTGTTCTTTCTCCAATCTCAGAGAATTACTGAGAGGGATGAGAGATAATAGCCGATGATGGGCAAGAGTTAAATAATTGTTGAATAAAGTTGTGTAGTATTGTTGAGATTCATAGTTTCGGTACTGTGTAACAGCGCTTTGCTTAGTGATCAGTAATTAATTTAATTTGTTAGTGATTGTTAAGAGTGTGTTAGGATTGTTAGCAAGTCCATTAAACTTTCCTCCGTTTAAATATGGAATCTAATCTAATCTACTCAGCAATGAAAGCAGCTATTAGGTTATACTATCCTAAACCTATACTATTATAACAATCGTAACAGTATTTTTGTTGCCAATTGCAATATTTGAGTATAGATACCATAAAACCTTGGTAAGACTAACTAGTTTTATTACTATGAGGAGATTATAACTTAATAGAGATATAATTATAAAAATTATTGTTTTGAAATCTTATTTTATAATTCATGTTTTAGTAGTATAGTATTAGGATTTCAATTTATATTTTAGTAGCATTATAATTTCAATTCACTGCTTCAATTGCCTACTTTTGAAATAGATAGAAGATCGTATCTTGGAACCAGCAAAGATAAGTGTCATTGATGGAACTGTAAATGCAGTTGATGCATAGTCAATTGATGTGAAGTCATAGACAATTACCAATGGTTTTAACTTTTAAGCACTGCAAAATTAAGACTCCCAATGTCGATGAATTGCAAGTTACAAATGAAGTGGATGAGGATAGGAGTGTTCAAAAGCGGTTAACCGAACTGGTTAACCACTTTTCTGAACCGAACCGGTTTTTCGGTTCGGAAAAATTCCCAAACCGAACCGGTTTGGAGGGAAAACCGGTTTTCCCTTTTTTTTATAAAACTTTTATTTTTTTATTTTTTCCTAAATTAAATTGTAAATATAAATAATACATATCCAAATAAAAATTAAACATTCATACATATCTATTGACCACTACTAACAATACATTAAAAATATTATTATTTTTTATTTAATATATAATATAATATATATTTTTTTATTTATTATATTATTTTTTTATTTAATATATATATTTGTAAAACCGGTTTTGGTTAACCGCTTTTTATTTTTTCCCGAACCAGAAATTCGATTTTTTGAATTTTTCGAACCGTAACGAAACCAATTTTTCGATTAACCGGTTTTTCGGTTCGGTTCGGTTTTTGTATTTTTTTGAACACCCCTAGATGAGGAGAATGAAAGAGTCATCATTGCAGAATTGAGGGATCAACTTCGACATCTTCACTACATTAATCAAATAGATATTAATGTCTTCCTTAATTATCCAAATAAATAGCAAATCATATATATTTTAACCAAAGAAGAAATTATTACTGCAATTAGACAAGAAGAGAAATGAAATAATCCTAAGGATGATAGTACGGAAATACAAAAAGTTTCTTGCTATAAAGCTCTAAATATACTTGAGAAGCTAAAAATATTTTTACTTCAACAAGAAAGTGTCCAATCTAGCGAGGTATTATGTACTCGTAAGGTAAAAAAACGTATTCTTATATCGATCTCACTTTTACTATTTGATATTGTAAATTTATTAGCAAATCTTTTATTATTTTCTTCTTTTTTGACCTTTATTACTGATATTGTGTGTGGATCAATTATTAGAATTAGTTGAATGATTATATATGGATTTAAAGAACTTAAAAGAAGGCGAGATCAAGGTAATTTAAAATTCACATATTGACAACTGTGAGAACAATAAATGAAGCGATAATTATTAATTAAGATGGGAAGAGGTATTTCTTTTAAATTTAAAATAATAGCTGACGAGAGAGAGTTAAACAAGAGAATTAGGGTTACATGTATAAGTTTCCAGTTATACCCTAATCTTATGATATTATATAATCCAAACTAACTCAGATTTTTTAGTGTAAGATCAATTACTAGAGGGTGATAGTGCTAGTTTCTCAAAACTAGAGGAGAAAGCATTATTATGCCAAACCTTAGGGGTGGCAACTAATTAACGCATATATATAAACAAATATAAGATAAGATATTATATTTTGTTACGGAGAGAGAAAATCTATATGTATAAAGATTAAATGAGCTGGGCTCAAAAGAGAAACCCTAGTGGAAGGTTCTCTCCACGTAAACCGCATCTCATGATACCAGAGTATAAAACTATAAATTCTCCACATTGAGTGCCTCGTCTATCGAGAGCTCTAAGACTAAATAGAGCGCTCTTCTTCTCCTCTCCTTGTTTCCTCAATTTCGTTCTTTTAAGGTTTGCACTCTTGCTCGCTCTATAATTCTCACGAATTCTCTTTCAGTTTTGTGTTGTTATAGGTAGTTTGATGATCAATTATAATGTGCTTGAATTTTGTGTTGTTCTAGCTAGGTTATGAATTTTGATGATTTAATTGTAATTCAGATGTGAATAATTCTATAGGATTATCAATGTATTTGATTGATTTGATTTGTTTGTATTGAATTTTGATTTTTGTGATCAAGTGAATACTGTAAAACTCTTGTTAGTATCGTGTTTATCAAGGTTATATTTTGGTGAATTTCGTGAGATATATATTTACTGTTTTATAAATAAATACCAATATAATAATCAGATTTAATAATATAATATGATAATCTGATTTAAAAATAGTAATATAATAATCTGATTTATAAATAATTATATAATAATCGGATTTATCGTTTATAAATATTATAATCGAATCCTTGAATTAGGATATGGATTTTTTGGTTTAATTTAATTTTATTATTATTATCGGATTCTAACGTGTTTTTGCAATTTTGTTGGGCAGGTAGTGTGATTCTTTAACAGCTCGTCAAGATGGTAAGTGCTTTGCGTTGTATGATTTTTGTCGGTTTACTTAAATTGTGTTGTTTCTTCTGTATTAATGGAGAAAATTATATTTGGTTTTTACAGGTCAAATTTACAGCTGATGAGCTCCGTAGAATTATGGACTACAAACACAACATTCGTAATATGTCTGTGATTGCCCATGTCGATCATGGTATAAGCCTCTTTGCTTTGCTTTATTAATTTCTTGGGAAGTTTTTCTAAATGTTTGCTTTTGAGTTAAAATCTCTACTATTAACTGCTGTTGATATTTTGATTTTGTGTCACCTATCATGAATTTTTCTATTGCAAATGCTATTCATGGTTGTGGCCAATATATCTGGTAACATGTTCTGATGTTGAATTCAGAATGAGATATTTACTTATCATGGGATTTTGTCTTAGGGGTATCTTTACTTTCCATTATTTTTTGACAAAGATTTTCTGTCCTTTTAGTTTGCCGCAATTTCCAAAGTATTCCTATTAGTGTATAATGGTGCTAGATGTCTTATTATGAAATTAACATTGATTTTCTGGTTCTTCGAGTCCTAATGTCCATTTTCCGTCAACAGGGAAGTCGACGCTTACCGATTCTCTTGTGGCTGCTGCTGGTATTATTGCACAAGAAGTTGCTGGTGATGTCCGTATGACAGATACTCGCGCTGATGAGGCTGAGCGTGGCATCACTATCAAGTCTACTGGTATCTCTCTATATTATGCCATGTCTGATGATTCCTTAAAGAGCTATGGCGGAGAGCGTCAAGGGAATGAGTACTTGATCAATCTTATTGATTCCCCTGGGCACGTTGACTTCTCATCTGAGGTGACAGCGGCACTCCGAATTACTGATGGTGCATTAGTGGTGGTAGATTGTGTTGAGGGTGTTTGTGTTCAAACCGAAACTGTGCTTAGACAGGCATTGGGCGAAAGGATTAGGCCAGTTTTGACTGTCAACAAGATGGATAGGTGCTTCCTTGAGCTCCAGGTTGATGGAGAGGAAGCTTACCAGACGTTCCAGAGAGTTATTGAGAATGCTAATGTTATTATGGCTACTTATGAGGATCCACTGCTTGGCGATGTTCAGGTTTACCCCGAGAAAGGAACTGTTGCTTTCTCTGCTGGTTTGCATGGCTGGGCATTTACTTTGACAAACTTTGCTAGGATGTATGCCTCTAAGTTTGGAGTTGATGAGTCTAAGATGATGGAAAGACTCTGGGGTGAGAACTTCTTTGACGCAGCTACTAAAAAGTGGAGCAGCAAGAATACTGGATCTCCTTCCTGCAAGCGTGGTTTCGTTCAGTTCTGTTATGAACCAATAAAGCAGATTATTGGTATTTGTATGAATGACCAGAAAGATAAGCTATGGCCAATGTTGCAAAAGCTTAACATCGCTTTGAAGTCTGATGAAAAGGATTTGATGGGTAAGGCATTGATGAAACGTGTCATGCAGACTTGGCTCCCAGCAAGTGATGCCCTTCTGGAAATGATGATCTTCCACCTACCCTCTCCTTCCAAGGCACAAAAATACCGTGTTGAAAACTTGTATGAGGGTCCCCTTGATGATCAATATGCAGCTGCTATCAGGAACTGTGACCCCGAAGGTCCCCTCATGCTCTATGTATCTAAGATGATTCCTGCATCTGATAAGGGTAGGTTCTTTGCTTTTGGTCGTGTGTTCTCTGGAAAGGTCTCAACCGGTCAGAAGGTCAGAATCATGGGTCCAAACTTTGTACCCGGTGAGAAGAAAGATTTGTATGTAAAGAGCGTGCAAAGGACTGTTATTTGGATGGGAAAGAAGCAGGAAACTGTTGAGGATGTGCCTTGTGGTAACACTGTGGCAATGGTTGGTTTGGATCAGTACATAACCAAAAATGCTACTTTGACAAATGAGAAGGAAGTTGATGCCCACCCAATCCGAGCCATGAAGTTCTCAGTCTCACCTGTCGTGCGTGTGGCTGTTCAATGCAAAGTTGCATCTGATCTCCCCAAGCTTGTTGAAGGTCTTAAACGTCTGGCCAAGTCAGATCCTATGGTTGTCTGTACCATCGAGGAGTCTGGAGAGCACATCATTGCAGGTGCAGGAGAGCTCCACCTTGAGATCTGTTTGAAGGATTTGCAGGAAGATTTCATGGGTGGTGCTGAGATTGTGAAGTCAGATCCAGTTGTGTCTTTCCGTGAGACTGTACTTGAAAAATCCTGCCGTACTGTCATGAGCAAGTCCCCAAACAAGCACAACCGTCTTTATATGGAAGCCCGACCGTTGGAGGAAGGTCTTCCTGAGGCTATTGATGATGGTCGTATCGGTCCAAGGGATGATCCAAAGTCCCGTTCTAAGATCCTGGCTGAGGAGTTTGGTTGGGACAAGGATCTTGCAAAGAAAATCTGGTGTTTTGGTCCTGAGACCACAGGCCCTAACATGGTTGTCGATATGTGTAAGGGAGTTCAGTACCTGAACGAAATTAAGGATTCTGTTGTTGCTGGGTTCCAGTGGGCGTCAAAAGAAGGTGCATTGGCTGAAGAAAACATGAGGGGCATCTGCTTTGAAGTGTGTGATGTTGTTCTTCACGCTGATGCCATTCACAGAGGTGGCGGTCAGGTCATCCCAACTGCTAGACGTGTCATTTACGCATCCCAGCTGACTGCTAAACCCAGGCTTCTTGAGCCTGTCTACTTGGTGGAAATCCAAGCCCCGGAGCAGGCCCTCGGTGGAATTTACAGTGTTCTTAATCAGAAACGTGGTCACGTCTTCGAGGAAATTCAGAGGCCTGGAACCCCTCTTTACAACATCAAGGCATACCTTCCTGTCGTCGAGTCCTTCGGATTCTCAAGCACTTTGAGGGCTGCAACCTCCGGACAGGCCTTCCCACAATGTGTGTTTGATCATTGGGACATGATGTCATCCGATCCATTGGAGACGGGATCGCAGGCAGCACAACTCGTGGTCGATATCAGGAAGCGGAAGGGTCTCAAGGAGCAGATGACACCGCTTTCCGAGTACGAGGACAAGCTGTGAAAGGAGACCTCATTTCCGAGAGGCTGAGAATGTGCAGCCTATATGGTTTATTTTTTACAGTTTTGAAGTATTCCAACATACATTGGTTTATGCTAATATTTTTTCATGCTCATAATATTTACTTAAGAATAATATGTGATTAGGGTAATTTTTATTTCTTTGAATTGCAATATCAAATATGAAAGTTCACTAAATATTTTGTATTAAATTTTTATCTAACGTAACTTTAACATAACTTATTAATTTATATACAAATATAACCTTTTATTGATATTTTACTAATTTATATGCATTGAATTAACGTTTCATATTTCATAATATTATTTTAATATAATATTAACTCTTGTTTTTTTGTGTGAATTGAGAAATAGCACATTTGTAAAAGTTTTATTCCAAAAGTTTAGACCAAATTACTTTTTCTAACTAAAGTCCCCAAAGTGAGATTGGAAATCTATCGTTTTCTATTGGATAGAGTTTATTAAAATGACCAATAGACCCTTGTCGATAGCCCCCTTCCTTCTTCTTTCAAGACTGGTAATTCTTCCTGGCCCTAACCGGGCCGAACTGCCTTTCTTCGGAACAAACAAATCTGCTTAGGTCAACTTGAATATGTGGGGGATCTTCTAATAGATAATTTGATCAAACAGATTTTGGAATAAGACCATTTCACACTTTCAAAAACGGATTACTTTTCTATTGAGACCCAAAATTGGGTTATTTAATATAATTTGGGAAATAAAAATTAGAGATCGTCCATAACTGATTAACCGATTTCTTAAACCGAATTAGTTTTTCATTAAGGAGAAAACCGGTTAACCAGTTTTCCCTTTAACTTATTTTTTATTTTGATTTTTTCTTAATTTAACTTGTTTTTTATTTTGAGAGGGAAAAGAAAAATGAAAATTGATAAGGACTGATAAGAAATGTGTGTGTTTGTGTGAAAAAAAAAAAAANCACATTCTGTGAATATCGAATCTACAAAACAGCCCTACAAATTTAATTTAGTTAAAGATCATGGATGGAGCTACTCCTGCTTATCGAAAAACTACAGAGAATGAAGCTTGTCCTGCTGCTAGAAGAAGACGACGAAGATGCCATGACGCGGTGACGGTGGAGAGTTTTGAGAACTAAGAGTGAGAAGGGATATCGGGAATTTGGGTTGGGATTTAGGTTAAGTGAATTTAGGGATTTAGTTTAGATTATTATTATTTTATCTAATACATATATATAAACCGGTTTTGTTTTTTTTTCGGACCGATAACCGAACTGAAAATCTAGTTTTTTGAATCGTAACTGAACCGTTTTTTTCATTAACCGATTTTTTAGTTCGATTATCGGTTTGATTGGGGTTTTACATTTTTTTTTAACACACCTACATGTATCTTGCTTTACTTAAAAAGAACCATATCCCAGAGGAAAAAATTGGAGATAAGATAAGATGGCTAACTGTACAATGTCCATGGTGTAGATTAATTCGTCAATTGTCTCACCAATCTCAGTCCTTTTAACTTTCAGGTTAAATTTTTGAGTAAATACGATTCGGGGATTCCCAACGTTTTTATTAAATTAATGCATCAATCTACAAATGCTAGTCCACATTCAGTTTTTTATAAAATAAATAAATAAAGTATAATTTTCAGTTTTATACTTTATCTCAAGGGTTGTATTGTGGGTGCGTGTGGGGTAAAGACAGACAGTGAACATAATGGCATTTAATCCTCGTCAACGATTTCTGACAAATGCTGAAATGCATGACAACCAACTTGTATAATGTACAAAATGGTCCTCCCCAACTTTTTGGTTTATGTTTGATAAGAATTTTTAGACGAATTAGTCCAGAGGTATTAAGTTTGAGTTCCTTCACTTAATTAAAGATAATAATACAACACAGAATCATGTATTGTCAGTCAGGTATGGTTTAATTTCCAAAGGAGTCAGGTATGGTTTAATTTCCAAAGGAGTAAATAGGGGTGAGTACGGGTAGCGGGTAGAATCAAAACCTATGGGTAGAACTGAAACCTAAAGATAGAATCGGAACTATAATCTACTCGGAACTGACACTGTACGGGTAGATTTTGGTTCTTTTTTTTTGGAATCGACACTGTCCGGTTTTGGAACCGGAACCGAAGCTGAAACCTGGAAAAAAGTACTTGTTATGGGTATCGGGTTTGGAACCTGCAACAGGTATCCTGGTTTGAAACCTGAGTTGAAATGAAATATCTGTAAAGAATGAGGGGTCTATTGTAATTTTACATATAAAAAAATTTTAAATGGAAAAAGCTGAATTTTTACTATGACCTAATTAAATAAATATTGAATTATATTTATTACATATAAATTACACTGTATAAAAAACTTTAATATATTATAATATATTAATATTAAAGTTTTGATTAATTAAGTGTATAATTGAAATTATGATCAATTAAAAGTGTTTTAATGCTATTAAAAGAATTATTTTTGAATAAAATAGTATATTTGATTGAATAATAATATAATATTTACTTATTTACTTCAATTATTAAGTTATAAGTATATCTGTAATAAATTATTAATTAATTAATATATATGAAAAATTGATAAATATTAATGCATTATTAGGTAAATGATTATTTAATCAATTATAACATTATATTATAATTAAATGATTACTTAATTAATTATAAATTTATAACATTATATTAGTAATATAATACATTACTTAATTAAATAGTTAGAAATTTAATTAATTATAACATTACATTGTAAATTTATAGTATAATTACTTAATTAATTATAACATTACATTATAAACAAATGATTACTTAATTAATTATAACATTTCATTATAAACATTAATACAATACTTAATTAAATGATTAAAAATTTAATTAATTATAATAGTACATTAAAGATTTATAGTATGATTACTTAATTAATTATAACATTACATTATAGTATGATTACATAATTAATTATAACATTACATAATTATATGATTACTTAATTAATTATGGCATTATATTATAAACATTAGTAATTTACTATGTTAGTACAATACTTAATTAAATGATTAGAAATTTAACTAATTATAACATTACATTATAAATTTATAATATGATTACTTAATTAATTATAAATTACATTAAAGATTTATAGTATGATTACTTAATTCGTTATAATATTACATTATATTATAATCATGTAATTAATTATAATATTACATAATTAAACGATTATTTAATTAATTATGACATTATATTATAAACATTAGTAATTTAGTACATTAGCACAATACCTAACTAAATAATAAAAAATTTAATTAATTATAGCATTACGTTATAAATTTATAGTATGATTACTTAATTAATTATAACATTCTATTATAAACATTAGTACAATACTTAGTTAAATGATTAGAAATTTAATTAATTAAAACATTACATTATAATTAAATAATTACTTAATTAATAATAACATTACATTATATTATAATCATTTAATTAATTATAACATTATATAGTTAAATGATTACTTAATTAATTATAAATTTATAATATTACGTTATAAACATTAGTGATTTACTACATTAGTACATTACTTAATCAAATGATTAAAAATTTAATTAATTATAACATTACATTATAGATTTATAGTATGATTACTTAATTAATTATAATATTCTATTATAAACATTAGTACAATACTTAATTAAATGATAAGAAATTTAATTAACTATAATAGTTAATTATAGATTTATAGTATGATTGTTTAATTAATTGTTTGTGTTTTCGTTCTGATTGAGGAATTTTATATGAACTGTGATGAATTGATTAAATTTAGGTATTGTCTAGAGATTAGAGGATTTATGGGTCACATTGGACACAAATGAATGACTAATTAAAATTTGTTAGGGGTGTATTTGTAAAATTTTAAGGTATTTTTATCATTTTTTAAACTAATTGGGGGTAATTGAATTTTTACAGGGTACCCGGGAAAGGAACCGAAACCTACATTTTAGGTTCCGGTCCTGGTTCCTTGAATTTAAGAACTGCACTATACAGTTCTAATTCTGATTCTCTCAAAAAATGCAGGGTACTCGGAACCGCTCACCTTTAGGAGTAAACGACTTTTTCTTACCCAAATAATGGCTTAATGACACTCTTCGACCCTCGGACTTTTAAAATACCACTTTACTATCCAAATTTATATTTTATTTCCGATTCCAACATCGTTGCGACTCCACACCACTACCATTCTCTTTCCCAATCATCACGCACCAAAACCCCTCAAACCCTACTCCCACCGACCTTGCCAATTTTTTGGCAATCAAGTGATTAGGGTTTGCGCAGCTGCCCCTCCCAAGTCAAATTCTGATTAATCCCAACCACCAAAATCAAGGCTCCGTTTGGTTCACAATTTTGTGTTTTTGAGAAAAGTTTTTTGAAAAAAGTTAAAAAAAAAGTTGAATTGGGCGGGTATTACGATGTAGGATTTACAAATTTTAAAATACCCCCTATGTTTGTTTTTTTATAAAACACCCCTTATAATAAAATATTAAAAATTAATAAAAACACCCCCAATCCACCCTCAAATACGGACAGCCGGCCACCACCGCCGGAAGGTGGCCGGAGTCGCCGTAACAAAAACATTAAAAATATTTAGGGGTATTTAATTGAATTAACAAATTTAGGGGGTTTAAAAAATGTTGAATAAAGTTGAATAATATTGTGAGTTTTTGGGTATTTTACTGTTTAACTTTTTTGGGAATACTTGTTAAATGGTTTTGTATTATGTGGTATTGTGGTCAAGTTAAATTTTCCTAAGCCAAACTTGATCCGTTAGTTATTGGTCAAAGTATGAAAACCCAAACTGAAACATTATTTATCGTGTTCATTAATACTACTACAAACCATTCTCACTAACTTTTTATCACAAACACGGTATGTCAACTACATTGGTTAGTCGCATAGGTCCCACCTACCAATAATGGGTTCCACCTAACCAAGTCAATTACGAGCTGCCACATCAACGTTGTGAGAGAAATTGTGAGAAGTGTTGTCAACCTATCTTTATTCATCATGTTACCTAAACCTGACCCATAAAACCAGACCCAAATGTTATTAATTAAACAATGAATATAATATGATAATAAAAATTGTGTACAAAAATATTAACCCCTGTTTGGTACACTTTTAAACTCTATCATATCCTACTGCCCTATTCAATCCAGTGAAATACATATTTGTTAATATTGACTATTCAATTCAAAATCCAATTATATTATATTCAACTCAAAACATTTAATAATTACCTTCTAATAAAAGTTTATAAATTAACAAAAACACCCCCACCCACCCAACTACTGCGGCAGTCGGTCACCATCGTTGGACGTGGCCAGAAATCATCGGAATGGCACACGACATGGGGATCTGTGGTCATGTGTCGACTGGCTGTTGCCAGCCAGATCCACCATGATCTAACGGAAACGGCCAAAGATTTGGCTGTTGACAACGACCATATCTTGGCCATCATTTGGCCATCATTGATGGCCAAGATATGGTTATCGTCAATGGCAAGATCTTTGCCCGTAACTAGCTGTTTTCGACCAGACGGGCACGACAACCAGATCCTCAGTCTCGGCACCATTTAGGTGACTTTCGACCACCGCTGGCGATAGTGGCCGGCTATCAGCAATAGTTGGGTGGGTGGGGGTTTCTATTAATTTATAAAATTTTACTGTGGGCGAGGGGGCCGCGGGGGGGGGGATGGGGGGGGGGGTGTTTAGTTAAATTACATAGCAGGGGGTTAAAAAATAAATAAAAATTTTCAAAAGATATTTCAAAAAATGTACCCATCACATTCTTAGAATCTTATCTTATTTAATTAAATCTTATTCAGAATAGAATGTCATTCTAAAAACTTAAACAAATGGAGCTTAGCTCCATTTGTTAATTTAACTTAATTTTTGAATCCCGGTCATCATACTCAAATTCAATTAGGTAATAGCTTTTCTAATTGGTTATAAATTTATAAAATTTAACAATAAGATGTGATGTGTCATACTTTATAATTTTGTAAAAACATGAACACTATATTGAAATTTGAGAATGAACCATTACATCACTGAAAATTCAATGATGTAATGAAACATACAATCTCGTACATTGTTAGTAATTTTTTTCAGTGATGTAATGTTTCCTTCTCAAATTTGAATATAGTGTTTCATGTTGTTGCTAAAGTTTGATCACTGAAACCAATACAAATTAAATAAGTAGACACATCACATCACATCTTATTGTTATTTTATAAATTTATAACCAAATTAGAAAAGCAAATTACTTATATTGAATTTGAGTATAATGACCGGATACAAAAAATGAGAATTTTCTTTTAGGTTGAAGAATAATAAAATCAGAATATAGTAAGCAATAAGGTTAATTTTTAAAAAATGAAATATATAATCAAAATATCACTTCTTATTTATTACACTTTTTAAAATACTTCATTACTAAAATATGGTTAATTAAAAATGTCAAATTGATCAAACGGGTCAAATGTTTTTAAGTCTAAACTCGAACATGGCCCATTGAAACAAGTTACCAACGGCCTAAACCATTAAGCCATTGTTTTCCTATCCAAATAATGACTTAATGACACTTTTCTATCCACAGACTTTTAATTACAATTTATTAACCAAATTTATTCTGACGACAAACAAAGAGAAACTCAGTCTTGGTTGTTGGAAATTTTGAAGAAGGGGTCGATGGTGTTGGTGGTGCAAGGTTGGATTTTGGTGGTTGGGATTGATCGAAATTTGACTTGAGAAGGGCGACACACAAACCTTGATCGCTTGATTTTTGGTGATTGATGGGCAGTGGGTGTAGGGTTTTGAGAGGTTTTGGTGAGTGATGATCGAGAAAGAGAATGTGTAGTGTAGGGTTGTAACGATGTCGGAATGAAACGGAATATAAATTTGGATAGTAAACAATAATTCAAAATATAAGAACTTACAATTACATTATCATCAAAAGTATCCCTTACTTTTCAAAATTAATCACAAGCTATCCGTTAATATATATATATATATATATATAAATATATATATATATATAATATATATATTATATATATATATATATATATATATATTATATTGTCAGCTCCCTCCCAGGTATTCCCTATCCCGTTGGATCTGGGTGCTCCGGGGACTCAGGATCTCGAGAAGAGGGAGAATTATTTATTTATTTTGAAAACAATTTATAAAAATCCATTCATAGACTTTAATGACGTAGTACAACTTAAGTATAATTATGAAAGTGTAAACATTAGAAATCAGTTTACATAAAAACACTGTATCAGAGTGTTCTAACATGTGCCACAATCATGCCGATAAACATGCGTCTGCGGCAAACCGAAAGCGTATAGTATGTGTCTCACGTACCCTAATGCAAACCTGAGAGGAAAACATAAAACAGTGAGCTAGGAAGCCTAGTAAGTGTGGAATACAATTTATAAATAAAAAAACTTCAATCTTAAACTTGCATGAGAGAACACTTGCACATCACGTATCACCTAACCATTCCCTTAGCAAAAACCACACCTTCCTTTTATTATTTCCGGACACGATGAATTCTTGATTTGTATCCTTGTACAAACTTCCCCATTTTCCATGGATCATCGAATTATTTTCACGACAACGATATGCCCATCATCAAGCTGAGTAGGCATTTCCCAACACAAAACCACCTTACTCACCCGAATGCCACCAAATGTCCACAATTTCACCCAGCCTATACCCACGGATAATCATAATTCCACCCCAACCTCTACCGTTAGATATTCATAAATTCCACCCAGCTATACCTGCTCTATTAAGGTTGAGTGTGCTCTCGTTGGAGAAGGTGATACATAGAATAACGTGAAGGTGAGTGAAGTCGCCCAAAGAGGGAAAGGGCTACCGTCTGGTCAGTGTAGATAGAGTAAAAGCCGTCGTGGATGGTCGGCTCTTGAAGGGGGTGAAATGTTAAGATCCCACATCGTGATCTCACACCCACCAAGTGTGGTACTTAAGCCTAGGGGCTCTCCCACTATCAGGCCGTATTTTGGGTTGGACTCTCATTTGGGCTTGAGTTCTAACGTAAAAGATTTCAATATATAACTATTATAGAATATGTTCTATAAATGGATTCAGGTTATAAAAGAAGGAAATCAGAGAAGAAAGAAAAAATTTATGGGCCATTCTTCTCAATGAAGGCTTTATGTAAGCAAAAATTTTTGGGCATGTTGGTTCATGGATTGGATGGCAAAGAATGGAGTGTGATTGAGACAGAAAAGAAATGAGAATGAACTAAAATTACATTATTTGTTAGTGATTGTTTGGGCAAAAACCGTACGGACCTCGTTACGCCTAATAACAAAATAAACATATTACAGCCCAATGCCTAGCCCAATGCCTTAGCCCAATTTTGTGTGGGCCTACGCTTAAATTATCTTGTCGATTGACCATCCTATGAGATGACCCAATTTGTGAGAGAACATTCTATGGGCCAACTCGTTCTACGAGCTAGACCACACCATGAGTCGCCCTCTCTATGAGTAGGCTACTTTATGAGTTGGGCCTCTTTACGAGCAGGGCACTCTACAAACTGGGCAACTTACTCTTTGGGCCACTCCAAGGGTTGGGTTTTTCTATAAGATTAAGCTAGATCAGGCTCTAACCCTTAGCCACTTTCATCCAAATAGGAATCAAAATCCTATCACCTTCCTAGTTCATTCAAGATCCAGTATCTTACATGAATTAGTACTCTTGAACTGATAGAGGCAAGAAACAAAACTTCTCCTAATTCAGACTCTCATACCAAGTAGGACTCAAGTCCTACCAGGACTCAAGCTCTCTTGAGCTCCTATATAACAAAGGTCAAGCCTCTCATTATGCATGCAAAAGATGCTATAGCTTTAGCTCAAATTCTGCTCTCAAGAATCGTCGTCTTTCCTCGCGTAAAGCTGAGTTCCGACTAACTTTAAGTTGTGCTCCGACCACTTGTGTTAGTACTACCCTATCACAGTACGGCAAACCCTTTCTCGCTCTCAGCTCTCACTAAAATGCCTTCAACTATGCTAACTTGAGCATCAGAGTGCCTAGACAGACACCACACCAGTGTCCACCAAGCTTTCATGTTCGTTCTTTCTTTTGTGCAAGTCATACGATATCAGTGGCTCGCTTCTCACAAGATCCATCCCTTCCGAATCAACCATAGATTTTGCCGTCTACAGTGACTGGTGCAAAAAATGTGTAGAGATTACCCTACCCGACAAGACAGTCCAGTGAGACTTCGCATTAGGAATAGCATATCCAGTGGTGTATAAATGATGAAGATAGATGATCAATGATTATAAATAATAGATAGAATTGATAAAAAATATCTTAAAGGAAAATTTGGACATAACTTACCATCGGAGAAGGCAACAATCTGAATTGTGGCATTATTCAAACATCCTGCTAATAGGACTAAAAAGTTGTACCATAACTCTAGATATAGACAATAACAAGCCAAAATTATTTATACTAGCATTTAGAAGTAAACTATTAAAATAATATAAGATTTACTTTGTATGAATGAAACTAATATATGCACATATGTACTTACCATATCATCACAC
Source organism: Pistacia vera (assembly GCF_008641045.1). Classification (NCBI taxonomy): domain Eukaryota; kingdom Viridiplantae; phylum Streptophyta; class Magnoliopsida; order Sapindales; family Anacardiaceae; genus Pistacia; species Pistacia vera. Next base: position 515,185 of record NW_022196342.1, read on the forward strand.
CTGATGACGACAATGAGAGTTTACTGCAGGAATCAAATCAGAAAAAGCAGCTAATATGAATCCTCTCCATGTATTTGAGCACCAACGCCGAAATAAAAAACTCTCAAATATCACTAACCAAGTTGTTATTATTTGGGCAGCCATTGCACCATAATCTCCAAGTTCAGTGTGGCGACGAATAGCCATGATAAACGAACATGAAAAGTGATAGAGGACAGATATATAGCCATCCCATAATCATGTTTTTGAGCTGCAATTGTAAAAATGTTGGATTGTAAACAAAAACGTATGCATAGATGATCGATAGAATCAAAGGGAAATATCTCTGCTTTATTTGATACGTCCTCTTCCTGACCAAGTGTTTAAATCGGTGTTGCGAAGATAAACACAGGCAGTGTTAGTATATATATTAGTATCTTATAATATCCCTAGAATATTGTTAGTATATATTTAGTATCTTATATATCCCTAGAATATATAATTATTCCCGTAATTAAGCATAATTCTTGTATTATGCTGGGTATAATCTTTCCATATAGTGTATTTCCTTATTAACTGGCCTTCTCCACTAATATAGAGGCCTCCTTTGTATAGTTTTGACACATAGAAATATACAATCATATGATTCCTCAAAACTCTCTTTACTTCAACATGGTATCAGAGCCACTCTTTATCATCCTGTTCGTGCAAGCCGTTTCATTGATGTCCTTCGCACAACCTTGGCTTCCCCACTGACAATTTTCTCGATACGCTTTCGCATCGCCTCCTGAATATTCTGCATGTCTGACCACGCGCTAGGACTGTAAACGAGCCGAGCTGGCTCATGAGCCGGCTTGGCTTGACTCGGTAAAAGCTTGTTTAGAGCTCGACTCGATAAGGCTCGGTTCGACTCGACTCGAACTTGGTTTGTAATCGAGTCGAGTCCGAATACAGTGAAGCTTGACTCTGCGCTCGCGAGCCTGGTCCGGCTCAAGTAAGCACTGTACACCTACGCAGGTGCTTTGGTGATTTTAAACTATTAGGTATTAAACTGATATTTCCAGTGAAAAAAGTTTAAAAAATGACAGTATCCCCCCAAAGTGCAAATTTGAAATACACGATACACCAAAATAGGCGTCAATTTTAGCTCCCAATCCCAAATCGCAAACAAAGACCCCCAAATCCCAAACGTGAACCAGACACTTTGAAATTGGTAATCTCCGTCGCCATCTCTGATCTCGGCAACCGAAAAAGGAGGCCAAACACTCTGAACTTCCAGGTTTGTTTGCTGTGCCCCGTTGCCATCCCTAATTGTCTTACTCTGTGCCGTTAAAATTGTTGCCATTAGGAATAAAGATTTCTGTCCAGGTTATTTGCATCGAGGGGATTTGATTTGTGGGGCTTTGAGGAGTTTTTGTTTCTAGGGTTTTTTGTTATGGCGAGAAAATGTGCGAAATGGGAATGATTTATTGTTCTGATATTGTATTTTGAGGTTATTTGGAGACAGAAAGCTCATAAATGAAAGTTTAGGTATTTGGAGGGTGATATTCTGTGTTGGTTAGATTTGTGTTGGCTTTGTCGTGTGTTTGGAGAAGATGATGATGTGTGTCTCTGTTGCTGAGGATAAAAAATTGTGCAAGAATTTATTAACTCATTTATATTTATTTTTGATGCAAATGCACCCTGGGTAAAGCTTTAGGTTTCTGTTTATCAGCCTAGTTGGATCAGTTTCCAGTTTTGCGAAAACCAGAACAACATGAATTTTGTTTTAGAATTATTTAGGAAAGGATACGCATAGGAACAACATGATTTGGCTATCATTAAACCTCTTTCCTTGATGTGCATTTGTTGATGTGCATCCATCCATTGATTTGATGTGCATTTGTTTCATTTCACTTCACGCTTAATAGTGGTAATGCTTGGTTCATGATACACACGAGAGTATGTAATAATTATGGGAGTTTGGTAGACATAACTTTACTTTTTAATAATTGATAAATATGTTTGGATTTGTAAATCACCTTCAACTTATGTAAAATATATGAGTTGGATTGGGTTCGCTTGATTGGTTATATTTAGAATAAGTGTATATGTGAGAGAATGATGCGAAAAGAATTATGGGTAATTTTAAGTATGCTATTTTATTTCTTTCATCAGATTAAATTTATAGTAAAGCCCACATGGAGGGTAGCTTAATGTTGATGTTTATTAATAAAGCCAGCATTTAAGAGTGGTGGTGGTTGGTGTTTAAAGGAAAGAGGTTTAATGATGGCCATATCATGTTGTTGCCTTTCCTCTTTCACCAACTTCTACTATTCTGCCCTTTTCTTTACCTTTTCCTTTTTCAAAGTTGTCCAGCAAGAAGCTAACATATAGTTACAAATTTTTTATCTATTTTTTTGTAAAAAGGACTAAAAAAGAGATCATAAAATGTTACATTTCATAAGAAAATACCTCCCCAAAGCCCCCTTCCCAATCATATTAATAACTCAAAATCATCAGCACCCATTTTATGCCTCTGAAGGCGCATGTATTCTGTTTCCTTCTTCTCAAGAACTTAAGAAGGTTGAATATTTGTGAATGATTGTGGTGTTATTAATTAGACTTGTAACAAAATGATTTCTTAAGCATATGAAATTAGTTTAATGCTTTTCAAAAGTTATTTGCCTGGTTCTGATAATAGAGATTGGATAAAATTTTGAAACAAATCTCTAGGTTTAGAAGGAAGGCTGGGGCTTGCATTTCTGAATCAAATGACAACCCTTTTTAAGCTGCCTTTTTACAACAAGAATAGAGCAGTGTTAGGACTCTAAGTACTAGGATTTTTTGTTGGATGTGCCATTAGGAATAAAGATTTCTTGTCCAGTTATTTTTCCAGTTTTTGAGTTGTTTTAATTCAATTAGGGTCAACTAGGTAATTTACCTCACTCCTATTTCAACATGGAAAAGGAGAATGGGTATGAACAAATGTTTGGACTCCAAAGTTAATTCTAACCCATTAAAAATATAATAGATTTTTATTTTTTTTTTTCAAATGATATTATATTTCATTATAATTATTAACTTTATGATATGTCTAACGATAGTGGTTATTCATTTTCAATTGTAGGTATGGCATTGGGAGACAGTTCCTCAAGCACCCTACATTGGATGACATCGACGATTGTGTTAAGGTAAAAGTAGTCGATCGGCGTAACATTATGAAGCACAGGTGGTACAGAGCAAAGTGTGAGTAGCCCAGAAAATATTGAGAGTGACCGTCCACTAGAGACGAAGAAGAGCGAAGACATCAGTTGTGTGGTCGAATTTATAGAGGTGGTTCTCCGTAGTGGTATGGAAGAAAGAGTGCATTCATTGTAAAACAAAGTTGAAAATGACTGCCAGTGAAGACAACACAATTCAACAGCATTTGAAAAGGTGTGCAAGAGAACAACTCACTTGAGGCAACAACAAATAAATTTCCCCCCTTCCAATTCTCATGGTGGCTCTAATCTCCTGCCTGTCTACGGGGCCAATTCAGTATGCTGAAGATGAGGGAGTTTATTGCACATTGGTGCTGATGCTAAGCATCCATTTTCTATTGTGGAGGAGAGGGGTTGACAACATGATGAAATACGGGATTTCTGAATGGACTCCGATATCGTAATACTTGTAAGAATGATTGTATGAGAGTGTTTGAAAGTGAGAGGCAGTAGAAGTTACTGACCCTATTGAAGGGTGTTAGGAAGATAAGTCTAACCACAAATCTATGGCATTCAGGCAACCAGAGGATGGAATACATGGTTTTGATTGGGCATTGGATTGATGATAATTGGAAATTTAATAGACGGGTGTTGAACTTATTCATTCCTTCCTCCCCGTTCTGGTGTGCCATTGCTGATGCAATTTTCAAGTGTTTGATGGACTAGGAATGAAGCTAAGGTCCACACGATATCGGTGGATAATGCTTCAAGCAATGATGTTGTAGTAAAAGTGTTGAAAGATAATTTCCAAGCTGCGGGGAAGCTCATATATGGGGGCAGATGTTTCATGTGAGGTGTTGTGCACATATCTTGAACCTGGTTGTTCAAGATGGTCTTTATCAGACTAGACACATTGAGGACATCTGTGATACCGTGATGTATATCAATTCATGGAGAGGACTAAAGGTGTTTGCAGAGATTGTTCAGCAGCGCCGATTGCCATTTCGCAAACTTATTCTTGATTGCCAAACGTGATGGAATTCAACATATGATATGTTGACAACGGCAATGAAATTAGGCATGTTTTCCCTTGTTGAAAGAGAGGGATTTGAGTTATCATTATTGTCTCAAGGAGGAGGATTGGGATGAAGTTGAGAAAATTTGTTCTATTTTGAAAGTGTTTAATGATGCATCGAATCTGATATCGGGGAGTGATTATCCGACATCAAACTGTTTCCAAAACATGTTTGTACAATAAAATTATGTTGGACAGTAAGAGTCAAGATGGAGATGGTTTATTAGACCATGATTGGAAAATGAAAGAAAAGTTTGACAAATATTGGGGAGAATGTAATCTATTGATGGGTGTGGTGTATTTAGACCCCAGACTGAAGATGAGGGAATTGAATGGGCGTTCCCTAAGATGTATCCTCAGCCTGAATCACGGAAAATATGGATGTTGTTCGAGATGCCTTGCATGAGGTATATAGGGAGTATGTTGATGCCAGTAAAGATTGACAGCTGCCCGCGCGCTCTACTCTACAGGGGTGCAGTTCAAGAGGTTGGTGAGGGGTTAGGGGCAGCGGCAGAGAGGCGGATGATTGAGATGATTTTTGTGAGTTTCTGGATGTGGTTGAGACGTGTGAGCCAATCAGTTAGACTGTTACCTGGGAGAGGGATGCCATAAATGTGTTGGGGACGCTACGATGTTTGATGCTTTGACCTGGTGGAAGGCTAATTCAACAAAGTTCCCTATCTTGTCTACCATGGCTCGTGATATTAGCCATTCCTATTACTACGGTTGCTTCTAAGTTTGCTTTCAGCGCTAGCAGTAGGGTTATTAAACAGTACCGATCGTCGTTGGCCCAACACGGTGGAGTGCTCTTATGTGGATGTGATGGAGCAAGATATTGAATGGGGTGAAGAAAGGAGTAAAGTAGGTTACATACTTATATTGAATATTGTTTTTATTAAATTTAGTTATTACTTTATATTTATACTAACTAAACTTCAATTACTCCTCTTTGTCATTTTCAGGAAGTGCAGCAACCGTTGGAGATCAACCTTCCTATCCCGTAAGTTCTTGGATTCAATGCATGGTTTGGCTATGGTAGGAGGCATGCATAGGTAAAACTTTTATCCTTTGTTTTGTTTCATGATTATACATATTTTTTCTTGTCATAGTTACCTTAAAAAATACTTACTAAATTGACATTTTCTACAAGCAGGGGAAATTGTGGTTTCGTCAAGACATGCCTATTGAGCACTATTGGTGGATAGTGATTTGATGGTGGACTGTATTTGTACTCTTAGGAATGTTATTCTATATATTCAGAACTGTTTTTTGATTTTGTAAGGTATAGGCATTTTGTAATGTTCGAAACTGTCATGGTTAATTCAACATTGGATGTAAATATGAAAGTTTTACGCAGGAAGATTGCTGTAAAAAGGGGAACTTAGCTCGATCAAACCAGGATAAATGGTGGTTTGATCGAGCCTTATCGAGCTCGAGCTTGATAACGAGCTTGCGAGCCTCTTATTGAGCTCGAGCTCGATAAGGTTTGCGAGCCGGCTTGAGCTCGACTCGAACTCGACTGAGCTCAAGTTTGAGTCCCAATTCTGAGGCGCCAGGCTTAGCTCGAGCTCGACACTGTGTAAACGAGCCGAGCTCGATAAGCCAAAAGCTCAGCTCGGCTCGGCTCAGCGTTTACAGTCCTACCACGCACCACACATCTCCAGAAATTTCAAGCCTGTTGCAGCCAACTTCAAGCCCATCCAAGTAAGCCTTCCCACCATTTTCTTTCTTCTATAAATCAGCCCATTCGGTTCAAAGTCCAGCCCAAGTCCACCCGTTGACTTGTTGACCGTTGACCCAAAAAAAAAAAAAAAGGTATGTCTCACTCCTCTCCCAACCTTGATACCATTGTTCGTCCTATTGATAACATTTTAGATGGCTCAAATTATATATGTGGGCTCAAAATATGGAAGTATTTCTTAAAGGACGAAAATTGTGGCGTAATGTTTCTGGTGAAATTCTTGCCCCCAAGCAACAAGATGGTGAGAGTCTCTGATAAGTTTGCATGTCGGCTTGAAGATTGGCATAGTATTCATTATAAAATATTGTCTTGGTTTATTAATACTTCTATTTCATCCATCTGTAGCCTGCTTCCCAAGCTGGTAATGCTCAAGCTGCTTGGGATTTTCTTCCTAACGATACAACTGCACTCATGATGCTTCGTTGCAGTTCCAACTTGAGACTAAGCTTTATCAGATGCGTCAGGAATCAGGTCAGTCTAGTCCATTACTGATTTCTATTCTCAAGTTGATAATCTTTGGGAACATTTGTCTGCTGCAGATCATCACTCAAATTTTCTGATGACATGCGTTGTTTGCAACCTACCGTGATCGTTTGTAAGTTTATGCATTTTATGATGACACTTCGTGAGGATTTTGAATCTACTCGGGACTCTCTTTTGCATCCACACCTCTTCCCACTCTTGAGATTGCAATGCTAACTATTTCCGAAGAAAATCGTCATTCAACCATGAAGATGCAAACTCTAGATTCGTTGTTGCTACCATCCCTTAGACTACCTTTGGATCTTCTCTAGCCTCGGTGTTTCCCTTTTATTCCTCAAAGACTGTCTTCTCCAAATACTGCAAACATCCAGGTCACTCTGTTACGGAATGTCAAAAATTAAAGAACAAAATCAATCTCGGGCCCCTTGTTGCAAGCTGCTGCCGTGGCTCCAACTACTCCTTCTACTTTTGAGTCTGCTTTTGAGTCTGCATTGAGCCTTCTTCAGTGTCCACTACTCTCATTGCTACTAACATTGGCGCATTAATTCATCAGTTTTATCCCAGTCTTCTAGTACTTTTTTTGTCACCTTAGGTGCATCTCATTGGTTTTTTTATTCTGCATGTTGTAATCACATGACCTCAGATTCTACATTTTTTCACAAAAATATACTTTGTCACCCAATCCTATCATATATACTGTTGATGGTTCTCATTTATCTGTTAGTCAATTGGGTCTATTTCTCCTCCACCTTATCTGTTGACAACACCTATATTGTTCCCAAGCTATCCTTAAATCTCCTTTCAGTTTGTCAACTTTGTGAATTAGGTCTTCAGCTTACCTTTTCTAATGCTGGTGTGATGTGTAGGATCCACAAATGGGTCAACATGGGACAAGCCGTAAGATTGGACATCTGTTCGAGCTCACTTCTTTGCAGCTTCCTCCATCTGTCTCGCTCCATTGTTGCTCCTGCCATCTCTTCCAATTATGGCATTCTGGCTAGGTCATGCTCTATACCTCGTGTTTGTCTTTTGGCCTCCCAAGGTCACCTAGGTTCTATAGGTTTTAAGTCTTTTGATTGTGTTTCCTGTCAACTTGGCAAACAAACTCATTTATCTTTAATATAAGTGACTCTTTTTCGACATCACCTTTTGATTTGATTCACTCTGATATTGGGGTCCTACCCCACTCCTACTGAGGGGGATCTTGTTATTTTGTTATCTTTGTTGATGACTATTGTCGTTATACATGGCTATACTTGTTACAGCATCGATCTGAGTTTGTTCGTGTTTACCAAACTTTTCACAAAATGGTACAAACTCAATTTTCTCGCACCATTAAAGTTTTTCGTTCAGATAATGCCATGGAATACAATGACAAAACTCTCATTGAGTTCCTAAATCAACAAGGCACAGTGTCACATCGTTCTTGTCCCTATACCTCTCAACAAATGGTCAGCCGAATGAAAACATCGTCATATCCTTGATACTGTAAGAGCTCTTTTACTTTCTGCTTCTTTACCTAAAAAGTTTGGGGTGAAGCTACTCTTACTGCTGTGTACACATCAATCAGGTAACCTCACCTATGTCCACAACAAATCTCCTTATGAGCTTCTCTATGGTATGGTTCCTAACTATTACTTTGTGTCTTTGGTTATGCCTGTGTTACTCTTCCTCCTCATGAACGGACCAAACTGGAACCCCATTCTCGGTTATGCTGTTTTCTTGGTCATGGCTTAACTAAAAAGGTTATTGTGTTATGATCCTATCTCCAAAAGTTTTCGAGTCTCTCGTCATGGAGTTTTGGGAACACAACCATTTACTAGCATATCCACGTTCTCCTCTTCCTCCTCTAACCACTCACTCATATTCACTAGTCCCTCATTGCTCTATTTTCGACTCTTCTGCAGAGATTCGAGCTTCTCAGACAGTTCTTCCACTGCTGCCCAATCTCATTGATGCGTTTGATGGACCACCTACCACACCACCCATTCCTTAGTCTTCTCCACTCCCTAAACCTCGTCATTCCAGTCAGGTAGTGTTCCTCCTACTCATCTTCGTGATTATCACTATTTCTCTGTCCTTGCCACCTCCAAGAACCTTGCAATTATCGTGAGGTCGTATTGACCCTCTTGGCAGCAAGCTATGTCTGATGATTGAATGCTCTTGTCAAACCACATACTTGGGATCTGGTGGACTTGCCTCATGGTAAAGCTGTAGTGGGATACAAGGGAGTTATAAAATCAAGACTCGAGTAGATGGATTAGTTGAATGCTACAAGGCCAACTTGTTGCTAAGGGGTTCACCTAAGTAGGGATGTGACTATGAGGAGATTTGCTCTGTTGCTAGACTTACATCTGTCAGATCTTTACTGTAGTTGCTACTGTCGCGGTTGGGAACTTTTTCAAATGGATGTTATAAAACGCCTTCCTTAACGGTGATCTTACTGAAGAGTTTACAGCAGCCTCACACCTAGCTATAAGCATCCTCCACATAAAGTTTTTCGTCTTCGTCGCGCACTTTATGGGCTTAAAGACGCTCCTCGAGCTTGGTTTGAGAAATTTCAGTCAGTGGTTTCTCAACAAGGCTTTCTTTCTAGCCCAAATGATTCTGCACTCTTTCTTCGTATTTGGGGGCAGGTACTATCCTCTTCTTCTCTATTTAGATGACATGATTTTACTGGTGATGATATTGCTGGTATTCGAGATCTTCAAACTTTTCTTAGTCAAATTTAAGATGAAGGATTTGGGACATCTTAACTACTTCCTTAGCCTTGAAGTTACTTCAAATCATGATGGATATTATCTCACTCAAGCAAAATATGCCTCTGATTTACTTTCCAAAGCTGGGTTGACAACAGCAAGATAGCCACTGTCCACTTGAGTATAATACTAAGCTTTTGGCCACTGACAGTTCTCCACTTGCAGATGCAACTCTTTATCGACAGTTAGTTGGCAGCTCATTTATCTTACTGTCACCAAGCCTAACATTTCATATGATGTTCATCTGGTCAATCAATTTATGGTGCACCTCGATCTACCCATTTTGTTGCGGTTCTTTGAATTCTACGCTACATCAAGGGTACTCTGTTTCATGGTCTGCACTTCTCCCACTCCTCTCTAGAGCTACATGCCTATTCTGATGCAGATTGGGCTGGTGATCCTACTGATCGTCGCTCTACCACTGGTATTGTTTCTTACTTGGTACTTCTTTGATTTCATGTGCAGTAAGAAATAGGTCTGTGCCCATTCTAGCACTGAGGCTGAGTATCGCGCTCTTGCTGATACGACATCTGAACTTTTGTAGTTACGTTGGCTTCTGAAAGATATGGGTGTTCCTCAATCAATAAGTTCTCCTCTTCACTGTGATAATCGTAATGCCATCCAGATTGCGCATAATGTGTGTTTCATGAACGTACTAATATATTCAGATTGATTGTCAGTTCATCCGCCATCATCTTCAGCAGGGTATCCTCCAGTTACATTCAGTTTCTTCTGAAGATAATCTTGCTGATATTTTATGAAATCCCATCACCTGGTCGACTTGGTGATTCTTGTTTCTAAATCCAGTGACTTCGCCACCAAGAGTTTGAGGGGGATGCTAGTATTATATTAGTATCTTATAATATCCCGAATAGTGTTAGTATATATATTAGTATCTTATAATACCCTAGAATATATGATTATTCATGTAATTAAGCTATAATTTCCTATAATTATGCTAGGTTAGAATCTTTCCATATAGTGTATTTCCTTATTAACTTTGGACCTCTCCACTATAGAGGGTCTCCTTTGTATAGTTTTGACACACAGAAATATACAATCATATGATTCTTCAAAATCTCTTATTTCAACCGCAGCAATATTGTAACAGTAGTGAGTGATGATCCATGATCTTTGCAAGTAAATTCCAACATGTGTTATGTTTTGCCCAAGCGCTTGCCCGCACATTGTCGAATTGGCGTTGACATGCTGACTCATGACATGAAGTTAAGGTCTGACTACTAAAAATGATACAAAAATCAAGTAAATTTGTGTTATAAGAAATACTTTACCAGTATCCCATTAGCGAATCGGACTATGAGTTCTGATGAGTGCATAAGGTGCGAGTTCAAGTTTGCCAATACGTCCGATAAATGCCTGTGTCACCACAAGCTTCCATATTGAGTCACCCTTGCTAACATTGCAGGAAAAACCACCTTCCCTATCTTTTTTATTCCATTCAAACTCTTCCTTTCAAATCGCTTACTTCTTGTTTCCGGTGCAAGAAGGCTTGTAGAAATTAAAACATGAAGGATACTTTATTAGTTTCGTTTTAGAGGATCAACTAATTTTTCCAAGGGTCTATAGTATATGTTTCTTTTTTATTTGTTTAGATTCAAAAAATTATATTTTCTAAAATTCAGACCGAACATAGCGATCGTGATATATTTTCCTTATTTTTAATTCATGCCATAATTAATCTGCCATGAAATGGGAAGCTGTGTGTTTATGTCTTTCCAGACGCACTTAACAAGTTTTTATCGAAGACTAAATAATACTATATCACCATTGTAACGACCATTCAAAGATCTGCAGATGATTACATCTAAAGCGGGTGAAATATGTGCATGTGCGTTTATATAAACAGTTTTTTATCACCTGGAAGTTTAGCAAAGTACTGACTTCATTATTTTATGTATTGATAGCACATACAGAAAATATATGCAGAGAATCAGAACCCAAAGGAGAGATCCAGGGTGATAGAAGAAGAGTACTTTAGTTTTTTTTTTTTTTTTTTAACTTGACTAGGAACCATTATGTGGCTTCATGCTAATTAATGCAAAGCTTTAGAAATTAAGAAATAAAAAATGGTCTCCTTGTCATAGATGCCTGCTCATTCTGGGAAGATTTAAAAACAAAGATGGGAAAAACAGAAAAAAAAAATCATAGAAGTACAACTCATTGAGATCTTCTGCATTAAGCATAAACATATGAGAGACTGACGTTTTGAACTAGTTGAAATCTCTCATGGACATGCGCTCACCTTAAAATTTCAAACGAATAAAAAAGAGAACCAATCTACAAATAACCATTCTCTCTCTTCCTTACAGCTCTATTAGGGGAAAAAAAATAACTTTAGATATGTTTCAGATATCACGCTATCCATACCAACTCACATATTTATAAGTATTTTTTCTCTTATTAATTTTTATTATGAATATGACTAATATTTAATTTTAAAAAATTACGTGATAATAATTTATTAATAGTATGGGTGACGTAAACCTCTATAATATCAAGGTTAGATAGTGTAAAAAGGCAATATGAAGCTTTGAAAAAAAAATTACAACTAATTATTTCTCTATTTCCCTATATTTTTCTCTTCTTTCCTTTTTTTATTTTTATTTTTTTTGTTTCAAAACGTTAAATTAGGTTTCTTGAAATACAGATTGACCACAAAATGGAACAACCAAAAAGCTGATATAATACCTATCTCCATTGTTGGAGGGTAAAGAGGGAGTCCCCAAATGTCAGTTTAAATGATTTCCAAGGTTTCTTGGTTCTGTTAAGAGGTCTTGAAGATATTTTCAAGAATTTTTGGAGTATGGAAAGAACAGAGAAGAAAAACAAATCAAAGAAAATTTGAGGATTTTTCATTAGAAAATGCGCACTACTGTGGGTTTTTTTTTTTTTTTTTTTAATTGTTGGATACAAAAGGCACTGTTTTTACATTAGTTCTATTTTACAATTCAACCCAGAACAAACTACGACTAGGGTGTAATTGAGCCGAGCCGAGTATGTAGGTGCTCGGCTCGGCTTGATTGCTACAGTATTGAACTCGACTTCGAGGTCAAGCCTGGCAAACTTGAGGAATTGAAATCGAACTCGAGTTGACACCATAAAAGGGTACTAAGCTCCAAGCTTGGACAGATGCTCAGTAAGCATTGTTTGTCAAGCGCTAATCGAGACCTTCATATAGACAAAAAAAAAATACAAATATTGAAACAACACAGAATAAATTGAACACTAAAACCAAAATTAATTGAAAAAATCAAATTACATTGAAATAATCCAAATAGAATTGAACCACTAACCAAAATTAACTGAAAAAAAAAAAAAAATCAAATTACATTGAACAATCCAGAATAGAATGAACACCACAAGTCAGAACCAAAATTAACTGAAAAACAAAGAAATAATCACTAATCAGTTCATAATCAAGCTTACCTAAAGTCACAGAGCTAAAACCGAAGCAAGAATCTAATATGGAATGATAAAAATTATTCAGGCGAAAACACGAAAAACCCAGAGAATCATGAACACATTTCCAACCAGAAATCACAACCAAAATTGACCTGACAAGTCAAAAAGTTTGTATTTATTAATTATTATGACCATAAAAAGATCACTCAAAGTCTCAAACAGAATATCTCAAGCAATCACTCAAAGATTGTAGAAGTTTGTTTTCATAGTAATGAGACGAGACCAAGCAGAGGGTGCAGCAACCAGTGAACGGCAAGGCGAATAAGAGGGCAACAATGAAGGAGACGGCAAACTGCAAACAACAAAGGAGAGCATAGCAGCATAGTAGTGAACAACTTTGACTTGGTCAAGTTGATATTCTCCGAGTGACGCCATAAAAAGAGTCAAACAAGGTTGTAAATTGGAGGAAAGGTTGTTGGAGCTTTTAAGAGGGAGGTCGGTGAATCTTTTGTTGGTGGCAGTCAGTCCCACCGATTAGGCACGCTCAAGCCTACTGATTTATAAAGGGGTATCCTCCATTCAATAAGGCCTTATTGGGTGAGGAGTCAAGCCCACCTGAAATTCTATCGGTATCCAGAGCCCAGGTTTAGTTGAGCTGAGTGCTTGACAGCGGGTGAGGAGTTAGAGCCGACAACTACCTCCAATACATGTATGACCCAACATATGGGCTTGACCGTGAGGGGAGTGTGGAGTCCCATACCGACTAGGCACGCTCAAGCCTACTGATTATAAGAGGGGTAATCCTCACATTCAATAAGGTCTTATGGATGAGGAGTTAGGCCCACCCTCAAATTCTATAATTGTATTTGACTTGAGGGATGTGGGAGCTAGATAAAGGTGGCGGTAGATGGTGTGAGTGGCTAGGTGTGGCTAGTCACACAGTTGTGAGGCTTTGCGACGTGAAGGAGAATAGTGTTGGGGCGACGGCTTTGCGCAAAGACTAGTGGGTTTGGGTTTTAGAGTTTTTTAGGGTGTGTTCGTCAATTTTAAAAACTATAAATTACATCGCCTCCTATTAGTTCAAATATACCCTCAAGCTCCCTAAAGCTCACGAGCCTGGCGAGCCAAGCATTGGCTATTGAACTCGGCTTGTCTGTGAGCCAGCCAATTAAGCTTGAGCTCGACTCGGTTATACCTGTACTTACAACTATACTCAGATGATCTCAACTTTGCTATAAAGTCCAGAATTCAGATTGTCTTTGCTTAATATTTCCCCTTAACTAAACACTTCTTCATCCTAAATTTCTACTCCATTATCACATACACCTTGTCACTTGTTGTTCTCATCTCACATTCCCCTTAAAATAAACACTTTCTGTTTCTACCTATTCTTACAACCTACAACTTGATTTATTGTCTTTAACTATAGTTTTTTACAGTCCAATCTTCCTCACACAAACAACTACAACTTCTCAGCTCACCTTAATCTTTACAACTGCATTAATCAACTCAACTGCAATCATTCATAACAACAACAATTCCAGTTTGTCATCTTCATTTTGCAGAACTCACATAAAACCTATGTTGTATTACACCAACTCAACTACAACTTTTACAGGACAACTGTTACAGTAACTACAATTCCGGTTCACAAACTTCATTTTGCATAAGTCACTAACACCTTACTGCTACATTACACCAGCTCAGCTACAACTTTCACACTAACTACAATTTCAATTCACACAACTTCATTGCTCAAAAACACTACAAATTCTCAATTCATTGGGTGAACTAGAAATTGTAAAGTGTGAAAGTTGTAGTTGAGCTGTGCAATGTAGTAGTAATCGGTGTTATGTGAGTTGTGCAAAAGAAGTTTGTGAACTGGAATGTATTTGTTGTAAAAGTGTCCCATCTTTTTCTTCTGATCTCCCCCTCATCCTTCTGTCTTCATGCCTCCCATTCTGGCACCATTGGCCTCCTCCGACACTCCACTAGCATCCATCCTCCATACACCAAAACCCCCATGATTTCCACCTAATTGCTCCCACTATCATAGTGTCGCTATGTTTAGGATATTCATTATTTTCAAGCCGAATTCCAACCAATTTCGACGCCCAAAATCCCACCTCTACACCCTCAGCATCACTGGCCCCATCACCTCGATGTCTAGTAGCTCGGCGAACGTTGTTCGTCGTAAAAGCCAAACTTTAGTCGTCCTTGAGCAATCGATCAGATTGTCGCACGACCTCACCACGCCACAATTGCTACAACTACTAGCCCCTCATCTCCCTACCTCCATACACCAAATCCAGCCATCATCACTCACCATCGGTGCCCACATCCATGTGCACGATGTATTTGTATTTTTCTAGGTTTTTCTTTTGATTTCGTTGATTGATGTTTGGTGTGTGAGGAAGTTTAATTGTTTAGTTGCGAGTGATGAATATTGTAATTTGGGTGATTTCGTTTGCGATTTTTCTGGGTTTTTTTTTTTCTTTGATTTCATTGATTGATGTTTGGTTGTGTAATGAAGTTTG
This sequence comes from Pistacia vera, assembly GCF_008641045.1. NCBI lineage: Eukaryota > Viridiplantae > Streptophyta > Magnoliopsida > Sapindales > Anacardiaceae > Pistacia > Pistacia vera. The sequence continues at coordinate 530,364 of NW_022196342.1, forward strand.
ATTGTTTGGTCGAGGTGTGAGAATCCTGTCGATTGGGTGAGAAATCTGACAGGGATCCATGAACAATTGATGGCGACACATTGGCAATGGTGGTCATTCATAGAGGATGAATGTGATCTGGGATTTGAACAATCATTTTACCATTAATCGTATATTAAACAATTTTTTTGTTAATTTAAAGGTAAGAATATGAAATATATTACGAAACAGGGTTGAGAATTTGTCATTTGCTAAACCTTGAGTGGAACACATGTCGTTTGGTCTAAGTTCTCGTCAACACAGTGATCCATAAAAATTAAGATGTAAACAACGTCTTTGATGGAACATGTCTCACTTACCTCATTTCCACTCACTAATTCATTTGAAACACGAACATTAATTATTAAGTAACCATCAGTATTAAAATGTACGATGATAGATAATTCAAACATTCCCTAGGCCTGACAACTTTAACATGTATGTTTCAAAGCACAAAATGTCTATTATGCCCTTCTTTCGTTTAATTAACGGTCAAATCTTTAACGATGTCCAGTTTTGGTATTAAATTGTAGTTTACAATTCAAGGGGTGGGAATGTATTTCACAAAACCTAGGTGGGCAATCGATTTTGGCCTAAATAAAAGTATATGAGAGTTATAAATAATGTAAATAAAGCATATGCTCTGAAGAATTTCTAAATTGATTGATTAAAGCCAATTGTTGTCAAGCTGTTTAAGATAGAGAAATTCATTCTATTGAATAATTTTACTATAAAATTATCAAATTCCTGAAGCTTTTTCAATATAGTGAAATATATTTGCCGTAGTGATCTAGTTTCTATTCATTTGCTGGAGAGAATTGAATCATAGTAGAGAAGACAAAAACAATAGACGTTTTAGGGTTTATTTCTTATTCTTATTCATTAAGAAAATGTAGAATCGTCATTAACAGTTAGAGACTTAGGGTTACATGTAATGCATGCTAATAAATACATACTTTTAACCTAGGTTTTGCATATCTTAGAAGAGCAAAGAACATGTTCCCACCAAGGTAAAGCAAAATGGTAAGTCCCCACCCTTGGTTTCCTAAATTCATTACCACCCTTATATCAACACCGTTAATAATTTTGAACTCTAATGAAATATGAAAATGAGATTACCAAACTGCCCTTAAATAAATTAATAAATTGCCTTTTAACACCAATCTTCTCTTCTTCCTTTATTTTTTCTCTCTTCTCCTTTCCTTTCTTTCTTCTCTTCTTCTTCTTTTTTTTTCTCCGTTTCCTTTCTTTTTCTCTCCTTCTCTCCCATGGTTGCTTGGCCCTCGCGTGGGTTTGGGTTGCCGCATGAGGGCCTCGTCACGATTGAATTTTGCAAAGCGGCGGCCTAATTTGGACTTGGTGACTAGAAAAGAGATTGTTGATTGGATTGTTAAGGGGGTTCTCAGAAATATGAATTTTGTGTGTTTGGGCTTGATATGGATGGTTCTATTCGTGGTTTCTCACCAAGATTTTCCTTTGAAACATATATTACCTCATTTAATGGTTTGATGGTTTCATTGAGATGAAATTAGGGTATGTGCTAGGGATTCATCACTGTTTTGATGGATATTGATATTTGGCCACTGTGATAGTGTTTTGTTCATATTCTAGCTTTTGTGATTGCAAATTGACATTGATGTCAAGAGTAACAGTGATTTGATGAGAGGAGAGAGAAAGAAAGAAAGGAAGGAGTTTTACAGGAAAGAACATGAGGTTCGAAGAGAGAAAGTGAAAGAAATTTAAGATGGGGAGGGGTACTTGTAGAGAATTTGGACGTGGAGGGCTAATTTGAAATTTTTATTTCATTTTGGATTATGTTGTAAAATGATATTTGACCCTTCGCTGTCATATTAAACGATTTATCCATTTAAGGGTGAGAATTGGAATTTATAAAACTAGGGGTGGAAAACCACGATTTGCGGAAACTTGGGTGGGAACATGCGTTTTACTCTATCTTAGAATTCTAGAAAGTAGTTTGGAGAAAGGCTTTCATATAGCCGTCATTGTGCTGAAGGGGAGAAACTTAGAGATTAATTCTATGTATTTTTTTAATGAAAAGTATTTCATAGAAGTTCTCTAGATGATCAAAACATGAGGATTTACATCGGTAATTAAATCATTGATTCTTTGCAAGAAAAGGCTTGTTTACAAGCGGGAAAAAGTTTAAAGACAAAAAGGAAGTAATTTTTAAAGGTGTAAAAATTATTTACAAAAGGACCTTATCTTTTATAAATTTGGAATCTTGACACAATAAATCTTAGAGTAATGTACACTACACCATTTTTTTACACCATTTAAAATATCATGATGTGGCATATGCTACAACATACAAATTCTACTATAACTATTAAAAATTTGTGTGATTGTAACATATGCCACATCATGCTTAATGAATTGTGTAAAAGAGTAATGTAAGGTAACATTCTCAAAATCTTAATATCACTTGGTGACATAATAGACTGACAAGTGCCGAAACAACCGAATACAAATTCACTCAATTTTAGGTGTATTATGAATCAATAATCTTAATGTCATTTGCCGTTGAGGGAGTATAAATAAAATTATCCCTTTTCAATCCAAACAAAGTAGAAATGTTTGGTTCTCATGAATAAGGAGTGGAGGAAGGTTAATCACTATTTAAGGTGGTGTAAAAGAGCAAATGAAGATCTAATATCAGGTCATCCGATTTGCGAGTCCTCGTGATTGTTATAGGGATGATTGGTAGAGTTTATATCCAGTTTGTAGGTTTCAAGGACCTAAAGACTCGATCGCTACATGCAAATTAACCGCAACACCTCCGACTATTAAAAAAAAAAAAAAGAAAAAAAAAAAAAAAACAGGGAGAGAAGAGTAATTGAGGGAACAAAAATGCGGTGCCTCAACCTATTTGCTTCGTTTCACGTGGCAGCAATTTTCCTCTCACAGACTGGATCTGTATTTGACGCTCTCAAGTTGCGCTGAGCCCGGAAACGTGTGGAGGAACATTGACTTGTTTATTTACATGACATGTTCAAGTCCAAATCATTAATAGAGCTGATGGACGGGGTACAAAATCCAGGATCCCAAAGTCAACAATGTAAATAATTGAGTGTTAAGCTCATATGTATAATGGATAATCAACAAATCTAGTAAACTAATACTAAACAGCCTATTTTAAGCGTTGTCTTCAGAAAAGTGACTACAAATTTTACCATAAATCAACAACTGGAGCCTCTTAACATTTTGTTCTGTTAACCAAAAACAACTAACTTACGAAACACAGGTTAGGTGGGGTACTTTCAACATCTTGTTTCAATTGTAGTAAACCCTATTCTTACAATATTGTAACTCCCATTTGATTCCTCCAAAGGTCTTTTGACATATATTGAGTCGTTCTGATGCTTTTGTACCTGGAAGAAACCGAATAACATTAACTCATTAAAAGTCCTTGTTAATGCTGTTAGTATTTGATTACCAAGAATTTAATAATGCCAGAAAAGAAGTAATAACCAAGTATTATGAGTTCTTTTTGCTGTTAGAATACTTATTTAAATTACAAATAAATAAATTGTTCTGCCACCTTTAACACACTTTTACTGCTATCTATTTAATCCCTTTAAAGTGCAACCAAATAGCAAAAAAAAATTAAAATTAATCAGAATATTAAAACCTTTGTTATCTTTGAAAGCACTTTTAATGCTTCCCGATTGATTTCTTCTCCACTCACCATCGTCAACTTTCATCTATTTTGTTCTCCATTCGGTAAACACAGTTTACGTTTTCTTTCACAATTTCGTCAGTACATTTCTAATTATTATATATATCATATATATATATATATCATAGATATATATATATATCTATAGTATATATGAACTATATAGTTATATTTATTAATTTTATTAAAAATCGTCGAAATTTCTTCTTTGTTGCTTATCATTTGCAGAAAACCTACACATTTATTCATGTATTTAGAAATTTATTAGAATTGGTTTTTTTTTTTTTTTCTTTGGTGCGGTAATTTACCTGCTCTATTCCAAAGCAGTTGTGAGTATGTATGCCAAGAGACAGTGTTGAATCACAACCCCCACAATCATCCATCCAGATACCCTGTCAATGATCAAAACCACCTTCTCAGGCCATATATCAACTATCCAAAGTTCACAATCATTTAAGTGAAATATTGTAGCATCTCTCATATGGACTTAATATAAGAGCAATTTGAAAAAGATTAAGAGAGCTTCTTACCTTATTTTCGATTAGCTACGACCCCAAGAGAACTCCTACAGTCACGCCAATAAAAATAATAGTACAAATGTTAATCTGAAGACCATAGTTTGGCGGCCGAACCTATAGGCCCCTACATTAACAAATAAACAGAATGCTTGAAAAAATTGGAATACATTACTGAAAAACAGCTTCAGAGACGCACCAAGGCGTCGGAAGAGCAACACGAGGTGCCACTAATACATACATTTACCGACAACGTTTTGGGTGTCGTTTCCAGAAGGGAGGAGAAGGTCAGGAATCGTTATTGTGTACACAACAAATTATTATAGAACATACCTGTTATATGCCTGACAACCGTTTAACAAAACCGAGAAGCCAGATGGGGAGCGACTGAAACGGTTTCTGCGACTAGTTCTCACTTCGTGAAATATGTAGCCAATTGATTACCCACATATAACCATTATCCAAAAAAATACCCATCAAAACTTGCAGTGTTTCAAGTTGACTTGAGGAAAACGTTGCCGCCCCCTTAGCATTTACCTCCCAATTCCTTTGAAAAACGAACACTGAATATCAAGTAACCCATCCATATAAGTACATTTAATAAGGCTTGACTAACGGGATTTATATTGAAGCCTCACCACAGCTACCAACGAACGCCCATACATAGCATTAGTTCCAAGCTATGATTTGACGCTAAATTAACAGTCACACTTGATTTAGTATATTCATCATATTAATTTATATATTAACACAAGTAAACATACATGGAACGAGTATAGCACAGTCATTCCAAACTCAATGCGTTTTCTAATGTGCAATTTCATGGGAAACATACTTTGAAAATTAAAAAATTTGTATAACTTCATAATTTGTAATTGAATATATGGAAAAATAACTACCATATGGAGAAGGCAAAATCTCAATTGTGGCATTTTTCAGATTATCCGCAGTTAGGACTTATACAGCGTTGTACCATAATTGCTAAGCTATTGCGCATAAAATGCAAACAGTCATATAAGGTTGTAGATATATATTTTTGAGACATTTTTTGTTGAGAAATTAAATTGTGCATATATATTGTTGTTACTAAAACCATATCATCAACTGAGGATGGAGAGTCTTACTGCGGGAGACAATCAGGGAAAGCAGCTAATGCTAAATCCCTCTCCTGAGCAGGGACCAGCGCGAAGGCTGTACAAGAACAGTGCGATGTCACTAACCACACTTGCTAACTGGCACCCATTGCGCCAGAAATCCCCCAATGTTCAATTGGTGACGAAATCCATGAAAGAAAAGAACATAGTCAAATGGGGCGGCGGATCAAGCCATCCAATATGCATATTATTTGTGCTGGATTGTCAAAACTGGTTGCATGTTGAAACATAAAGGCCTAAGAGTAGATGATAGGTATGAACCCGAGGGGAGATCATTTCGCTGTTTACTTGCTAATCTCTTCCTGACCAAATTGGTTTGAATTATAGGCGAGTTATGGAGAAGATAAACCAGGCGTCAATAAGTAGTCAGTAGTAAGTGATGATCCATGATCTTTGCACAGCTAAATTCCCAACACTGTGGTATGTTTTAGCCCCATGCTTGTCCAGCACTGTCGAATTCGCGCTTGAACATGCCTACGACTACAACCTGAAAAATAATGTTAATATTAGCGTACAATAACTGAGGTTGTTCCATCTTTGGAGTATGTCAATGCTGTACAAAGCAAGCTTGTACTTTATAAAGATTAGAGGCAGGAGAGAGCAGGAGAGCATACTAAAATAGCACATTATATTACAGGTGTTATTATATGGCCATCAAATACCACTGAACTGGGACTAGATTCCTAAAAAGAATATTAGCATGAGGGCATGAGCTCAAGCTCAGGATGGACTTTTACTGGGTTCTGAGGAAATAAGAGGTAATCTCAAGTAAAAACCGAACTGGCCCAGAAACAGAAACTACCTAGGAAAAGCAGAGACACTGTAAGAAAAGTGCTAGTGTTCATCTCACTAAAAGAGTATTCAATCCCAAAGGGTTCAAAATTACAACGAAGATTACGTTAAAAAATGGTAGTAAGCTTTAAGAAACTGAGATGATAAACGAGCGAGGAAAACTTACCAGCTCCAATAACACAAATCGACAGCAATGATTGGTCTGAGTTCATAAGCTGCGAGCTCAAGTTCCCCCAATAGTCCATACTACCTGATGTCACTACAAACATTACATATTGACCAATCCTTGATTAACATTGAGGGAAAAAGACAGCTTCCATATCTTTTTACATTTCCAACCATTTATCAATTCTTCTTTTCAAATCGTTTATATCTTTGTTCAGATCCAAAGAGGCTTTCTTCATGATCCTGTGTGCACGAAATAAAACATAACGTTCAAAAACCAAGGTTGAATATGAAACTAAATAAAAGCCAACGATAGACAGCGAGAGAAGAAGCTACTGAGTTTATCAATTTACTTGAATAGTGATCGCTTATGGGGGCTCATTTCCGTCCCTCTGTGCGCGGGGATCATGAACTGAGAAAATGTAACGTTAACGGTCAAAACACACAAGTTGAATATGCAATAATCCCCCCAAAAGCCAAAACGAATGAACAGCGAGAGAAGAAGCTTTAATGAGTATCAATTTCCTTTGAAAGTTGATCGCTTAATGGGGGCTTCTTTCAGTCCCTCTGGGCGCGGACTCGGTAACTGAGGGAAAATAACGACAAAACTCACGAAAAAGAGGACAAAGAAAATTTTGGAGAGGTTCATGCATCACGTAGATATCAAAAATATTAGTTGAGGCAGTTGAGTTGACAGAAAGGTATGAGTGGTTGTATGAACCTCTAAATATTCCATGACATTTTTTAATAAGCTTTTGCTGCATGTGTCTCCAAGACGAAACCGTGGGAAACGTAGAAAAGTAGTAAATATTTCTGCAGATTCATTAATGGCTAGGCTGTTGGATATGATATGTGACATGACCTTTAAAAAGTAATAATGTTATAATTTAATTGAGTAATTATTTAACTATAATGTAATGCTTAATTAATGTTTATAATGTAATGTTTATAAGGTAATTTTATAATTAATTAAATTTCTAATCATTTAATTAAGTATTGTGCTAATATTTATGTAGTAAATTAGTAATTATTAATGTTTATAATATAATATCATAACTCATAATCAATTAAGTAATTATTTAATTATGTAATGTTATAATTAATTATGTGATTATACGATAATGTAATATTATAGTGAATTAAGTAATCAGATTATAAATCTTTAATGTAATATTATAATTAATTAAATTTTTAATCATTTAATTAAGTAATGTAATAAATAATAATGTAATAAATTGCTAATGTTTATAATGTAATGTTATAAATTTATAACTAATTAAGTAATTATTTAACTATGTAATACTATAATTAATTAAGTGATCATAATATAATGTAATGTAATAATGTTATAATTTAATTTAGTAATTATTTAACTATAATATAATATTTAATTAATTAAATTTCTAATCATTTAATTAAGTAATCATTTGTTTATAATATAATGTCATAATCAATTAAATAATTATCTAATTATGTAATGTTATAATTAATTATGTAATCAACTAATCACATTATAATAAAATATTGAAATATTAAAATAAATTAAATAATCATACTATAAATCTTTAATATAATATTATAATTAATTTGTTTATAATAGAATATTATAATTAATTAAGTAATCATTTAATTATAATGTAATGTTACAATTAATTACGTAATCATACTATATTTATAATGTAATGTTGTAATTAATTAAATTTTTATTAATTTAATTAAGTATTATGCTAAATTACTAATGTTTATGTAATAAATTAGTAATTACTAATATTTATAATATAATGTCATAATCAATTAAGTAATCATTTAATTATGTAATGCACTAATGCAATAATTTTATAATTAATTATGTAATCATACTATAATGTAATGCTATAGTGAATTAAGTAATTATACTATAAATCTTTAATGTAATATTATAATTAATTAATTTTTTACTCATTTAATTAAGTTTTTACTAATGTTTATAATGAAATGTTATAATTGATTAAGTAATTATACTATAAATCTATAATGTAATGCTATAATTAATTAAATTTCTAATTATTTAATTAAGTAATATACTAAATATTATAACTTATAAGTTAATTAATTAAGTACTAATCAATTAATGTAATACTATAATTAATTATACTATAAATTAATTAAGTAATGTTATAAAATTATAATTAATTAAATAATCATTTAACTATAATGTAATGTTGTAAACTTATAGTTGATTAAGTATGATATTTAACTAGTAATTAAATTTATTAATATTTATCAATCTATCATATATAATTAATTGCTAATTTACTATAAATATATTTAGAACTTGATAATTGAAGTAAATAACTAAATATATTATTATTCAATCAAATATATTATTTTATTCAAAAATAGTTCTTTTAATAACATTAAAAATTTAAAACACTTTTAATTGGACCATAATTCCAATTATTCACTTAATTAATGAAAACTTTAATATTAATATATTAAATTTTTTAATATGGTATAATTTATATGTAATAAGTATAATTATATTAGTATATTTATTTAATTAGGTTATTCTAAAAATTTAATTTTTTCTATTTTAAATTTTTTTATATGTAAAATAATGAAACCCCCCATTATTCACATTTCACAAATATTTCATTGCAGTTTAGGTTCCAAAATAGGTTTCAAACAGGTTTCAAAACAGTTTCCAAAACAGGTTCCAAACAGGTTTCAAAATCGGTTCTAAACCGGGTACCCGTTACAGGTTCCAAACAGGGTACCCTTTTTAGATTCTTTTTCCAGGTTCCAGTTCCGGTTCCTCCACACACAAGAACCGGAATCGGAACCGCACAGTGTCAGTTCCAAAAAATTGGAACCGGAACCTACCCGCACAGTGTTGGTTTCGGGTAGGTTCTGGTTTCGGTTCCGGTTCTACCCCCAGGTTCTGATTCTACCTGCTACTCGTGCTCACCTCTAAATTATTACTTGACAACCAAATATGGTAATCTAAGTAATATAAGATGATATTACCTCAATAATGTAAAATAACCCACAACCAAACACACCCTTAAGGTATTGCAAACATTAAAATGTTGGGTAATATTAAATTTTTTTAGCAAATGTTTGGTTGATTCAAGGAACAAGATAAATTAGTTGTGACATATTTGGTAGATTATGTTGCACAACAGCAAAATGAAGATGACGATTTCACCCTTTCGAGGTAGATCCATTGGATTATGCAACTTGTCTGAGTTGGGGAATTTTCCCACATTTTGAAGTTTTGAATTTGGGGTTGGAGACTTGTATATAGACTTGACAATCAGGTCGTGTTAAAATGGTTTTGTATTATGTGGTATTTGTGTCAAGTTAAATTTTCCTAAGCCAAACTTGATCCGTTAGTTTATTGGGTCAAAGTATGAAAACCCAAACTGAAACATTATTTATCGTGTTCATTAATACTATACTCACAAACCATTCTCACTAACTTTTTATCACAAACACGGTATGTCAACTTACAATTGGTTAGCTCGCATAGGTCCCACCTACCCAATAATGGGTTCCACCTAACCAAGTCAATTACGAGCTGCCACATCAACGTTTGTGAGAGAAAATTGTGAGAAGTGTTTGTCAACCTATCTTTATTCTTATCATGTTACCTAAACCTGACCCATAAAAACCAGACCCAAATGTTATTAATTAAACAATGAAATATAATATGATTAATAAATAATTGTGTACAAAAATATTAACCCCCTGTTTGGTACACTTTTCAAACTCTATCATATCCTACTGCCCTATTCAATCCAGTGAAATACATATTTGTTTTAATATTGACTATTCAATTCAAAATCCAATTATATTATATTCAACTCAAAACATTTAATAATTACCTTTCTTAATAAAAGTTTATAAATTAACAAAAACACCCCCACCCACCCAACTACTGCTGGCAGTCGGTCACCATCGTTGGACAGTGGCCAGAAATCATCGGAATGGCACACGACATGCTGGATCTAGTCGGTCATGTGTCGACTGGCTGTTGCCAGCCAGATCCACCATGGATCTAACCGGAAACGGCCAAAGATTTGGCTGTTGACAACGACCATATCTTGGCCATCATTTGGCCATCATTGATGGCCAAGATATGGTTATCGTCAATGGCAAGATCTTTGCCCGTAGATCTAGCTGTTTTCGACCAGATCGGGGCACGACCAACCAGATCCAGTCAGTCGTGCACCATTTAGGTGACTTTCGACCACCGTCTGGCGATAGTGGCCGGCTATCAGCAATAGTTGGGTGGGTGGGGTGTTTCTATTAATTTATAAAATTTTACTGTGGGCGAGGTGGGCCGCGGGGAGGAGGGGGATGGGGGGGTGTTTAGTTAAATTAACATATGCAGGGGGTTAAAAAATAATATAAAAATTTTCAAAAGATATTTCAAAAAATGTACCAATCACATTCTTAGAATCTTATCTTATTTAATTAAATCTTATTCAGAATAGAATGTCATTCTAAAAACTTAAACAAATGGAGCCTTAGGCTCCATTTGTTAATTTAACTATAAATTTTTTGAATCCCGGTCATCATACTCAAATTCAATATAGGTAATATTGCTTTTCTAATTTGGTTATAAATTTATAAAATTTAACAATAAGATGTGATGTGTCATACTTTATTAATATTTGTAAAAACATGAAACACTATATTGAAATTTGAGAATGAACCATTACATCACTGAAAATTCAATGATGTAATGAAACATACAATCTCGTACATTGTTAGTAATTTATTTTTCAGTGATGTAATGTTTCCTTCTCAAATTTGAATATAGTGTTTCATGTTGTTGCTAAAGTTTGATCACTGAAACCAAATACAAATATTAATAAAGTATGACACATCACATCACATCTTATTGTTAAATTTTATAAATTTATAACCAAATTAGAAAAGCAATATTACTTATATTGAATTTGAGTATAATGACCGGGATACAAAAAAATGAGACTTTTCTTTTAGGTTGAAGAATAATAAAAATCAGGAATAATAGTAGAGCAATAAGGTTAATTTTTAAAAAATGAAATATATAATCAAAATATCACTTCTTATTTATTACACTTTTTAAAATACTTCATTACTAAAATATGGTTAATTAAAAATGTCAAATTGATCAAACGGGTCAAATGTTTTTTAAGTCTAAACTCGAACATGGCCCATTATGAAACAAGTTACCAACGGCTAAACCATTAAGCCATTGTTTTCCTATCCAAATAATGACTTAATGACACTTTTCTATCCACAGACTTTTAAATTACAATTTTATTACCCAAATTTATATTCTGACGACAAACAAAGAGTAAACTCAGTCTTGGTTGTTGGAAATTTTGAAGAAGGGAGGTCGATGAGTGTTTTGGTGGTGCAAGGTTGGATTTTGGTGGTTGGGATTGATCGAAATTTGACTTGAGAAGGGCGACTACACAAACCTTGATCGCTTGATTTTTGGTGATTGATGGGGTCAGTGGGTGTAGGGTTTTGAGAGGTTTTGGTGAGTGATGATCGAGAAAGAGAATGATGGTAGTGTAGGGTTGTAACGATGTCGGAATCGGAAACGGAATATAAATTTGGATAGTAAACTAATAATTCAAAATATAAGAACTTACAATTTACATTATTCATCAAAAAGTATCCCTTACTTTTCATAAATTAATCACAAGCTATCCCGTTATTATATATATATATATATATATATATATATATAATATATATATTATATATATATATATATATAATATATAATATATATTTCACGCTCCCTCCCAGGTATTCCCTATCCCGTTGGATCTGGGTGCTCCGAGGGACTCAGGATCTCGAGAAGAGGGAGAATTATTTATTTATTTTTTGAAAACAATTTATAAAAATCCATTCATAGACTTTAATGACTGTAGTACAACTTAAAGTATAATTATGAAAGTGTAAACATTAGAAATCAGTTTACATAAAAACACTGTATCAGAGTGTTCTAACATGTGCACACATCATGCCGATAAACATGCGTCTGCGGCAAACCGAAAGCGTATAGTATGTGTCTCACGTACCCTATATGCAAACCTGAGAGGAAAATCATAAAACAGTGAGCTAGGAAGCCTAGTAAGTGGATAATACAATTTATAAATAAAAATAACTTCAATCTTAAACTTGCATGAGAGAACACTTGCACATCACGTATCACCTAACCATTCCCTTAGCAAAACCACACCTTCCTTTTTATTATTTCCGGACACGATGAATTCTTGATTTGTATCCTTGTACAAACTTCCCCATTTTCCATGGATCATCGAATTATTTTCACGACAATCGATATGCCCATCATCAAAGCTGAGTAGGCATTTCCCAACACAAAACCCACTCTTACTCACACGAATGCCACCAAATGTCCACAATTTCCACCCAGCCTATACCCACCGGATAATCATAAATTCCACCCCAACCTCTACCCGTTAGATATTCATAAATTCCACCCCAGCCTATACCTGCTCTATTAAGGTGTAGTGTGCTCTCGTTGAGAGAAGGTGATACATAGAATAACTGATAGGTGAGTGAAGTCGCCCAAAGAGGGAAAGGGCTACCGTCTGGTCAGTGTAGATAGAGTAAAAGCCGTCGTGGATGTCGGCTCTTGAAGGGGGTGAAATGTTAAGATCCCACATCGTGATCTCACACCCACCAAGTGTGGTACTTAAGCCTAGGGGCTCTCCCACCTATCAGGCCGGTATTTTGGGTTGGACTCTCATTTGGGCTTGAGTTCTAACGTAAAATGATTTCAATATATAACTATTATAGAATATGTTCTATAAAATGGATTCAGGTTATAAAAGAAGGAAAATCAGAGAAGAAAGAAAAAATTTATGGGCCATTCTTCTCAATGAAGGCTTTATGTAAGCAAAAATTTTTGGGCATGTTGGTTCATGGATTGGATGGCAAAAGGAATGGAGTGTGATTGAGACAGAAAAGAAAATGAGAATGAACTAAAATTACATTATTTGTTAGTGATTGTTTGGGCAAAAACCGTACTGGACCTCGTTACGCCTAATAACAAAATAAACATATTACAGCCCAATGCCTTAGCCCAATGCCTTAGCCCAATTTTGGTTGGGCCTACGCTTAAATTTATCTTGTCGATTGACCATCCTATGAGATGACCCAATTTGTGAGATAGAACATTCTATGGGCCAACTCGTTCTACGAGCTAGACCACACCATGAGTCAGCCCTCTCTATGAGCTAGGCTACTTTATGAGTTGGGCCTCTTTACGAGCAGGGCCACTCTACAAACTGGGCCAACTTACTCTTTGGGCCACTCCAAGGGTTGGGTTTTTCTATAAGATTAAGCTAGATCAGGCTCTAACCCCTTAGCCCACTTTCATCCCAAAATAGGAATCAAAATCCTATCACCTTCCTAGTTCATTCAAGATCCAGTATCTTACATGAATTAGTACTCTTGAACTGATAGAGGCAAGAAACAAAACTTCCTTCCTAATTCAGACTCTCATACCAAGTAGGACTCAAGTCCTACCAGGACTCAAGCTCTCTTGAGCTCCTATATAAACAAAGGTCAAGCCTCTCATTATGCATGCAAAAGATCGCCTATAGCTTTAGCTCCTAAATTCTTGCTCTCAAGAATCGTCGTCTTTCCTCGCCGTAAAGCTGAGTTCCGACTAACTTTAAAGTTGTGCTCCGACCACTTTGTGTTAGTACTACCCTATCCACAGTACGGCAAACCCTTTCTCGCTCTCAGCTCTCACTAAACATGCCTTCAACTATGCTAACTTGAGCATCAGAGTGCCTATGACAGACACCACACCAGTGTCCACCAAGCTTTCATGTTCGTTCTTTCTTTTGTGCAAGTCTATACGATTATCAGTGGCTCGCTTCTCACAAGATCCATCCCTTCCGAATCAACCATAGATTTTGCCGTCTACAGTGACTGGTGCAAAAAATGTGTAGAGATTACCCTACCCGACAAGACATTGTTCCAGTGAGACTTCTGCATTAGGAATATGCATATCCAGTGGTGTATAAATGATGAAGATAGATGATCAATGATCTAATAATAATAGATAGAATTGATAAAAAATTACTTAAAAGGAAAATTTGGACATAACTTACCATACGGAGAAGGCAACAATCTGAATTGTGGCATTATTCAAACATCCTGCTAATAGGACTAAAACAGCATTGTACCATAACTCTAAGCTATAGACAATAACAAGCCAAAATATTTATTTATACTAGCATTTAGAAGTAAACTAATTAAAATAATATAAGATTTACTTTGTATGAATGAAACTAATATATGCACATATGTACTTACCATATCATCACACCTGATGACGACAATGAGAGTTTACTGCAGGAATCAAATCAGAAAAAGCAGCTAATATGAATCCTCTCCATGTATTTGAGCACCAACCGCCGAAAATATAAACAAACTCTCCAAATATCACTAACCAAGTTGTTATTATTTGGGCAGCCATTGCACCATAATCTCCAAGTTCAGTGTGGCGACGAATAGCCATGATAAACGAACATGAAAAGTGAATGAGATGACAGATATATAGCCATCCAATAATCATGTTTTTGAGCTGCAATTGTAAAAATTGTTGGATTGTAAACATAAAAACGTATGCATAGATGATCGATATGAATCAAAGGGAAATATCTTCTGCTTTATTTGATACGTCCTCTTCCTGACCAAGTAGTTTAAATATCGGTGTTGCGAAGATAAACACAGGCAGTGTTAGTATATATATTAGTATCTTATAATATCCCTAGAATATTGTTAGTATATATATTAGTATCTTATAATATCCCTAGAATATATAATTATTCCCGTAATTAAGCTATAATTTCCTGTAATTATGCTGGGTTATAATCTTTCCATATAGTGTATTTCCTTATTAACTTTGGCCTTCTCCACTATATATAGAGGCCTCCTTTGTATAGTTTTGACACATAGAAATATACAATCATATGATTCCTCAAAACTCTCTTTACTTCAACATGGTATCAGAGCCACTACTCTGATCATCCTGTTCGTGCAAGCCGTTTCATTGATGTTTCCTTCTGCACCAACCTTGGCTTTCCCTACACTGACAATTTTCTCGATACGCTTTCGCATGCGCCTCCTGAATATTCTGCATGTCTGACCACGCGCTAGGACTGTAAACGAGCCGAGCTGGCTCATGAGCCGGCTTGGCTTGACTCGGTAAAAGCTTGTTTAGAGCTCGACTCGATAAGGCTCGGTTCGACTCGACTCGAACTTGGTTTGTTAATCGAGTCGAGTCCGAATACAGTGAAGCTTGACTCGTGCGCTCGCGAGCCTGGTCCGGCTCAAGTAAGCACTGTACACCTACGCAAGGTGCTTTGGTGATTTTTTAAACTATTAGGTATTAAACTGATATTTTCCAGTGAAAAAAGTTTAAAAAAATGACAGTATCCCCCCCAAAGTGCAAATTTGAAATAACACGATACACCAAAATAGAGCGTCAATTTTAGCTCCCAATCCCAAATCGCAAACAAAGACCCCCAAATCCCAAATCGTGAACCAGACACTTTGAAATTGGTAATCTCCGTCGCCATCTCTGATCTCGGCAACCGAAAAAGGAGGCCAAACACTCTGAAACTTCCAGGTTTGTTTGCTGTGCCCCGTTGCCATCCCTAATTGTCTTTACTCTGTGCCGTTAAAATTGTTGCCATTAGGAATAAAGATTTCTTGTCCAGGTTATTTGCATCGAGGGGATTTGATTTGTGGGGCTTTGAGGAGTTTTTGTTTCTAGGGTTTTTTGTTATGGCGAGAAAATGTGCGAAATGGGAATGATTTATTGTTCTGATATTTGTATTTTGAGGTTATTTGGAGACATGAAAGCCTCATTAAATGAAAGTTTAGGTAATTTGGAGTGGTGATATTCTGTGTTGGTTAAGTATTTGTGTTGGCTTTGTCGTGTGTTTGGAGAAGATGATGATGTGTTGTCTCTGTTGCTGAGGATAAAAAATTGTGCAAGAATTTATTAACTCATTTATATTTATTTTTGATGCAAATGCACCCCTGGGTAAAGCTTTAGGTTTCTGTTTATCAGCCTAGTTGGATCAGTTTCCAGTTTTGCGAAAACCAGAACAACATGAAATTTTGTTTTAGAATTATTTAGGAAAGGATACAGCATTAGGAAACAACATGATTTGGCTATCATTAAACCTCTTTCCTTGATGTGCATTTGTTTGATGTGCATCCATCCATTGATTTGATGTGCATTTGTTTCATTTCACTTCACGCGTTTAATAGTGGTAATGCTTGGTTCATGATACACACGAGAGTATGTAATTAATTATGGGAGTTTGGTAGACATAACTTTACTTTTTTAATAATTGATAAATAGTTTTGGATTTGTAAATCACCTTCAACTTATGTAAAATATATAGAGTTGGATTGGGTTCGCTTGATTGGTTATATTTAGAATAAGTGTATATGTGAGAGAATGATGCGAAAAGAATTATGGGTAATTTTAAGTATGCTATTTTATTCTTTCATCAGATTAAATTTATAGTAAAAGCCCACATGGAGGGTAGCTTAAATGTTGATGTTTATTAATTAAAGCCAGCATTTACAAGAGTTGGTGGTTGGTGTTTAAAGGAAAGAGGTTTAATGATGGCCATATCATGTTGTTGCCTTTCCTCTTTTCACCAATCTTCTACTATTCTGCCCTTTTCTTTACCTTTTCCTTTTTCAAAGTTGTCCAGCAAGAAGCTAACATATAGTTACAAATTTTTATTTATCTATTTTTTTGTTAATAAAGGACTAAAAAAAGAGATCATAAAATGTTACATTTCATAAGAAAATACCTCCCCAAATGCCCCCTTCCCAATCATTATTAATAACTCAAAATCATCAGCACCCATTTTATGCCTCTGAAGGCGCATGTATTCTGTTTCCTTCTTCTCCAAGAACTTAAGAAGGTTGAATAATTTGTGAATGATTGTGGTGTTATTAATTAGACTTTGTAACAAAATGATTTCTTAAGCATATGAAATTAGTTTAATGCTTTTCAAAAGTTATTTGCCTGGTTCTGATAATAGAGATTGGATAAAATTTTGAAACAAAATCTCTAGGTTTAGAAGGAAGGCTGGGGCTTGCATTTCTGAATCAAATGACAACCCTTTTTAAGCTGCCTTTTTACAACAAGAATAGAGCATGTGTTAGGACTCTAAGTACTAGGATTTTTTGTTGGATGTTGCCATTAGGAATAAAGATTTCTTGTCCAGGTTATTTTTCCAGTTTTACTTGAGTTGTTTTTAATTCAATTAGGGTCAACTAGGTAATTTACCTCACTCCTATTTCAACATGGAAAAGGAGAATTGGGTATGAACAAATGTTTGGACTCCAAAGTATAATTCTAACCCATTAAAAATATAATAGATTTTTTATTTTTTTTTTTCAAAAATGAATATATATTATTTCAATTATATATTATTTTAACTTTATGATATTGTCTAACGATAGTGGTTAATTCATTTTTCAATTGTAGGTATGGCATTGGGAGACAGTTCCTCAAGCACCCCTACATTGGATGACATCGACGATTGTGTTAAGGTAAAAGTAGTCGATCGGCGTAACATTTATGGAAGCACAGGTGGTACAGAGCAAAGTGTGAGTAGCCCAGAAAATATTGAGAGTGACCGTCCACTAGAGACGAAGAAGAGAGCGAAGACATCAGTTGTGTGGTCAGAATTTATAGAGGTGGTTCTCCGTAGTGGTATAAGGAAGAAAGAGTGCATTCATTGTAAAACAAAGTTGAAAATGACTGCCAGTGAAGCACAACACAATTCAACAGACATTTGAAAAGGTGTGCAAAGAGAACAACTCACTTGAGGCAACAACAAATAAATTTCCCCCCTTCCAATTCTCATGGTGGCTCTAATCTCCTGCCTGCTCTACGGGGCCAATTCAGTATGCTGAAGATGAGGGAGTTTATTGCACATTGGGTGCTGATGCATAAGCATCCATTTTCTATTGTGGAGGAAGAGGGGTTGAACAACATGATGAAATACGGGATTTCTGAATGGACTCCGATATCCCGTAATACTTGTAAGAATGATTGTATGAGAGTGTTTGAAAGTGAGAGGCAGAAGTTACTGACCCTATTGAAGGGTGTTAGGAAGATAAGTCTAACCACAAATCTATGGCATTCAGGCAACCAGAGGATGGAATACATGGTTTTGATTGGGCATTGGATTGATGATAATTGGAAATTTAATAGACGGGTGTTGAACTTTATTCATTTCCTTCCTCCCCGTTCTGGTGTTGCCATTGCTGATGCAATTTTCAAGTGTTTGATGGACTAGGGAATTGAAGCTAAGGTCCACACGATATCGGTGGATAATGCTTCAAGCAATGATGTTGTAGTAAAAGTGTTGAAAGATAATTTCCAAGCTGCGGGGAAGCTCATATATGGGGGCAAGATGTTTCATGTGAGGTGTTGTGCACATATCTTGAACCTGGTTGTTCAAGATGGTCTTTATCAGACTAGACACATTATTGAGGACATCTGTGATACCGTGATGTATATCAATTCATCGGAGAGTAGACTAAAGGTGTTTGCAGAGATTGTTCAGCAGCGCCGATTGCCATTTCGCAAACTTATTCTTGATTGCCAAACGTGATGGAATTCAACATATGATATGTTGACAACGGCAATGAAATTTAGGCATGTTTTCCCTTGTTTGAAAGAGAGGGATTTGAGTTATCATTATTGTCTCAAGGAGGAGGATTGGGATGAAGTTGAGAAAATTTGTTCTATTTTGAAAGTGTTTAATGATGCATCGAATCTGATATCGGGGAGTGATTATCCGACATCAAACTTGTTTCCAAAACATGTTTGTACAATAAAAATTATGTTGGACAGTAAGAGTCAAGATGGAGATGAGTTTATATAGACCATGATTTGGAAAATGAAAGAAAAGTTTGACAAATATTGGGGAGAATGTAATCTATTGATGGGTGTGGCTGCTATTTTAGACCCCAGACTGAAGATGAGGGTAATTGAATGGGCGTTCCCTAAGATGTATCCTCAGCCTGAATCACGGGAAAATATGGATGTTGTTCGAGATGCCTTGCATGAGGTATATAGGGAGTATGTTGATGCCAGTAAAGCATTGACAGCTGCCCGCGCTTCTACATCTACAAGGGGTGCAGTTCAAGAGGTTGGTGAGGGGTTAGGGGCAGCGGCAGAGATGGCGGATGATTGAGATGATTTTTGTGAGTTTCTGGATGTGGTTGAGACGGTTGAGCCAATCAGAGTTAGACTGTTACCTGGGAGAGGGATGCCATAAATGTGTTGGGGACGCTACGATGTTTGATGCTTTGACCTGGTGGAAGGCTAATTCAACAAAGTTCCCTATCTTGTCTACCATGGCTCGTGACATATTAGCCATTCCTATTACTACGGTTGCTTCTAAGTTTGCTTTCAGCGCTAGCAGTAGGGTTATTAACACGTACCGATCGTCGTTGGCTCCCAACACGGTGGAGATGCTCTTATGTGGATGTGATTGGAGCAAGATATTGAATGGGGTGAAGAAAGGATGTAAAGTAGGTTACATACTTATATTGAATATTGTTTTTATTAAATTTAGTTATTACTTTATATTTATACTAACTAAACTTCAATTACTCCTCCTTTGTCATTTTCAGGAAGTGCAGCAACCGTTGGAGATCAACCTTCCTATCCCGTAAGTTCTTGGGATTCAATGCATGGTTTGGCTATGGTAGGAGGCATGCATAGGTAAAACTTTTATTCCTTTTGCTTTTGTTTCATGATTATACATATTTTTTTCTTGTCATAGTTACCTTAAAAAATACTTACTAAATTGAACATTTTCTACAAGCAGGGGGAAATTGTGGTTTTCGTCAAAGACATGCCTATTGCAGACTATTGGTGGATAGTGATTTTGATTGGTGGACTGTATTTGTACTCTTAGGAATGTTATTTCTATATATTCAGAACTGTTTTTTGATTTTGTAAGGTAATAGGCATTTTGTAATGTTCGAAACTGTCATGGTTAATTCAACATTGGATGTAAATATGAAATGTTTTACGCAGGAAGATTGCTGTAAAAAAGGGGAACTTAGCTCGATCAAACCAGGATAAATGGTGGTTTGATCGAGCCTTATCGAGCTCGAGCTTGATAACGAGCTTGCGAGCCTCTTATTGAGCTCGAGCTCGATAAGGTTTGCGAGCCGGCTTGAGCTCGACTCGAACTCGACTGAGCTCAAGTTTGAGTCCCAATTCTGAGGCTCGCCAGGCTTGAGCTCGAGCTCGACACTGTTGTAAACGAGCCGAGCTCGATAAGCCAAAAGCTCAGCTCGGCTCGGCTCAGCTCGTTTACAGTCCTACCACGCACCACACATCTCCAGCAGAAATTTCAAGCCTGTTGCAGCCAACTTCAAGCCCAATCCAAGTAAGCCTTCCCAGCCCATTTTTCTTTCTTCTATAAATCAGCCCATTCGGTTCAAAGTCCAGCCCAAGTCCACCCGTTGACTTGTTGACCGTTGACCCAAAAAAAAAAAAAAAAGGTATGTCTCACTCCTCTCCCAACCTTGATACCATTGTTCGTCCTATTGATAACATTTTAGATGGCTCAAATTATAATATGTGGGCTCAAAATATGGAAGTATTTCTTAAAGGACGAAAATTGTGGCGTAATGTTTCTGGTGAAATTCTTGCCCCCAAGCAACAAGATGGTGAGAGTCTTGATAAGTTTGCATGTCGGCTTGAAGATTGGCATAGTATTCATTATAAAATATTGTCTTGGTTTATTAATACTTCTATTTCATCCATCTGTAGCCTGCTTCCCAAGCTTGGTAATGCTCAAGCTGCTTGGGATTTTCTTCCTAAACGATACAACTGCACTCATGATGCTTCGTTGCAGTTCCAACTTGAGACTAAGCTTTATCAGATGCGTCAGGAATCAGGTCAGTCTAGTCCATTACTGATTTCTATTCTCAAGTTGATAATCTTTGGGAACATTTGTCTGCTGCAGATCCTCACCTCAAATGTTCTGATGACATTGCGTTGTTTGCAACCTACCGTGATCGTTGTAAGTTTATGCATTTTATGATGACACTTCGTGAGGATTTTGAATCTACTCGGGACTCTCTTTTGCATCGCACACCTCTTCCCACTCTTGAGATTGCAATTGCTAAACTTATTTCCGAAGAAAATCGTCATTCAACCATGAAGATGCAAACTCTAGATTCAGTTGTTGCTACCATCCCTTAGACTACCTTTGGATCTTCTCTAGCCTCGGGTCGTTTCCCTTTTTATTCCTCAAAGACTGTCTTCTCCAAATACTGCAAACATCCAGGTCACTCTGTTACGGAATGTCAAAAATTAAAGAACAAAAATCAATCTCGGGCCCCCTTGTTGCAAGCTGCTGCCGTGGCTCCAACTACTCCTTCTACTTTTGAGTCTGCTTTTGAGTCTGCTATTGAGCCTTCTTCAGTGTCCACTACTCTCATTGCTACTAACATTGAGGCATTAATTCATCAGGTTTTATCCCAGTCTTCTAGTACTTTTTTTGTCACCTTAGGTGCATCTCATTGGTTTTTTTATTCTGCATGTTGTAATCACATGACCTCAGATTCTACCATTTTTTCACAAAAATATACTTTGTCACCCAATCCTATCATATATACTGTTGATGGTTCTCATTTATCTGTTAGTCAAATTGGGTCTATTTCCTCCCCTACCTTATCTGTTGACAACACCTATATTGTTCCCAAGCTATCCTTAAATCTCCTTTCAGTTTGTCAACTTTGTGAATTAGGTCTTCAGCTTACCTTTTCTAATGCTGGTGTTGATGTGTAGGATCCACAAATGGGTCAACTCATTGGGACAAGCCGTAAGATTGGACATCTGTTCGAGCTCACTTCTTTGCAGCTTCCATCCCATCTGTCTCGCTCCATTGTTGCTCCTGCCATCTCTTCCCAATTATGGCATTCTCGGCTAGGTCATGCCTCTATACCTCGTGTTTGTCTTTTGGCCTCCCAAGGTCACCTAGGTTCTATAGGTTTTAAGTCTTTTGATTGTGTTTCCTGTCAACTTGGCAAACAAACTCATTTATCTTTTAATATAAGTGACTCTTTTTCGACATCACCTTTTGATTTGATTCACTCTGATATTTGGGGTCCTACCCCCACTCCTACTGAGGGGGGATCTTGTTATTTTGTTATCTTTGTTGATGACTATTGTCGTTATACATGGCTATACTTGTTACAGCATCGATCTGAGTTTGTTCGTGTTTACCAAACTTTTCACAAAATGGTACAAACTCAATTTTCTCGCACCATTAAAGTTTTTCGTTCAGATAATGCCATGGAATACAATGACAAAACTCTCATTGAGTTCCTAAATCAACAAGGCACAGTGTCACATCGTTCTTGTCCCTATACCTCTCAACAAAATGGTCATGCCGAATGAAAACATCGTCATATCCTTGATACTGTAAGAGCTCTTTTACTTTCTGCTTCTTTACCTAAAAAGTTTTGGGGTGAAGCTACTCTTACTGCTGTGTACACAATCAATCAGGTACCCTCACCTATAGTCCACAACAAATCTCCTTATGAGCTTCTCTATGGTATGGTTCCTAACTATTACTTTGTGTCTTTGGTTATGCCTGTTTTGTTACTCTTCCTCCTCATGAACGGACCAAACTGGAACCCCATTCTCGGTTATGCTGTTTTCTTGGTCATGGCTTAACTAAAAAAGGTTATTGTTGTTATGATCCTATCTCCAAAAGTTTTCGAGTCTCTCGTCATGTGGAGTTTTGGGAACACAAACCATTTACTAGCATATCCACGTTCTCCTCTTCCTCCTCTAACCACTCACTCATATTCACTAGTCCCTCTATTGCTCTATTTTCTGACTCTTCTGCAGAGATTCTGAGCTTCTCAGACAGTTCTTCCACTGCTGCACCCAATCTCATTGATGCGTTTGATGGACCACCTACCACACCACCCATTCCTTAGTCTTCTCCACTCCCTAAACCTCGTCATTCCAGTCAGGTAAGTGTTCCTCCTACTCATCTTCGTGATTATCACTATTTCTCTGTCCTTGCCACCCTCCAAGAACCTTGCAATTATCGTGAGGCTCGTATTGACCCTCTTTGGCAGCAAGCTATGTCTGATGAATTGAATGCTCTTGTCAAACCACATACTTGGGATCTGGTGGACTTGCCTCATGGTAAAGCTGTAGTGGGATACAAGTGGAGTTATAAAATCAAGACTCGAGTAGATGGATTAGTTGAATGCTACAAGGCCCAACTTGTTGCTAAGGGGTTCACCTAAGAGTATGGGATTGACTATGAGGAGATTTTTGCTCATGTTGCTAGACTTACATCTGTCAGATCTTTACTTGTAGTTGCTACTGTCCGGCGTTGGGAACTTTTTCAAATGGATGTTAAAAACGCCTTCCTTAACGGTGATCTTACTGAAGAAGTTTACATGCAGCCTCCACCTAGCTATAAGCATCCTCCACATAAAGTTTTTCGTCTTCGTCGCGCACTTTATGGGCTTAAACAGGCTCCTCGAGCTTGGTTTGAGAAATTTCAGTCAGTGGTTTCTCAACAAGGCTTTCTTTCTAGCCCAAATGATTCTGCACTCTTTCTTCGTACTATTGGGGCAGGTACTATCCTTCTTCTTCTCTATGTAGATGACATGATTATTACTGGTGATGATATTGCTGGTATTCGAGATCTTCAAACTTTTCTTAGTCAGAATTTTAAGATGAAGGATTTGGGACATCTTAACTACTTCCTTAGCCTTGAAGTTACTTCAAATCATGATGGATATTATCTCACTCAAGCAAAATATGCCTCTGATTTACTTTCCAAAGCTGGGTTGACAAACAGCAAGATAGCCACTAGTCCACTTGAGTATAATACTAAGCTTTTGGCCACTGACAGTTCTCCACTTGCAGATGCAACTCTTTATCGACAGTTAGTTGGCAGTCTCATTTATCTTACTGTCACCAAGCCTAACATTTCATATGATGTTCATCTGGTCAATCAATTTATGGGTGCACCTCGATCTACCCATTTTGTTGCGGTTCTTTGAATTCTACGCTACATCAAGGGTACTCTGTTTCATGGTCTGCACTTCTCATCCCACTCCTCTCTAGAGCTACATGCCTATTCTGATGCAGATTGGGCTGGTGATCCTACTGATCGTCGCTCTACCACTGGTTATTGTTTCTTACTTGGTACTTCTTTGATTTCATGGTGCAGTAAGAAATAGTCTGTTGTTGCCCATTCTAGCACTGAGGCTGAGTATCGCGCTCTTGCTGATACGACATCTGAACTTTTGTAGTTACGTTGGCTTCTGAAAGATATGGGTGTTCCTCAATCAATAAGTTCTCCTCTTCACTGTGATAATCGTAATGCCATCCAGATTGCGCATAATGATGTGTTTCATGAACGTACTAAATATATTCAGATTGATTGTCAGTTCATCCGCCATCATCTTCAGCAGGGTATCCTCCAGTTACATTCAGTTTCTTCTGAAGATAATCTTGCTGATATTTTTATGAAATCCCATCCACCTGGTCGACTTGGTGATCTTGTTTCTAAATTCCAGTTGACTTCGCCACCAAGAGTTTGAGGGGGGATGCTAGTATATATATTAGTATCTTATAATATCCCTAGAATATTGTTAGTATATATATTAGTATCTTATAATATCCCTAGAATATATGATTATTCATGTAATTAAGCTATAATTTCCTATAATTATGCTAGGTTAGAATCTTTCCATATAGTGTATTTCCTTATTAACTTTGGACCTCTCCACTATATATAGAGGTCTCCTTTGTATAGTTTTGACACACAGAAATATACAATCATATGATTCTTCAAAACTCTCTTTATTTCAACCGGCAGCAATATTGTAACAGTAGTGAAGTTGATGATCCATGATCTTTGCAAGTAAATTCCCAACATGTGGTATTGTTTTGCCCAAGCGCTTGCCCGCACATTGTCGAATTGGCGTTTGACATGCCTGACTATGACATGAAAGTTAAGGTCTGACTTACTAAAAATGATACAAAAAATCAAAGTAAATTTTGTTATAAGAAATACTTTACCAGTATCCCATTAGCGAATCGGACTATGATGTTCTGAATGAGTGCATAAGGTGCGAGTTCAAGTTTGCCAATACGTCCGATAAATGCCTGTGTCACCACAAGCATTCCATATTGAGTCACCCTTGCTAACATTGCAGGAAAAACCACCTTCCCTATCTTTTTTTATTCCATTCAAACTCTTCCTTTCAAATCGCTTATATCTTTTGTTTCCGGTGCAAGAAGGCTTGTAGAAATTAAAACATGAAGGATACTTTATTAGTTTCGTTTTAGAGGATCAACTAATTTTTCCAAGTGGTCCTATAGTATATGTTTTCTTTTTTATTTGTTTAGATCTCAAAAAATTATATTTTCATAAATTCAGACCGAACAATAGCGATCGTGAATATATTTTCCTTATTTTTAATTCATGCCATAATTAATCTGCCATGAAACATGGGAAGCTGTGTGTTTATGTCTTTCCAGACGCACTTAACAAGTTTTTATCGAAGACTAAAATAATACTATATCACCATTGTAACGACCATTCAAAGATCTGCAGATGATTTACATCTAAAGCGGGTGAAATATAGTGCATGTGCGTTTATATAAACAGTTTTTTTATCACCTTGGAAGTTTAGCAAAGTACTGACTTCATTATTTTATGTATTTGAAGCACATACAGAAACATAAATATGCAGAGAATCAGAACCCAAAGGAGAGATCCAGGGTGATAGAAGAAGAGTACTTTAGTTTTTTTTTTTTTTTTTTTAACTTGACTAGGAACCATTTATGTGGCTTCATGCTAATTAATGCAAAAGCTTTAGAAATTAAGAAATAAAAAATGGTCTCCTTGTCATAGATGCCTGCTCATTCTCTGGGAAGATTTAAAAACAAAGATGGGACAAACAGAAAAAAAAAAATCATTAGAAGTACAACTCATTGAGATCTTCTGCATTAAGCATAAACATATGAAGAGACTGACAGTTTTGAACTAGTTGAAATCTCTCATGGACATGCGCTCACCTCAAAAATTTCAAACGAATAAAAAAGAGACCAATCATACAAATAACCATTCTCTCTCTTCCTTTACAGCTCTTTTAGGGGAAAAAAAAGAACTTTAGAATATTTTCAGATATCACGCTATCCATACCACCAATCAACATATTTATAAGTATTTTTTCTCTTATTAATTTTTATTATGAATATGACTAATATTTATTATTTTAAAAAATTACGTGATAATAATTTATTTATTAACAGTATGGGTGACGTAAAACCTCTATAATATCAAAATGTTAGATAGTGTAAAAAGAGCTAATATGAAGCTTTGAAAAAAAAAATTACAACAAATTATTTCTCTATTTCCCTATCATTTTTCTCTTCTTTCCTTTTTTATTTATTTATTTATTTTTTGTTTCCAAAACCTTTAAATTAGGTTTCTTGGAATACAAGATTGACCACAAAATGGAACAACCAAAAAAGCTGATATAATACCTGTCTCTATTGTTGGAGGGTAAAGAGGGAGGTCCCCAAATGTCAGTTTAAATGATTTCCAAAGGTTTCTCGGTTCTTGTTTAAGAGGTCTTGAAGGTATTCTCAAGAATTTTAGAGTATAGAACGAACAGAGAAGAAAAACAAATCAAAGAAAATTTGAGGATTTTTCATTAGAAAATGCGCACTACTGTTGGGTTTTTTTTTTTTTTTTTTTTAAATTGTTGGATACAAAAGGCACTGTTTTTACATTAGTTTCTAATTTTACAATTCAACCCAGAACAAACTTACGACTAGGGGTGTAATTGAGCCGAGCCGAGTATGTAGGTGCTCGAGCTCGGCTTGATTGCTACAGTATTGAACTCGACTTCGAGGTCAAGCCTGGTCAAACTTGAGGAATTGAAATCGAACTCGAGCTTGACACCATAAAGGGGTACTCAAGCTCAAGCTTGACAGATGCTCAAGTAAAGCAATTGTTTGTCAAGCGCTAATCGAGACCTTCATAATCGAACAAAAAAAAAAATCAAATTACATTGAAACAATCCAGAATAAAATTGAACACTAAAACCAAAATTAATTGAAAAAAATCAAATTACATTGAAATAATCCAAAATAGAATTGAACACTACAACCAAAATTAACTGAAAAAAAAAAAAAAATCAAATTACATTGAAACAATCCAGAATAGAATTGAACACCACAAGTCTAGAACCAAAATTAACTGAAAGAACAAAGAAATAATCACTAATCAGTTCATAATCAAAAGCTTACCTACAAGTCACAGAGCTAAAACCGAAGCAAGAATCTAAATTATGGAATGATAAAAATTATTCAAGGCGAAAACAACGAAAACCCAGAGAATCATGAACACATTTCCAAACCAGAAATCACAACCCAAAATCTGACCTTGACAAGTCAAAAAGTTTGTATTTATTAATTATTATGACCATAAAAAGATCACTCAAAGTCTCAAACAGAATATCTCAAGCAATCACTCAAACAGATTGTAGAGTTTGTTTTCATAGTATATGAGACGAGACCAAGCAGAAGGGTGACCAGCAAAGTGAACGGCAAATGGCGAATAAGAGGGCAAACAATGAAGGAGACGGCAAACTGCAAACAACAAAGGAGAGCCATAGCAGCATAGTAGTGAACAACTTTGACTTGGTCAAGTTGAATATTCTCCGAGTGACGCCATAACAGAGTCAAAACAAGGTTGTAAATTGGAGGAATAGGTTGTTGGAGCTTTTAAAGAGGGGAGGTCGGTGAATCTTTTGTTGGTGGCAGTCGAGTCCCACACCGATTAGGCACGCTCAAGCCTACTGATTTATAAAAGGGGGTAATCCTCCCATTCAATAAGGCCTTATTGGGTGAGGAGTCAAGCCCACCTGAAATTCTATCATGGTATCAGAGCCCAGGTTTAGTTGAGCTGAGTGCTTGACCAGCGGGTGAGGAGTTAGAGCCGACAACTACCTCCAATAACATGTATGACCCAACATATGGGCTTGACCGTGAGGAGGAGTGTTGGAGTCCCATACCGACTAGGCACGCTCAAGCCTACTGATTTATAAGAGGGGGTAATCCTCACATTCAATAAGGTCTTATAGGATGAGGAGTTAGGCCCACCTCAAATTCTATAATTGTAATTTGACTTGAGGGATGATGGGAGCTAGATAAAGGTGGCGGTAGATGGTGGAGTGGCTAGGTGTGGCTAGTCACACAGTTGTGAGGCTTTGCGACGTGAAGGAGAATAGTGTTGGGGCGACGGCTTTGCGCAAAAGACTAGTGGGTTTGGGTTTTAGAGTTTTTTAGGGTGTGTTCGTCAATTTTAAAAACTATAAATTACATCGCCTCCTATTAGTTCAAATATACCCTCAAGCTCCCTAAAGCTCACGAGCCTGGCGAGCCAAGCATTGGCTATTCGAACTCGGCTTGTCTGTTGAGCCAAGCCACTTAAGCTTGAGCTCGACTCGGCTTATACCTGTACTTACAACTATACTCAGATGACTCTCCAACTTTGCATATAAAGTCCAGAATTCAGATATTGTCCTTTGCTTAATATTTCCCCTTAAACTAAACACTTCTTCATCCTAAATTTCTACTCCATTATTCACATACACCTTGTCAACTTGTTGTTCTCATCTCAGCATTTCCCCTTAAAATAAACACTTTCTGTTTCTACCTCTTCTTACAACCTACAACTTGACTTTATTGTCTTTAACTTATAGTTTTTTACAGTCCAAACTTCCTCACACAAAACAACTACAACTTCTCAGCTCACATTAACTCTTACAACTGCATTACATCAACTCAACTGCAATCATTCATAACAACAACAATTCCAGTTTGTCAATCTTCATTTTGCATAGCTCACATAAAACCTTATTGTTGTATTACACCAACTCAACTACAACTTTTACAGGACAACTGTTACAGTAACTACAATTCCGGTTCACAAACTTCATTTTGCATAAGTCACATAACACCTTACTGCTACATTACACCAGCTCAGCTACAACTTTCACACTAACTACAATTTCAATTCACCAACTTCATTGCTCAAAACAACTACAACTTCTCAACTTCATTGGTGAACTAGAATTGTAATAGGTGTGAAAGTTGTAGTTGAGCTGGTGCAATGTAGTAGTAATCGGTGTTATGTGAGTTGTGCAAAATGAAGTTTGTGAACTGGAATTGTATTTGTTGTAAAAGTTGTCCCATCTTTTTCTTCTTGATCTCCCCCTCATCCTTCTGTCTTCATGCCCTCCCATTCTGGCACCATTGGCCTCCTCCGACACTACCACTAGCATCCCATCCTCCATACACCAAAACCCCCATGATTTCCACCTAATTGCTCCCACTAATCACTAGTCGTCGCTATGTTTAGGATTATTCATTATTTTCAAGCCGAATTCCAACCAATTTCGACGCCCAAAATCCCACCTCTCACCACCCTCAGCATCACTGGCCCCCATCACCTCGATGTCTAGTAGCTCGTCGAACGTTGTTCGTCGTAAAAGCCAAACTTTAGTCGTCCTTGAGCAATCGATCATGATTGTCGCACGACCTCACCACGCACACATTGCTACAACTACCTAGCCCCTCATCTCCCTACCTCCATACACCCAAATCCAGCCATCATCACTCACCATCGGTGCCCCACCATCCACCTGTGCACGACTGCTATTTGTGATTTTTCTAGGTTCTTTCTTTTGATTTCGTTGATTGATTGTTTGGTTGTGTGAGGAAGTTTAATTGTTTAGTTGAGAGTGATGAATATTGTCAATTTGGGTGATTTCGTTTGCGATTTTTCTGGGTTTTTTTTTTTCTTTTGATTTCATTGATTGATTGTTTGGTTGTGTAATGAAGTTTGATTGTTTGGTCGAGGGTGATGAATCCTGTCGATTTGGGTGAGAAATCTGACAGGGATCCATGAACAATTGATGGCGACCACATTGGCAATGGTGGTCATTCATAGAGGATGAATGTGATCTGGGATTTGGAACAATCATTTTACCATTTAATCGTTATATTAAACAATTTTTTTTGTTAATTTAAAGGTAAGAATATGAAATATATATACGAAACAGGGTTGAGAATTTGTCATTTTGCTAAACCTTGAGTGGAAACATGTCGTTTGGTCTAAGTTCTCGTCAACACAGTGTCATCCATAAAAATTAAGATGTAAACAACGTCTTTGATGGAACATGTCTCAACCTTAGCATTTCCACTCACTAATTCATTTGAAACACGAACATTAATTATTAAGTAACCATCAGTATTTAAAAATGTACGATATAGATAATTCACAACATTCCCCTAGGCCTGACAACTTTAACATGTTAAGGTTTCAAAGCACTAAAATGTCTATTATGCCCTTCTTTCGTTTATATTTAACGGTCAAATCTTTAACGATGTCAAGTTTTGGGTATTAAATTGTAGTTTACAATTCAAGGGGTGGGAATGTAATTTCACAAAACCTAGGGTGGGCAATCGAATTTTGGCCTAAATAAAAGTATATGTAGAGTTATAAATAATGTAAATAAAGCATATGCTCTAGAAGAATTTCTAAAATTGATTGATTAAAGCCAATTGTTGTCAAGCTGTTTAAGTATAGAGAAATTCATTCTATTGAATAATTTTACTATAAATTATCAAATTCCTGAAGCTTTTTCACTATAGTGAAAATATATTTGCCGTAGTGAATCTTAGTTTTCTATTCATTTGCTGGAGAGAATTGAACTCATCGTAGAGAAGACAAAAAACAATAGACGTTTTAGGGTTTATTTCTTATTCTTATTCATTAAGAAAATGTTAGAATCGTCATTAAACATGTTAGAGACTTAGGGTTACATGTAATGCATGCTAATAAATACATACTTTTAACCTAGGTTTTGCATATCTTAGAAGAGCAAAGAACATGTTCCCACCCAAGGTAAAGCAAAATGGTAAGTCCCCACCCTTGGTTTCCTAAATTTCATATTCCCACCCTTATATCAACACCGTTACTAATTTTTGAACTCTAATGAAATATAGAAAATGATATTACCAAACTGCCCTTAAAATAAATTAATAAATTGCCTTTTTAACCACCAATCTTCTCTTCTTCCTTTATTTTTTCTTCTCTTCTCTTTCCTTTCTTTCTTCTCTTCTTCCTTTCTTTTTTTTTCTCCAGTCTTTCCTTTCTTTCTTCTCTCCTTCTCTCCATGGTTGCTTGGCCCTCGCGTGGGTTTGGGTTGCCGCATGAGGGCCTCGTCACGATTGAATTTTGGCCAAATCGCGGCGGCCTAATTTGGACTTGGTGACTAGAAAAGAGATTGTTGATTGGATTGTTAAGGTGGGTTCTCAGAAATATGAATTTTGTGTTGTTTGGGCTTTGATATGGATGGTTAATATTCGTGGTTTCTCCAACAATGATTCTTCCTTTGAAACATTATATTACCTCATTTTAATGTGTTTGATGGTTTCATTGAGATGAAATTATGGGTATGTGCTAGGGATTCATCACTGTTTTGATGGATATTGATATTTGGGCCAATGTTGATAGTGTTTTGTTCCTATTCTAGCTTTTGTGATTGCAAATTGACATTGATGTCAAGAGTAACAGTGATTTGATGAGAAGGAGAGAAGAAAGAAAGAAAGGAAGGAGTTTACAGGAAAGAAATGAAGGTTCAGAAGAGAGAAAGTGAAAGAAATTTAAGATGGGGAGGGTACTTGTAGAGAAATTTGAGACGTGGAGGTTTATTTGAAATTTTTATTTTCATTTTGGATTTGATGTTGTACAAATGACTATTTGACCCTTCGACTGTCATATTAAACGATTTATATCCATTTAAGGGTGAGAAATTGGAATTTATAAAACTAGGGGTGGAAACCACAGATTTGCGAAACCTTGGGTGGGAACATGTCGTTTACTCTATCTTAGAATTCTAGAAAGTAGTTTGGAGAAAGGCTTTCATATAGCCGTCATTGTGCTGAAGGGGGAGAAACTTAGAGATTAATTCTATGTTATTTTCTAATGAAAAGTATTTCATAAGAAGTTCTCTAGATGATCAAAACATAGGATTTACATCGGTAATTAAATCAATTGATTCTTTGCAAGAAAAGGCTCGTGTTTAAAGCGGGAAAAAGTTTAAAGACAAAAAGGAAGTAATTTTTTAAAGGGTAAAAATTCATTTACACAATGGACCCTTATCTTTCTTATAAATTTGGAATCTTGACACAATAAAATCTTAGAGTAATGCTACACTTACACCATTTTTTTACACCATTTTATAAATATCATGATGTGGCATATGCTACAACCATACAAATTCTATTATAATATTAAAAATTTGTGTGATTGTAACATATGCCACATCATGATATAATGAAAATTGTGTAAAAGAGTAATGTAAGTGTAACATTACTCAAAATCTTAATATCACTTGGTGACTATAATAGACTGACAAGTGCGAGAAACACCGAATACAAATAATCACCTCAATTTTAGGTGTATATTATGAATCAAATTAATCTTAATGTCATTTGCCTGTTTGAGTGAGTATAAATAAAATTATACCTTTTCAATCAAAACAAAAGTAGAAATGTTTGAGTTCTCATGAATAAGGAAGTGGAGGAAGGTTAATCACTATTTAATGGTGGTAAAAGAGCAAATGAAGATCTAATTTACATGGTCATCCGAGTTTGAGTCCTCGTGATTGTTAATAGGGATGATTGTTAGAGTTTATATCCAGTTAGTAGTTTCAAGGACCTAAGAGACTAGTCGAGATACATGCAAATTAACCCGAACACCTCCGACTATTAAAAAAAAAAAAAAAAAAAAAAAAAAAAAACAGAGTGAAGGAAGGTTAATTGAGGAAACAAAAATCTCGGGGCCTCACCTATTTCTTCGTTTCCACTTGGCAGCAATTTCCTCTCACAGACTGGATATGTATTTGAAGCTCTGCAAGTTGCATGAGACCAGAAACGTGGAGGAACATTGACTTAATTTATTTACATGACATGTCAAGTCCAATCATTAATAGAGCTGATGACTGATGTACAAAATACAGGATGCCAAAGTCATCAATGTAAATAAATTGAGTGTTAAGCTCTTAAAATATATATATATGATTAATGTAATAATAATCTAGATAAACTAAGACGTAAACAGCCTCTTTTAAGCTTTGTCCTTCAAAACAAGCTAACTAAAATTAATTTTACCATAAATCAAAACTGAGCCTCTTATACATTTTTTTCTTTTAACCAAACACAACTACCTTACAGAAACACAGGTTAGGTGGGCTACTTTAAACATCCTTGTTTAAAATTGTAGTAAAACCCTATTCATTAACAATATTGTAATCACCATTTGATTCCTCCAAAGGTCTTTTGAATCTATTGAGTCGTTCTGATGCTTTGTTCACCTGGAGAAAGAAATAACATTAATCATAAAATCTTTTTAAGTGTTGTTAGTTATTTAGATTACCAAAAAGATATTATAATAATGACAGAAAAGAGTGTAATAAACAAGTATTATGAGTTTCTTTTTGCTGTTAGAATACTTTTTAAAATTACAAAAAATAAATTGTTCTGCCACTTTAAACAACTTTTACTGCTATTATTTTAATCCCCCCTTAAATTGCAACCAAATAGCAAAAAAAATTAAAATTAAATCAAATTAAGAACCTTTTTATCTTTTGAAAGCACTTTTAATGCTTCCCTATTTGATTCTTTTCATCACCAATCTAACTTTCATCATATTTTGTCTCTCTCGTTAAAACAGTTTAGTTTTCTTTCACAATTTCGTCAGTAATTTCTTTTATATTTATATATATATATATAATATATATATAATATAATATATTAATATATATAATATAATTATATTGTTTTTTTTAACAAATTCGTCGATAATTCTTCTTGTTTTTGTCTAATCATTTGCCAGAAAACCTACACATTTATTCATTATTTAGAAAGTTATTAGAATTGAGTTTTTTTTTTTTTTTTTTTGGTGAGTTAATCTTACCGCTCATTCCAATCAGTTGTTAGGGTTATGTAGCCAGAGCAAGTGATTGAATCACAACACCCACAATCATCCAATCCATTACCCTGTCAATGAATCAACAACTTTCTTAGCATATTATCAACATCCAAGTAAACCATCATTTTAAAGGTGAAGATATTGTAGAATTCTCTCATATGGACTTAATAGTAAGAGCAATTTGAAAAAGATAAGAGAGCTTCTTACCTTTATTTTCAGATTAGCTACATACCAAGAAGAACTCCTACAGGCACGCCAAAAAATAATAGCTAAAAATGTTAATATAGCAACCATAGTTTGGCGGCCGGAACCTATAGTAGCCCCTACATTAACAAATTAAACAGAATGCTTAGAAAAAATTGGAAATACCATTACTGAAAACCTATCTTCAGAGACGCACAGCACGTCGGAGAAGACAACACAGCGTCACTAACTACATCATTTACCGACACACGTTTTTGGTGTCGTTCCAGGCTGGGAAAGAAGGTCAGGAAATCAGTTATTGTTGTACTAAATCAAATTTTATAGAACATACCTGTTAATATTGCCTCCCACCGTTTAAAAAACCGAGAAAGCCAGTAGGGCAAGAGACTTGAAACGGTTTCTGCTACTAGTTCTCACTTGTAAATATGTAGCCAATTCTATTACCAAACACTAAACACATTATCCAAAAAAATACTCCATCAAAATTGCAGTAGTTAAGTTGACTTTGATGGAAAACGTTGCCGCCTTAGCATTTCCACTCCCCAATTCATTTGAAACACGAACACTGTAATTATCAAGTAACCATCAATTAAGTACGAGTTTAAAAGCTATGATAACTGGGATTTTAGTAATTGAAGCCTCCCCCACAAGCTACACGAAGCCCATACATAGCATTAGTTCCCAAGCTATGATATTGACGCTACAAATTAAGTCAACTTGATTTAGTATAATTTCATCATATTAATTATATCTTAACACAAGTAAACATCAATGGAACGAGTACTATATCAGTCATATCCCAAACTCAATGCGTTTTCTAATGTGGCAATTTCATGAACATTACTTGAAAATTAAAAATTTGTATAACATTCAGAATTTGTAATTGAATATATGGAAATACTTACCATATGGAGAGGCAGAAATCTCAATTGTGGCATTTTTCAGATATCCTGCCAGTAGGACTATAACAGCGTTGTACCATAATCTAAGCTATTGAGCATAAATGCAAAAACATCATATAAGGGTTTAGATATATATATTTATTGAGATTTATTTGTATGAAGAATTAAATTTTGATGCATATATATATACTAACCATATCATCAATCCTGAGGATATTGAGAGTCTTACTGCGGGAGACAAATCAGTGAAAGCAGCTAATGTAAATCCTCTCCATGTATCAGGGCACAGCCGCCGAGATGTACAAGAACAGTGCGATTGTCACTAACCAACTTGCTATATCATGGCACCCATTGCGCCAGAAATCCCCAAGTTCAATTTGGTGACGAAGATCCATGAAAGAAGAACATGAAGTGCAAATGAGGCGGCGGATAGCCATCCAATTATAATTTTTGTGCTGGGATTGTAAAAACTG
Source organism: Pistacia vera (assembly GCF_008641045.1). NCBI lineage: Eukaryota > Viridiplantae > Streptophyta > Magnoliopsida > Sapindales > Anacardiaceae > Pistacia > Pistacia vera. Next base: position 566,435 of record NW_022196342.1, read on the forward strand.
TTGCATGTTAAACATAAAGGCATAAGATTAGATATAGGTATGACCAGGGGAGAGATTTCCTGCTTTACTTGCTATATCTTCTTCCTGACCAATTGGTTTGAATATAGAGTAGAAGATAAACACAGGCGTCAATAATGTAGCAGTAGTAAAGTTAGATCCAGGATCTTTGCAAGTAAATTCCCAACATGTGGTATTGTTTTGCCCCAAATGCTTGTCCAGACATAGTCGAATTCGCGCTTGACATGCCTACCTACAACATGAAATTAATGTTAATATTAGTTACCATAACTGAGTTGTTCATCTTTTGAGAATGTCAATGCATGTACAAAGAAAAGCTTGTACTTTTATAAGATTTAAGAGAGAGGAGAGAGCAGAGAGAGCATACTAAAATAAGCACATTAATTATAAGTTGATGATTATGGCATCAATAACCACTTGACTGTGGGAACTAGATTCCTAAAGATATTTAGGCATGAGGATGAGCTCAGCTCAGATGGAATTTTACTGGGGTTATCTGAGAAATAAGTAAGGTAATCTCAAGTAAAACCGAACTGGCCCAGAAACAGAAAACTGACCTGGAAAAGCAGAGAAACTGATAAGATAAAGTGCTAGTGTTCATCTCACTAAAAGAGTATTCAATCCAAAGTGTTCAAAATTACAACGAAGAATTACGTTAAAAAATGGTAGGTAAGCTTTAAGAAACGGATATGATAAAGAGCGAGAAAACTTTACCAGATCCCATAAACAAATCGAACAGCAATGATTTGTATGAGTTCATAAGCTGCGAGCTCAAGTTCCCCATATGTCCATAATACCTGTGTCCTACAACATTCCATATTGACCAATCCTTGATAACATTGCAGGAAAAGCCAGCTTCCATATCTTTTTCCATTCCACCCATACTCTTCCTTTCAAATCGTTTATCTTTTTGTTTCCGATCCAAGAAGGCTCTCTTCCATCTGATCCTGTTTGCAGAAATTAAAACATTAACGGTCAAACACCAAGGTTGAATATGAAATGAATCAAAGCCAAACGATAGCACGCGAGAGAAGCTTACTGAGTTTATCAATTTACTTGAATAGTGATCGCTTATGGGGCTCATTTCAGTCCCTCTGTGCGCGGACTCATTAACTGAGAAAATGTAACGTTAACGGTCAAACACCAAGGTTGAATATGAATAATCAAAAGCCAAACGATAGACAGCGAGAGAAGAAGCTTGAGTTTATCAATTACTTGAATAGTGATCGCTTATGGGGGCTTCATTTCAGTCCCTCTGTGCGCGGACTCGTTAACTGAGAAAATGTAACGACAAAACTCACGAAAAATGAGAAAAAGAAAATCATTTTGGGTAGGTTCATGCATCACTTAGATATCAAATATGTTGAGTCAGTTGAGTTGACAGACAGGTATGAGCTGGTGTATGAACTCATATATACATGACATTTTTATAATCGCTTTTTCTGCATGTTGTCTCCAAGAAACCGTGGGAAACGTAAAAAAGTAATATTTCGGCAGATTCATTAATGGCTTAGGCTTTGGATAATGATATGTACATTGACATTAAAAAGAGTTTTGAAACCAATAGGATAGATGTTGACTTTGGTTGACGTGGAAATTAGTAAAATCATTGCTTCCGTTTAGTTGATAATTTTATGTTTTTGAAAAAAATTTGAAAAATAAAAAAAAATTGAATTGAACGGGTATTATGATATAGGATTTACAAATTATAAAATACCTCTTTGTTTATTTTTTTACAAAACACCCTTTATAATAAACATAAAAGTTAACAAAAAACCTCAATCCACCCTCAAATACGGACAGCCGCCACCACTATCGGAGGGTGGCCGGAGTCGCCGTAACAAAAACATTAAAAATATTTAGGAGTATTTAATTAAATTAACAAATTTAGGGGTTTAAAAAATGTTGAATAAAGTTGAATAATATTGTGAGTTTTTGGGTATTTTACTGTTTAACTTTTTTGGGAAACTAAAAGTAGTATTCCCAAAATACGAAGCCTAATATTTTCCTTGAATAGTAGAGAACTTAGTCAACTTAACACTTGTCGGAAGAATGTGATCATTCATCAACCTCTATATCAATTGAATATTAAAAGAATAAATTATTTGCAACCCCTGTCTATGGCTTAGTTAAATTAAAATTTCCCTTCATTTTGGTTTTCTGTTTTTTTGTAATATGTTTGTTTATGGGCAAAAAGGTAGTTTAGTGTATCGAAATTTGTCACTTGATGAATAACATTAGGTTAGAATATGTGAAAGATAAGATGGGTTTCGTGCATTTCTATCTTTACAACTTTACTCAATTATATTTGTTGGTTTTTTGTATTTCTTCGCTCAAGGAATTGATCAAATTATATTCTACTTTCAAGTAATTAATCCTCTTTCACTTGATTTATATACATGTTATGTGGTGAATTCATGAGGCATGAATTTATGCCATGTGTCCAATGACTAAGCTATTGGAGCATAAATTCTTGCCATGTGTCTTATGATTGTGCATCTGTCTTAGACGCGTGGCACACCATAAAAGAGATTACTTCATTTGTAAGATTTTCATATGTTGCTTCAACAATAAAGTTTACAGAGGTTGGTGGTTTAGGGCTAAGTTGTTTTTCAAGTCGTTTGTCACTCCATGAGAGGGTAGTTTCACCATTAAGTATCTAGGAAGGGCAGTTTGTCAAGCCACATGTCATGCTATGAAATGGTTACTTCATGAGCAAATTCACCTATGTAACACTATAAAAAGAGGTCTCTCACCCTAAAGAAGGGGTTTGGAATTCCATTTCCTTCAATAGCTAAAAGCAATTGCTCATTTGAGAGCAAATAATAGCTTTTGCACACAGCAAAAAATACACAAGAAAAGTAATAAGACAGTAAATTTAGGATTTGCATTTTGCATCCGAATCACTTTAAAAATTCATTTTATCTACTTTTTATTTATTTACTCGCATTATTATTGCCATTTTTTCATTGGTTCAGCATCATATTCTTATTCTCTTATAGACCCTTGTACAAACTTCCCCGAAGGCTCTTGTACTTCTTGTTGGTGCGAGAAACCGCAACAACAATACAGTATATGTCTATTGCTTGGAAATTGGATGCAATGTTCTTAACAGTTGGTTTAAATTTATTGTATGTATAACATGTTTGATTTTGTGTCTATTTTATAGTAATTTTTTTCTCAACTTTGAATTAAAGTTAAAACTAAGGTTTTCCTTTGATTGGTATGATTAAATGGTGGGATATGGCTCACTTTGTTTTTCTACTTCGACGTTGACGTTATAATTCCTTATATAATACACGAAACTTTAAAAAGATAAATATTTCAATTGTATAACGTGTATATATTCCACCACATGGTTAAACACACAAGAAACACATGTTTTACACATATCTTATAGTAATGGAAGAAAGTTTTTGAATTCCTTGTGCTTGGCTAAGTGGGTGGCATCTACCTGTATATAAAGCGCTGAGTTTCATCTGATAAGTCTGTACACACATCTGAGGGAATGGTTAATAAAGTGCTGCTTTTGAACCCTTATAAATCTGCTCTATTACATTGTAGTCCCATCCAGTTTATATTTCTTATAATTACAACATTACAATTACAACACGTTATAAAGTTTATATTTCTTACAAATTACAACACTACAATTACAATGCCCCTAAAGAGATAAAAAGGCCCCAAAAGAGGTCCATGCCCCTTAAGAGGCACATGTCTTAAAAAAGACAAAAGCTCTAAAAGAGACCTATGCCTTTGAGGAGGTGCAAGTCATGGCAAACACAAAAACCACTAGAAGTGGCACATGCCCAAAAATATTATCTTAGAAATAAATCTAAGAAGTTGGTCTGGTGGTCAAGAAGATTTATTCTCTTCATCGATTTTCTAGGTTCGAACTTTGGAGTCACCTATCATATTTGTGACTTATCTTAGAATATTAAGTTTGTAAGGTATTCAATGAGCATCGATGATTCGTCGAGATGCGTACAAGCTGACTTGGACACCCGATCATCAAAGAAAAAAAAATTACCTTAGAAATAGCATATGTGCCAAAGTGACATATAAAATTATTGAAATTTTTATAAATTTTGCATAAACAAGAAAAATATGGAATCGTGAAAAAATGATCGATGATAATATATTCTTGTTTGCGGTAGCTACCCAAATTATGAATAGTGATTATGAACCACATTAAGTCATTGAGTGTAGATATATAAAGACATGATTGGCCTAAATAGGAAAAAAAAAACAATTCATGCACAATTGACTTCTCTAAAAAATTATAAAAGTATTTAGATTTGTAGTTTAGGCGCCTAAAGACATAAAACTTGTGAGATACGAATGGGTATTCACAAAAATATAATGTTAAAAATGAGATTGTTAGACATAAGATCAAACTCGTGGCTAAGGTTCCTAAAATATTGAATTTAATTTTAAAAATTATGATTATATTTTAAAAAAATAAACTATAAAAATATTTAAATATATAAATAGTAAAAATAATAAATTTAAAAAATATTACTTTGTATTTAGAGAATGTCACAACCAACATTATTGGATAAATACACCCATGATGAAGGGGTGTGAGAAGTGGAAACTGCCTTTGGCAGTTTCTCACGAACCGTTCCCATATAAAAGGAAGGTTTTTTCTTTTAGAAAAGGTTACTCACTAAAACTCACCAAAACGCAAAGGAAAAGTACGCTCTCTCTCTCTAGAATTTGGAAAAGAGAAATACACTTCGTAGTTTTCTTCCAGATTAACTTTATTGCTTCAGAGATAAGGAAAAGAGGTATTTATGCTGTGTTAATTCATTGTAGTTCATTTATATATAAATGTGATTGCAATGGTGACTATGATCTTATGATTATGTTAGGATATATGTTATTCTATGTTATTTCCAACATTGGTATCAGAGCCGTGGTTCATATTATTTTAAATTCATACTGTTAATGTTGAAGCATGTTATTGGTTTGTCAAATGCAGTTCTGAATTTTTCAAATTTTGTACGTAAAAAGTTGTCATTTTGGTAATGATAATTAAACCATTAAATTCCTTATGAAATTATGAAGAAAATGGTTTTTGAATCATAAAAAATGGAGTTAAAATGACTTAGATATGCCTCTTGAAGTTTCGGGTTTCGTATGGGTTGATTTCCGGGTCGGGTACCCAATTGCAGACTCGGACAGAGGTTGAAGACGACAAGAACCGACATGTCGTTTTTCCTGTTTGACTTTTTTTTTTTTGAAAAAAATTCAAATAGGCGTGGGTGGTGAGACTTGAACCCAAGTCTCCATGATTGAAGCCCAATACCCTAACCACTGGGCTAATTTTGTTTTTGTGTTAACTACATTCACAAACCCAATATATTCCTATCCGGCCCAACCCATAACCAAAATAAAAAATTGGGCCGAAAACTAGTCTCTGAAAGAGAAGGTAAGTTAGTTTTATGACCTCTCAGGTACCACCCAATCGATTTCGCGCCTCGGTTCCATCTATGCAACCTCTCCAAACCCTAGAGCCCAAACCCGTGGCCTCAGATAAAAGTTCGCGTCAACTATGTTCGTCGGTGGTCGATGATTTGGTCTTGACCCATAGAGAAAAAGATTTGCCAGTGAAGCCCCGCTCGGCCGAACCCTCATTAGATCAAGGTGTCCAAGCGACAGAAAGCCCATCCCAACAAGAACCACCCATCTTAGCCATCCCACCTCACCTCCAGTCAACCATCCCTACACCAAACACATTCAGCTCGGCTCACCCTCGCGGGTCGAACGGCCACCCACATCAAACCACTCGCTCGAGTCCATCCATCTCGACAGACTGAGCAAGTACCAAACAACCCCCCTGACTATCCATGTAGGGCGAAACACTCGATCAGTTACAATGGGAGTCATCCAACCGGAGGAAATGAACGGTGATCCAAGCTACCAGGCGATACATGAAGGAATGATCCACTAGACAACACCACGCGGAATGACCCAACAAAATTTGCCGAATGTAATGGCCGACCGAATCAAACGGGATGACCTCGTGGTATCACCCTCCCCCATGAAACAGATTATGGCCAAGAGGCTAGCTGATGTAGAGGCAGTGATGAGGCGCATACCAGGGATGTCGATCCCCACTAATAAGAGCAGGCCCCACTGCTACGCCGATTCGCCTTTTGTAAATGTGATCGCCTTAGTCGACATGCCCCACAAATTTACCATCCATGGCATAAAGCCCTATGATGGCACGACCGACCCAGATGATCACATAGCCTCGTACAAGCAGAGAATGTTCACTGTTTCGATACCCCAAGCGCTGAGGGAAGCTTGCATGTGTAAGAGTTTCGGTTCAAGCTTGTCAGATCCAGCACTTCAGTGGTACACAAATCTCCCGAACGATTCCATCGACTCATTCGCACAGCTCACCGACACCTTTGTAGAGCAGTTCGCTAGTAGCAAAAAACTCGAGAAACTATCGGCTGACCTATACAGAGTATACCAAAGAAGGGGGAACCACTAAGAAAGTATGTCGGTAGATTCAATAAGGGGAAAATTTCCATCCCTTCTTGTAACCCCGAGACAGCCGTAGATGCCTTCAGGAAGGGTCTCCTCCCGGATGGAGAGTTATACAAAGAGCTGATGAAGCTTGGCTGCACCACGATGGAGAACGCCTTGGCCAGAGCAGTGATTCAGATAAGGTGGGAAGAAGATGAGATGAATCGGACAGTACACGCTAGGTATGACCCAAGGCGGAATGATAGAAGGCTAGAATTTAAGTCAATTGAACATATCACCAGCCCCTTCCTTGTAACCAAAACAGAGTAAGAAAACCATATGACTGTTAGCCACCTAGAGTCGACAACAGACAGGTCGGACCGAGCAGATACAGAATACCAGAATACAACTTCAACGTTGAACCAGCCCAAGTGGTGACGATTATGAAAGGAATGAGATCTAATGTTAAGTGGCCAAGCAAGCTCAATGCCGAAGCAAGGAGAGACACGACCAAGTGGTGCTAGTTCCACGGCGACCATGGACATGACACACCAAACTGTATTGCCCTGCGTTTGGAGGTCGCCACATTATTGAAAATGGGACACCTCCGAGATTTGCTGACAGATAAAGGGAAACACACCATCAACCAGAAAAGCACTAAAGAAACATCTCCACCCCCACGAGAGCCCACACCAAAAGGATTCTGCTTACTCATCTCTAGGGGGTCAGTTACTCATCAGCTAAATGATACGCTAGGGCCAGCAGCCACCATGAGATCCAATCCATCCACCTGGTTTCTCAGTCAGACTCCCATTAGGTAATTCAGTTTGAAGACGATGAGCTAATCACCCTGGCCGCCCCTTATCATGATGCTCTAATCGTCCATCTTCAGATCGCCAAAATCCTTGTTAAGAGGGTATTTACAGACGGGGGGTCATCAACGAACATCATGTTCCTTGCAGCAGTGAAGGCTATGGGTTTGGAAGAAAAAAACATCAACAGAAGGCATACCCTACTGGTTGGTTTTAGTTCTGAGCAAAAGTACATCATCGGAGAGATCGTCCTTCCTATCTATGCTAGTGGAGTAACAAATAGACTGCCTTCCTAGTGATCGACGCCCTTCACCCTACAATGTCATCTTGGGTTGACCATGGATCCACGACATGCGAGCAGTTCCATCCACTTTCCACCAAACAATTAGGTTTCCTACCAAATGGGGAGTACGAGAAATCAAGGGCAACCCGAAAGCTTCCAGAGATTGTTATAAGAATGCCTTCAAGGGCAAGGGTAACACTCATAGCAATTACAATCCCATCCAACCCCTCCGATCGAGCCAGATCAACCATTTATGGAAGAGTTAGGTAAAATGTAGATGCACCCGAATGATCTTGAGAGAAAGACATAGATAAGTTCCCGCCTAGGGCCCGAAACAAGAGAGAAGCTGATAGAATTCCTCAGACATAATCAAAACTGTTTCGCCTGGTCTCACGCCGACATGACAGGAATAAGTCTAGAGGCCATGGTCCACCACCTCAAAGTAGATCCGGATCACCAACCAGTGAAGTAGAAGAAGAGGAAATTTGCACCAAAGTGTAACCGGATCATCAATGAAGAGGTTGAAAAGCTATTGAGCAACGATATGATCAGAGAGGTCTACTACCCAGAATGGCTGGCAAACATCGTGGTTGTAAAGAAAAAGAATAGAAAGTGGAGAGTCTGCATCGACTTCACGGATTTAAACAAAGCATGCCCTAAGGATTCCTTCCCGCATATCAATATGATGGTTGATGCGACTGTAAGCCACAAGCTCCTTAGTTTCATGGATGCTTTCTCAGGTTACAACCAAATCTTGATGCACCCGGATGACTAAGAGAAGACAGCCTTCATCACGGAGAGGGGAACCTATTGCTACAAAGTGATGCCATTCGGTCTGAAGAACGCCAGGGCTACCTATCAGCGGCTAGTCAACAGGATGTTTGCCAAACACCTCGAGGACACTATAGAGGTTTACATCGACAACATGCTCGTTAAGTCCCTAATAGTTGAACAGCACCTTGACCACCTTAGCTAGACGCTCGTCGTCCTAAGGAAGTATAACATAAAGTTGAATCCTGCCAAATGCTCATTCGGCGTCTTGTCAGGTAAATTCTTGGGCTATATGGTAACTCAGCGAGGGATAGAAGCCAGCCTCGACCAAATCAGAGCGATCCTTAGTATATCATCCCCAACTTGCATAAAAGACATCCAGCACCTTGCAGGACGAGTAGCTGCCTTGAGCCGTTTTATCTCCAGATCCGTCGACAAGTGCCACCTTTTCTTCCATGCACTTAAGAAGTCCAACAAGTTCGAGTGGACCCCCTCTTGCGAAGAAGCCTTACAACAATTGAAAAGGTACCTGACCTCCCCTCCGCTTCTTTCCAAGCTTGTGGATGGGGAAAAGCTTTACACCTATTTGGCGGTCTCAAAGACAGCAATATCAGCAATGTTAGTTCAGGAAGAGGATACGAAGCAGCTACCGGTCTACAATGTAAGCAAGAGACTCCTCGAAGCAGAAACACGATACAGTCAGCTGGAGAAATTGGTCCTCGCACTAATCCATGCGTCCAGGAAGCTCAGGCCGTACTTTCAGTGCCACTCTATAGTCGTACTCACCTCCTTCCCACTCAAGAAGATACTGCACAAACCAGAGCTATTAGGCCGACTCACACAATGGACATTGGAGCTTAGTAAGTTCGACATATCATACCAGCCTCGCACTACCGTTAAGTCCCAAGCATTGGCAGACTTCATTGCTGATTTCACCCCGAGCACAACCATGCGAGCAGAGGAAGAAATATTATGCATGGACAGTGGATCATCCTCCAAGTGGACTCTTTCAGTGGATGGATCAAGTAACGTGAATGGAAACAGACTCCGGTTAGTACTGACTACACTAGAAGGAGACGTCATCCAGCGGGCAATACGGTGTGGGTTCAAGTGCACAAATAACGAAGCTAAATATGAGGCTCTCATCGTTTGAGTCTCCCTAGCCAAAGAAATAGGAACGAAGAGACTGAAAGTGAAGTCCGACTCCCAGCTCACAGTCAACCAGTCGCAAGGTACTTACCAGGCATGCAACTCGAAGATGACGACATACTTGAACCTGGTCAAAGAACTACAGGCCCAATTCGAAGAGTTCTCCATCGCCCAGGTCCCAAGAGTGGATAACTCTCACGTTGACAGCCTTGCCAACCTCGGCTCAACACTCCAATGTTCTTCCTAGTCATCCATCCCTCTGTTATTCCTGCAATGGCCAGCCAACTGGAAGGAGCAACCACCAAACAAGTCGCCTAAGGAACCAATAGATATTGAGCTAGTCGATTACTGGATGACCCTGATAGTGAAGTACTTAGAGCACAACGAACTCCCAGTTGACAAGAGCGAAGCACGCCGACTGAAAGCAAGAGTTGCCAGATTCACCATCTATGAGGGCCAACTCCTCAGGAAATCATTCTCAAGTCCCTATCTCAAGTGCACCAACCTAGAGGACGCCGAATGTGTTCTTGCCGAACTCCATGAAGGTGAATGTGGAAACCATACTGGGGGACACAGCCTTGCACACCGGGTGATCACCGCTGGATACTATTGGCCAACCATACGCACTGATTGGGCTCTTTATGTTAAAAAGTGCGACAGTTGTCAAAGATTCGCTCATGTCTCACACCTCCCACCCGAGCGACTCCACTCCATCCTCACATCTTGGCCCTTCATGAAGTGGGGAATGGATATAATGGGGAAATTACCGACCGCACCTGGGTAATGAGTCTTCATATTAGTTGTGACGGATTACTTCACTAAGTGGATCAAAGTCGAAGCTTTCGCACAAGTCAGGGATAGAGAGGTAAAAGCTTTTATCTAAAAACATGTCATTTGTAGTTTCAGGATACTAAAGGAAATCGTCACCGACAATGGATCCTAGTTTATCAGTTCAGGCTTCAGGGATTTCTGCGACATGTGGGGGATCAAGCTTAGCTTCTCCACCCCCCGCAACCCCCAATCCAACGGCTAGGCCGAGTCATCAAATAAAACCATCATGCAGACCCTGAAAAAGCAATTGCAAAAAGCGAAGGGTGTTTGGGCAGATGAGCTACCTGGAGTCCTTTGGTCCTATCGAACTACAACTCGCTCGTTAACAGGCGAAACCCCATTCTCCCTCGTATACGGTTTTGAAGTAGTCATTGATAAGAGTGTAATTTATATATTTTTATTCCTTCCATATTATGTTTTTTGTCATGTTTTATGCCTATTTGAGTTGATTAGAGTTTATTTTTTGAGTTTGGCATAGTTGGATAGACTTTAGGAAATAAGTGATAAAAGATTAGGAAATTCCATATTTTTGTTATTCTGACCAGTGCTATGTTTTTCAGGTTTTTCATGGAGTCAGAGTTTTCGATTGCAACAGTGTTCTTCAGAAAATATAAAGTTGACAAATCAAGCTTTCCAGAAAGGTATTATGGGTGAGAATCCGAGTTCGTTTGGGTCTTCATTAGTTGTTGCAAAACCGGACCTGGAATCCTAGTCGTGGAAGGATTTCCTGGCTGAGTATTGAATCTTCGAACAGGCCTAACTGGAGCGTCAAATATCGAAAGCGGGTGATTCAAAAGCCCAGATTCATCTACACATCCGGGACTACAATGTTTATGAAGTGACTGAGCCTAGAAAAGATCTTTTACATTGCGAGAATCCTGGTGCAAGCTGGAGACAAATTCTGGAATCCATATCTGATAAGATTTTGTCAAATCTGGAAGTCTATATTTTAGGAAACGTCTAGGAAAGATTTTCCATGATTCCTGGGGTAGAATTAGGAGAAAAACATGTTATTTATTCATGGGCTATTAGGTTAAATGGGGGAGAAGAGAGACAGCAGTAGTTTTTAGTTTTTTTTTTTTGTTTTCTTTTACTTTCTACGTCAAGATGTGAGGCTGATCTTTCTTCTTCAGTTCAAGGGGATTTTGAAGCCTAAATTCATGTCATTGGTGTAGCCTAACTTCAGTAACATTGTTCTTAATCTTGTTTTTATTGGAATTGTTTATGTTATTCTGTTTTAATTGTTTATAATTTTCTGTTTGGGTGATTTAGTAATGGCCTGCTGAATTATTTCATCAGAATTTTATCTGTTAGAATTAGGAATTGTGATCCGTAATTGTCCTTTTTCTATTCAAAGAGTGACACATGATGATAGCAGATTATGGACAAGTTTTCGGTCTATTGTCTTGAATAACATAACCTAAGTTAAATAATCCGAGCTTGCGTGATTGTTGCTTAGATTGATCTATTCTCCTAATTCTTAAGGCTGCCATTGAATTAAATTTAGAGAGCTTGTTCTAGGTTGTTCAAGGGTTAGTATCTAATCGAAGAGCTTGTTTCAGTAGTGACAAACTAAGGGAGAATTCGGGTAACAAAGCTTGTTGTTTCCTAGGGTCAGTAGTTCCATAATAACGAGATAGAATAGTGTTACGGTTAGTTCATGTCCAATGCATGTTTAGGTGGATCTTGAACCGAGAACTGATTGTTTTTAACTTGATATCTTATTCCATTAGAGATTTCTCTGTTTTACTTTAGTTTGCCTTGACTACAACCCCTTTTTCATTACTATTGTCATGTTTACTGTTTAGCGTTTTATTTTATTTTTCTGTTGTTTTCATTGTTTTAGAACATAGGAATTAATCGAACCATTTCCTGTGGGATCGACCATTGCTTACCCTTTATGCAATTCAGTAGTTAGGTTAGGAAGGTTATTAATTTGGAGCATTCGGCACGCTACCAGTCATCCCAGCCAAAGTATCAGTTTCATCCAGCAGGCTCCAATGGGCGGATGAGGAAATCAATAGTCGGAACCTTTGCCAGAACTTGGACACTGTGGATGAGCTCCGCGAGCAGGCAAGCATCTGCAATGTTATCTACCAGCAACAGGCCGCCCGACACTATAACCGCAACGTCAGGATTAGAACTTTCAAAATCAACAATGGGGTCCTCCACAAGGTCTTTCAAAACACTAGGAAGATCAATTATGGCAAACTCGGGCCCACTTGGGAGGGTCCTTACAAGATAATCAAAGAAGCGGGGAAGGGTGCCTACCGACTCCAGACTCCGAAAGGCAAAGACATCAACAACAGTTGGAATGCAGTCCACCTCAAACGCTACTACTTTTAGGTGAACTCATTCGTTTAAATGTTTGTTTCTTTTGTTTTTATTTTTAAAGGGATGAGTGGGCCTATCTACCCCCTCATAGACAGTCGGCCTTATGACCCCAATTTAATGAAGTATTGTTCAGAATTTCATATCTTTGGATCGACCTTACTCGATCAAATTATTTTTACACATTCGGATAGACTCGATCCACGGATTTACACCTTCGGATTGACCCTGCGCAATCCACGGAATTACACCTTCGGATCGACCTTGCCCGATCCACAGATTCACACCTTCGGATCGACCTTGCTCAATTCACGGATTCACACATTCGGATTGACCTGCTCGATCCACAGAATTACACCTTCGGATCGTCCTTACTTGATCCACGAAATCACACCTTCGGATCGGCCTGCTCGATCCACGGATTTAGACCGTCGACCAGCCTTGTCCGGTTCATAAAGCTACCCATCCAGACAACCAGACCGAATGAAGGGTTCTTACACCTCAAAAATAGATAAGTCATCGATCCAGCCTAGTAGAGAGTCTACGCGACTCAGCCACTGGACCGCACCAAAGTCACAACACAAGCATAAGAGTTCAACTCCCAGTGCATCTACGAACAAAGAAGCAATCAACGACTCATTCACCCATCAGGAAAACATCAATAACAGAACAACATGTTTTAACATATAAAAAGCCTCAGGCGGCTTAGTTCAGAAATACAATAAAAAGCACACACGCCAAGAAAGGGCATCGCAAGCCCCAAAATACACGAGCAAACAGAAATAAAGCTAAGTGTCGTCGATGCGAGTCATCTCTCCCATCTCCAACTCGGTCACCCCATCGCTAGCATTAGTACCCGTCCCTCCAGCCAGGTCATTCACATCCCCAGTAACCGATGGTCCCAGTTGACTAGCAAAATCGAGCATCTACTCATCAATCTGCTCCTCCGTATGCTCAGCTCCCTCCTCCAGCATCTCTTGCATGAGCTGGATGTCCTCATTCGGATTCTAGTGGGAAGTGTTCCCGGCTTTATACTGAGCATGAGCTCCCCCTGGGCCCTAATGATGGCATCATCAGCAATGGTGAGGCACTGCTCCTTGAGGGACTCAATCTTTGCTGTCTTCTCGGCTAACTCTCTCTTCAGCCTCTCCAACTCTCCCTCGGCTACTTTCAGACGCTGTTGACTCTCCTGCTCGGCCTTTTGGGTTGCTGCCTACCTTTGGCGCAAACTGGTGTTCGCCTTGGACACATCTTGTATCTTCTTCTCCTGCGCCACTACGGACTTTCACAGATGCAGACTACTAGTGAACGCCTGCACAGCAAAACATTGTCATCAGTACAAACCATGATGAACAAGATAAAATAGTACTGCCATACTTGAAAAGCGCGAGATACTCCCCAGTCAACCCTCATCAAGTTTAAACGGGTCTCATCCGTCGGGAACAGGAAAGAGTCAGCCAACTTGCTCATAGAAGCTGTGTCAGTGTAGGTTAACGCGGAAGTCAGAATATGGAAGGTAATCGTCTCAGTCTCTTCATCCAAGATCGCTGTCTGGGATGAACCGGCTTCGACGACGGGCTGACGGCTCGGCGGTGTCGCCACTACATCCTCCGCTTTCCTATCCTCTCTGGCCGAGCATTCCCTTTTTCTCTTCTTGCGACGTCGAGCGATGGACTCACTCGCACTTGGGATGGTCAGCTTCTTCATTAGTGTCTCTGCAAGCGCAAACTCTCCAATGGTTAGTGGGTTTAGCCGGGACTCACCATAAATAGTATGATTGCAGTATCGAGTCAGAAGCACATCTCAAGTCTGCTTCAACGAAGGGACAGGAATATCTCGTTGAATCGCCTTTATTTCCTAGAGATGGCTGGCCCTGAGGTTGGCCTCTACTAATACTATTCGCCAATCCCTCTACGCCTTCAGAATGGCTAGCACCTTTTGGGTCTGCACGTCCAAACCGTCTCCGCTCTGCTCGGCCTGGTTGTACTCAAGCTCTGCAAGCAAAAGACACAATAAGATTTAGTAATCAAAGTATAAAAAAAGACAAAGGTTCTCACCAGTGGCTCGCCAACTGCTCGGAATATTGCCCTGACCTCTCTCCCAAAGACAGCCTAACCCTGCACAAAGAAGTACCGATCTTTCTAGTTCTTGTCATTGGAATGGAGGTCGGTCACCAGGTGAGACCGATCATGCCTAAGGTTAATCAGATATCAACCCTTCTCTTTGTCGTTCTCCTTCAGAAAATACGAGTACAACAGCTCGTGCAACCCAAACATCACCTGGTTCCGCACACAGAGATTTTCCCGGGCCATAAGTAACCTCCAACCGTTCGGCATGATCTGCGATGGGGCAATCATGAAGTAGTTCAACACCTCCCAGACGAGGTAAGGAATAGGAAACCTTAGCCCATCATGAAACCACTTCTCATAAACACTAACCCAACTTTTTACCTCCCAATCAACCCGCTCGTATGACCATAGCGCCCGGATCTCCATCGAACCCGGAATGTGATACATAGTCTGGATTCGCCACATGTCGCTATCCTTGAGCACGGGCGGATAATCCCTAACCATGATCCCACTACCTTGTTGGCTTGGCTCCTCCTCAGAGTTACCGTTAGACGAGGGTGAACTACCAACACCTTCGGAGTCTTCCCCACTTTCCTCATGCCTGCCCGAACCACTCGGACCAGTAGCACTAGTCCCAGGGGCAGCTACAGTAACATTGGTCGATACACCCATCGGAACAGAGCCTTCGGGCATCATCACTATGGTCGGGGCACGTTCATACTCATTCCCAACATCTGCCCCAACCTCGCTCGGATTACTAGATTCCAAATCTGACATCTTGGCCCGTCCGACCTACTCGACCAACTAGTTGTTCTCAATAACTTAACCTTCCAAAATCCTAAGTGTCGGACCAACACTTGCCCTGTACATCCGACCGAACAGCAAAACAAAGAACCCCAGTTATTGCTCACCCTTCAGCACCGACCGACTTATCCCAACTAACTACCTATTTAACTTAAGAGACCTTAGAACACAGATCGTCCCTCCCTACCGACCGACCGACCGACTGAGTCGAAGACTCATCACTACCCTCGCTCGTCCTAAGTGACTGACCAATGCTCTAGCTCACCGTTCCCGTGAGTTTACTCACCCTGAGTCACCAACCCACCAATTCAAACACTAAAGCCGCCCACTCGGTTTGGACGACCGACCCTAATTCAAGTCCACTTCGCACGACCCTCTTCCACTCGGTCGGATGGACCGGATGACCTACCTATCCACTCAACCCGAGACCAACCTCACTTGATTTGGTCAGGCAGACCGACCGAGCCGAGTCAAAACAACACTTAGATATTTTTGTCTCCTCGGTTCTGTCCAAAACATTTGAAAATACCCAGAAATGGACCAAATCACCGGAAACCCACTAGAAAATTCAAAAATTCACGCCTATTTCTAAAAATCTATAATCTAAACCCCTCAAAGCCCACTCGACATCCCCCGAAACGTCAAAAAGTCTCAGCCTCTCTCCCAAAACCTCAACAAATCTCAACCCCTCCCAAAACCTCAGCAAAAACAAACAAACAAGCAAAACAAACGAAAGTTCAACCTAAAGGAATAGTGTTTACCGTAAACGATCCTGGAAACTGCAGAAGGAAACCATTGCTGCTCAAGAAATTGGAACAAAAAAAGAAGAAAAGAAAAGGAAAGAAATATTTTTTTTTTTTTTTGCAAAAAATGGAGGAAAAACGTGAATGGGAGACGAACAGTCTACCCCTCATTTTTCTAAGGGAAATCTAGGGAAGCAGACACGTGGCAACCCACGATTAGCCAACGGTTAGAGCAACTCTTCGTTTTCCCTCCTCCAAAACGATGGGCTGATAGCCGTCGTACAAGTGGCAGGCATCCACGACACCTAGGAAATCGCAACATCGTACAGAAGCCATGTTCAACTGCCCTGCCTTCCTAGCCAACTCAGTACGCGACTGCTTGAGTGGACCCAACAGGTTCCCATGTTTCACTGGTCCGAGAGATTCTCCTAACCGGTCGGATGGCTGGGAGAGATCTAGCTCATGTTCACACTCGAGACGATCAAGCCAAGAGGCCTTGCCTATTTGGTCTTTTGTAGCGGATGAGTAGGCAAAGTTTGCTCATTTTGTTGTCCCTCTAGGATCCAGTAGAGAGCCCCGTGGTATCACAAGTGCACGTCATACGATCCAGCAAGCCGGCCAAGTCCATTTCATCCATTTGATCACCCGAGTACCCCGACCGAACGAACCTTCAGTTTAAGGTCGCCTTTAACTCACTCGACCCGGCATACCGAGCCGATGCCTTTGTCATGGGATGCTAGCTCATTTCTTTAGTCGACAGGACACACCGAATGAACACATGAGCCCCAGAAGTCTCGTTCTCAGTCTCTTCGGCCCTTCACACCTACCGGGCACACCCTGTTGGGATGACTGCATATTCTGGATCGGTAGTGGATACCGAGCGACCCTTGACTATGAATCACCCGCATCAAGTTAGTCAGCTACACCGACAATCGGTCGCCCGGGTAGGGCGACCGAATTCGTCTCTTTCACTTCCTACTCTTTGACTTAAGAAAACCTTAACTTAGAGAGTAGGGGGTAAACTGTTATGGCCTAAAATCGTCCCTGGCCTAAATAGGAAAACGAGTCTAACAATGAGGAAAAGACCAGGCCCAATCCCGATACGGCCCAATCCAAAACTCACCAGATTAGGCCCATTTGATACGAAGTACAGTCGGCCCAAACCGTTTGGACACAAGCCTTATAGTCCCAGTTCACTTCCTGGATCTATGAACGAATCGAGAGCTTGTGGTCACCCACATATCACGTTCCTATCCGAGCACAGGTAAAGTAGCCCACTACAACCCCAACTCCTCCAAGGTCCATGTCAGAGTCATACCTGGACTCCTCTTCATGCCGGGATAATGGGACCAGAGGATTTATCCCGAGAGGGAACGGATTACTACGAGAACTCCCAATCCCACCAGGATTGGGAGACTAGACAATCACTATTTAAATAGAGGCTAGCCCTCTCACAAGGTATATTACACTACACCTACAGGCCCCGGAGTTCTAACTTGAGAACTTCACATCATAGCCATAGTCACAGTCCCCGACCAGACTTCTGGTAACCTCTCTACTCCCTAACCCTCACTAAATCAGCATTTTAGCCTTGTTGACTTGAGCGTCGGAGTGCCTACGGCAAACACCAGCCCAGTGTTTTCCATTGCTTCACGTTTGTTTATTTACGTTTGCAGGTACAGCAGATCGCTAGTGGCCTCAACCTCACGGGATCAGACCCTCTTTCTGTACAGGTAGATTTTTACGTCTACAGTAATCTTACTAATATTTTAATTTAATAATTACTAATAATAAGATAATCAATATTTAAATATAAACTTTCAAGAGTAAAATAGAAATATGAAGGTAATATTGGATTCTTTATTCAAATTTCAAATCCAGCAAACAAACAAGGTAATAGAGACTCCAATACCCATTCCGTTATCAAATCTTTAAATCAAACAAGAGTCCTAAGCCCAAAAAACTTGCGCTTAAACACCATCACTCCACCAGTATCCTTAAGCCCAAGCCTAAGTCTAAGCCTAGGCCCAGGCCTTGGCCCAGGATCAAGCTCAAGACAAAATCATTGCCACCATGCCACAAAAGGAAAACAATAATAGTGATTACTTACTCACCCTCTCTGCGCGCCTTCAAAACGGATAAAGTCCCTCCTGTATCACTCTCTTTCTCCGAGCACCAAAGCCACTGAAGAAGAAGAAGAAGAACCAAACGGTCCAAAAATGTTACTGAATCCTAGTGGCCTCCATTCGAGGCGCTACTATCCACACTCTTCTCATTTCTCACTCTCCTCTCGCTGCAAGCTCTCTCTGTCTCCAAGTTGCCCTTGCTTCATCAATTCCAAAAAATCTTCCAAATTCCGCTTCCTATCTCTGCTTTTATCTCCAAGAAACTACACTGGGAGGTTTATTGTTAAAGCTTTGGCGCAAGAACCTCAAGTTTCGGATTCTGAGACGCTCACCGCGGATGCGCCGCCCTCTTTTCCTCAACCGGTGTCTGTCAAAATCCCCTACGGTGACAGACATGTTAGTTTTCTTCTCATTTGTACTTAATATTTATTTTTATTGATTTATTGATTTATTTATTTTTGGTGTTGTATTAGAGATAGACATGCCATTGTACATTCGTATGTATGTATAGCACAATTGATGCTTTCACATATTTTATTGGATTCAAATTTGGTTATAAGGACTTCTGAGCGGTGATAGAGATGATAGGAGAAGAGTAGAGTACATTCTTTATGTGACAAAGCTAATTTCAGAGATTCTTTATGGGCTTTAGTATCTTCTAAGTTCCGGGATGTCACTTCTTTCTTCATTTATTATGGTTGGGAAGGGGCAATTTTTTTATTTACCTTTTTAAATATAGGACCCTCTTATTTGTCCTAGTTTGTTGTTTTTGAGTTTTCTTGACCTTTTTAGTATAGTCTACTTGCAGATAGCGTGTTCACCTTTTTCTAAATCCTTTTTATTAATATATAAATCAGTTTCTTATAATGTAAGGTTCGGAATTTTGGAGAGGGAAAAATATTGTTGATAATTGAACTTTATGGTAGTGATTGAATAAGGAATTAAAAAAAATCAAGAGTTTCTTCACAAATTGCATTGAACAATTTTAATGTGTTAATGTAGAGAGCTTTGCTTTCTAAAGTGTTCTTCCCTTAAAGGCGAGAAATTAAGCTTTGAAATAAAATTTTGGGTTGCAAATTGGGGTTGTTCAATTATCTTTGAAATTGTATAGATTTACTGAATACCGTTATTGCTCCACAAGCAGTTTTTTTGACAGGAAATATTTCCTTGGAAACCCTTGCTTGTAACTAAAAAGAGAACTTTGTTTGATATTAGGTTCCATTCTTTACTAGAAGGTATATTATCATGAAATTTAGGTGTATTAGCTGTGTTTCTTCAACTAGTTTATGGAAGGCATGCCGTATTATGATGCTAAGTAATCTTCTTATGGGCAACACTCTTCTCTGTAAAAGTTTCATGTGAAGGCAAATAGAAGCTCAATAGTCTTTTAACCTTTTGTTTTCTGAATGACACAACCCTTGTAAGAAGATGTGCCAAATAGGCCCTTGACTCTTTTTTTTTTTTTTTTTTTTCCTTTTCTTTGTCTGTCTCTCTTTTTTGTTTTTACTTACAAGAAATGGAGTCTTGGTTTTCAATTCAGTGACTTTTTTCTGCTTTTAGAGAGTGCCATACATGCTTCTATTTTTGGTGAGAGGTGTACTAAAAATTGCTTCTTTGTAATTATGTAATTTTTTTTCTTTGTAGATTTTGGTTGAGACAGGTAATATGGGGAGACAAGCTAGTGCTGCTGTTACAGTGACAGATGGTGAAACTGTAAGTAATCACTTGCTCACAACGATTTACATAGTGTTCATATCTCATTTAAAGTTTTGAATTTTAAGTGCAAGTTTCTTAAACGACCTTTACAATTCATGCTTAAAAAGAATTAATGCTTGTAGATTGTCTTCACTTCTGTTTGTTTGGCGGATATTCCAAGTGAGCCTTCCGATTTTTTTCCTCTCTATGTAAATTATCAAGAGCGTTTTTCTGCAGCTGGTCGGACCAGGTGCATCTTGCTATGTTTGATCGATTTTTTTTTTATTTAAATTTAATCTCATTATTTTCTTGAAAAGGCCTAACTTTTTTTGCTTAATATCTGAAATTGCATCAGTGGAGGCTTTTTTAAACGAGAAGGGAGGACAAAGGATCATGAGGTGCAGGCTACTGCCTATTTCGTTTCTCTGATTTCAACTTGCAGTCAAAAACCGCTGGGTTATTTTGTAAAGCTTGAAGGATTCATTTCCATTTTACCAAGTTTTAATGCTTAAAATAATAATAATAATAATAAAAAAATAATAACTAGAAGAATAAACAACAGTTGTTACTCGAAAAAGGAAAAACAAAAAAGAATAAAAGAAAGAACTTTTCCATTTTATATGAAAACATATTTTTTTTTTTTTTTTTGAAGTTAGTATTGCTGCATCAATCACTTAGAGGTGAGCAATGTCCCATCAAACAGCTATATCTCCACAGTTCCGCATGCACAAGTATAGATAGGCATCATATATTGTTTTATATTCTTGACCTTACCTAGGAAGAATTCAAATATAGCAAACTTTCCAAATTCTGTAAAAACATGTTGTACGTTTAGTATTCAAATCTTTAACATCATTTCATGAGTTCTTATTATTGATAACTGTCAATCAAAACAACTGACGTAGCCTCTTAATATGATTCATCACCCAGAAGTTAGACATAATTTTTTGTGCTCTTATGACAATTATCATTTAGAAGATAACCTGCTGAATTTATAAAATAACCATTATTGAATGTTGATCAAAATGTGTATTGCATTAAACAATTGCACATCGTATGTGTAGACATAGTTTTCTTCTTTTGCATTGAAGTGGCTGCATATGCAGATATATATGGTGTGTTTTTAAGGTATTATGCGGCATTGTTGGCCTCTTTGTTGAGTTCTGTTTCTGCTTTCAAAAGCAAGTGCCACTGGCAATCTCTCTCTTGTTTTTTTATCTTTTGTTGAAAGTACTAGCAGTTCCTCTAGATATTAGTTTCTATTGCTTTCTAATTTTATTTATTTATATTAGTTGGTCATCATTGATGAGGGAGTATTCCTATATTAAATTTTCAAATTGGAATAAGCCTGGCTAGTATCTGTTAAAGTCTACATGCTTCTATGAAAAAGAAAACATTTTAATAATATGTAAAGAAAACTGTTGGATATCATAGTATTTTCAAAAATTAATTATATTTTTCCTTGTTAAATTTTTAGTCACTGGAAACCTTTTTACTTTCTGAAAAGAATGTGTCTTATTCTATTACCTGTGCCATTCTTGAACTAATTTGTTAGATAGGATTGTGCAGCTCAAAATGTGCTATAATGACATGAAAAGAAGTCATCTACCATTTAATTATTTGCAGAAATAAATATGGGTATCTTATTCATTATTTGAACTGAATTATTTGTTTATTTGTTTTTTATTATTGTTTTATTTGCCTTCGAGATTTTGTCATTCTCATCTATCAACTTTTGTAATCCTTTTTTTGTGTTGCATGCAGGTCCTTGTTTGTAGATTGATTGATCGGCCCCTACGCCCAACTATGCTTAAGGGCTTTTACCATGAAACTCAAATACTATCATGGGTATGGTCCTCTTGCATTCCTCTCGCAGAATTGTCACTTATAATTTTCCATTTAGTGGTGTTTTTTTTTTTTGGGTTGGGGGTTGGTTTTGAATCATGATATTTGGTGATATTTCAGTAACTATTACAATGAAAATGAAGGTTTGCTCTAAAATTTAATTTTGTATTTTATTGGTATATCATTGATTTATTTAAGTTGTTAACAAGGTGCAAAATCATATGAAAATGGTACTTTGTATGGTTATTATGGATATTGTGTATTTTAAACTATATATTATTAGTGCTGCCAACATTCAAATAATTGTTTAATTTGTTTAACTAGGATTAGAGATTATATGGTTATTTAGGGTCCATTTGTTTTTTTGGTCATAATATTTTTAATGTTTAGAAACGTGTTTGATATTCAAAATTTGTTTCTCCAGTTAAAAAACTATAGAAACTTGAGAAAAACAGAACTTTTTGCGTTTTATAATTTTATTATAGCTCTTTTGGATTGTATATGAAAACTATTTTTGAGAACGTTGCTACAAAATTGCTTTTTTTGAATTTCTGCTCTTGTTTTTGAAAAGGAAAAAAATCTATCTATGAATTAGTTGTCTACAAATAAATTGTACAAAAATAGCATAATATAGGTTAAAAGAATCAAAGATTCAAAAGCAAGTGATGAGAACATTTAAAAGGGTCTTGGTGGCAAAAAAATATGTATTAAAAAGTCTATGCAGTTACTGCTAACTGCCAACTATGATAGATAACGAGATAAGCCATATCTCGGAATTTAGAAGACATTTAGGTCTAGAATTTAAATTTTCCCCATAAACATTGAGCACTGTTGTCCTAGTTTATGATTCATTGATTGTATGGTGCCAATAGTGCTCTTTTGTTGGTACTTTTTTGGAAATCTTTATGCACTAGTAAGTGTGAGTTATTCTGTCCTTATCTTGTTGTCTGCATGCCTGATTTTGGTTAAAAAAATTTACCTTTATGCTTAACAGGTTTTGAGCTATGATGGTCTGCACTCCCCTGACGCTTTGTCAATTACAGCAGCTGGAGTAGCAGTGTGAGAATGATCAAATTTTTTTTTTTTACCTTATTCTCTAGGCAATTTGTAGAAGATTTATGATAGTATTTCAGGCATCTTTTCTGAATTTGTAATCATTGAAATACCACAGTGCTCTTTCGGAAGTGCCACATTCAAAAATAATCGTAGGAGTTCGAGTTGGTCTAGTTGGTGATAAGTTTGTTGTGAATCCAACAACAAAGGAGATGGATGACTCAGAGTTGGACTTGGTTTTGGCTGGCTCTGATGATGCAATATTGATGATAGAGGTGCGCTTTTAATTCTGAATTAAGCTACTGCAATCTTTTTGAAATTGAATTTCCTACTATAGAACAGTTAGCTGCAGATCTTATGTCTTCACTAATGTTCATAAAATAATTTGAATGGGATTGCATGCAATAGCCATGGAAGCCTTATTACTACAATTGAAGTTCATGGTTAGCTGTATGACTGATGAAAACAAGAGTTAATTATTGCTCCTTCAAGTAAATAGAGAAGTCTCTATTTGTTGTAAAATACATTATTCTTTGTAACATGTGACGAGTGTTAACTAAACTTTTTTTTTGTTCCTTCTAGAAAATGACATTCAATGTCAACAGTATGTTTTCACATCTTCATGATTGATGAATTCATAGATGGGAGTTGATTTTTGTTGAGACAATTGCCCTTTGATGATGCAAGTGGCCTTTGGGCATGCTTTGGTGTGACAGTGCCAATGGTTCTGTAGGGGCTGATGTGGCTTGGCTGTGCCCCATGGTGGCATGCTTACTAGGCACATGTCCTACAGTTTGCTTTTTGGTGTTTGTTTGGGCTTTGGTTACTAATGAATATCAGGATTCTTTTATTCTATTTATGCATGAGAATTGCTATGTTGTATTTTGTAAGTTATTATTACTATTTTAAGAATATAGTTCCTTATAAAAAAAAAAAAAAAAAAAATTGTTACTATTTTAAATTACATTTGCAAGCAGACAAGTCTATTGGAATATAGATTAGTGGAAACAAGGTCAAACCTGCAGGGAATGTTGAATTTCAGTAATCTAACGTAAATCTGAATTAATTTAATTACTTATCTAGTTAACCACAATTAATTGTGAATGGAATAAAATTAACTAACTAAGCTACACTTAAGTTCTATGAATTTAAAAGAAATTTAATCACTAAGAAATTATATTAATTCTTAATTTTCTAGTTATTAACTAATTTTTGAAGTTAACATGACAGTTGAGAATCAATCTACAATATATATATTTTTTAATTTTATTTATTTATTTTTATAAGAAATGAAGAAATGGTATTTTTATTTCTTTTATAAGAAACTATTGCACTATATTAAAGAAGAGATTGAATTAAGTGCATCATTGGACTAGAAATCCAGTAAGAAATAAAAAAAACTTAGAAAATGGGAACAATTTTATACAAAGGCAATGACAAAAATATGCTACCTAACGGAATTTGCTCTCCATAAAATGTGAGAGAAAGGGTGAAGTCATGATTTAATCCTGTTTGGTTGCAATTTATTTATTTATAATTAACAGCAACTATGCTTTGGTAATTTGGCTATTTGATTCATAGATGTGCAAAACTTTCTGGGTGCAGGGTTACTGTAATTTCCTTTCGGAAGAAAAATTGATTCAAGCGGTGAAAGTTGGGCAGGTTGTTTTTTCATCTAAGTATGTTGCTTATCTGCTATTTAATTATATCAGGCCGGTTTCTTTTTTGCTTATTAGAAATGAATTATGTGTGATCTCTGCTTGCTCTGTGATGTTTTCATAAGTATGTTTCATTTTATTGCATGCCAGTTGCGATCTTGTATGTAATCTTCTTTGATTTCCAGTACTTCTCATGACAAACTGTTATTTTAATGTTTATTGGGGATGTGCTCCCTGCTAAATAGGCCTGGGAGAGAAAAGATCGTGACTCTCTTTCTAATTCCTGTTTGTAAAGTTTTGCCTTTTCCGTCAGACTTTTGATTTTGTCATTGAAATCACAGAAATCAAGGTTGACATGCTTGTTGATAAATCTAGACATTTGGTTTTAGAAATGGTGTCAATGACCTAGAGGGTCCTTATGCATAATTTTTCATCATATCATATTGCATTGAAGTTCACTTACATTATGAAGCTGATATATTTAATTGTCTTTTGGTTATTCACTATTGTGAAAGCAGTAGGCAATGCTGAATTACATAGTTGGTTTGGTTTTTCTTCAAAACTGTGACTAGATTAAAGACCATAGATACATATTTGAGCCACTAGTTATAACAGTATACAGAGTTTTAAAGTTTTGTCCTCATTTTACATTGGCCAATATTTGGGGCCTGCGTCACAAAATCAGGACTTCTTTATCTGTTATTTGTTTATGTTATTTCTGCCAACTCTATAAGATCTATTGACTTAACTTTATTGATTTACTTTTAAGAGAAAATTAAAATTTTTTGGCCTTTGTTTAATATTAAATATCTTTATTGTTCTAAATTAAAGAGATATTTCAGTTTCTTCAAGATTGTTTTATGGTATCAAAGAATGTGATAACTTGAAGGCTTTGTGACTTCGAGGTCTCTGAAATGGGGCCTTGTATCATTTTATCTTGGAATCCTTTTACACCTTCTTCTATAAAGAAATTGATGGGCTTGATTGAGGCAATGACGCCATCCATGCCTCTACTTGTAGAAATAATTGTAGGAGGATGCCCCTTCATTATGCAAAACTATGAGTAACCTCTTGAAGGTGCTTACAGATTTTCTTATGAAATTTTCACATAGTTACAATTTATATAATCGTTTACTCTTTAGATTTTTTCTAGAAACAATCTAACTTTATTGCTTCTTCTTACTTCTGGAATTTTAAAGTTCTTGTGTTAAACACTTGTGACAATATCATTGACTTAAAAATAATTAGAAAGACTGAACAAGCTATCCACAAAAGTTAGGATCCATCTAAAGGATCATAAAAAAGAAAAAGAAAAAAAGAAACACCCATACTTGTGTCAGAACAAGATGCTCATGTCTGTGTCTACAAACCATTGATTTTATTGCTTTCAAAAAAGTTTTCTTTTATGCCTTGTTTCTTTCTTTATGTAGCAGTATCACTATTTTTCAGGATCCTTGCATTAGCTCACCAAATAATGCTTTATGGCTTGTGATTAATCTCTTTAAGCAGAAGTTTCACCTTTGCATTTTTTGTTCTTCTTTTAAGGGTTTTCTTGTAAAATTAGAGGTGGTAACCAGGCATTTATTTGATACTTATTCCTGTAATTGCACAATATTTCTTGCTTATTTATTTAAAGATATAATTAAGACTTTCATGGTTTAATTGTCCTCAAATGTATTGAATGTGAGTGCTAGAGCCTTCTTTACATACGTTTTGAGTATTTTGTTAGTCCATGTGGTTAAAGGTAATCATGCAAAGTTGTATTTTTCCAATACTATGCTACCAGCAAGTAAATGCTGATTCTTTGAGATAATAAATTGGGTTATATAGATTGAATGTTTTCTTTTATGGGTTGGTAGACAAAAGATGGGTTTCTTTCCAATTATACTTTTTGAGGGGTGATTCAGTATTTAATCTTTTTCTTTTTCTGTTTTTAATGCTGTCCTTTTATGTTTAGTGATGGAAGATTATGATAGGCCAACTTAGTATTTTGTGGGACAATTATTCTTTTTTCAAATTTTATAGATATGCTTAAACTTTACCTTTTCAATGTTAATACTCACCTTTCTCTTTTTGACTGATACCAGGATGCAGTACGGGCAATTTGTAATGAGGTGGAAGCTCTAGTTAAGAAGTGTGGTAAACCAAAAATGCTTGACACTATCAAATTACCACCTCCAGAGCTATATAAGCACGTTGAAGTAAATATTTTTTTTTTTTCCTCTTTTTATGGGATAAGCAAATGTCTATAAATATTTCCTTTAATGGTTTTAGTCATATTTTTATTGTTTTAGATTTTCCTTTGTTTTTGCTTATGTGTAGCAATTTATGTAAAGCTCTAAAATGGTTGCAGAAGGTAGCATTTAGTTTCTTAACTGATGGCGACATAAAGAAGTATTTGATGTTGGTCATAACGCTGATGGTTCGAGGGATTCAACATAAAACAAGAGAAATCTAAGTATTTTTTTTAATTAAATAAAATAATCTATTAAACATGTGAGACGTACAGAAATTCTGGAGTCGTACTTGAGATTCATATTTGTCATACTAAATTGATTAGTGTCCCCATTAATCTTTTAAAAGTAGGCTAGAAGTGAAATAGTCTTGCTTGTTGAAAATTGTTTAGGAAACCTTTAAAATTGGCACTGTAAGATCTTTGAAGGAGATATCTATCTTACAAATTCATTCTGTAATTTTATGCTCTTTTTCTTATTTTCTTTTTCTTTTTTTAAATCTTTGTCTTGTGAAAAATAATAAGTGGTAATCTATTTATTATTTACCATTTCCAGGAAATTGTTGGTGAGGACTTGGTGAAAGTGCTACAAATCAAGAACAAAATACCACGAAGAAAGGCTCTCACAGCATTGGAAGAAAAAGTTCAAACAATACTTACAGAGAAGGGATATGTCAGTAAAGATGAAACTGTTGGAACTACTGAATTAGTACCAGATTTGTTTGAGGATGAAGATGAGGATGAGGAAGTTGTTCTGGATGGTGAAGTAGATGAAGGTGATGTCCACATAAGGCCAATTCCACGGAAATCCATTCCCTTGGTAAACATGCTTGTCATTTGATTTTGAACCTACCATGTATGATTCATCTTGGCAATAAGCTATGAATTCTAATATTTCGTCCAAGAAATGAACTTTTGCATTCTTTCTTCTATGTTATTGAACTTCTATCAATTTTTATACTGCAGCTCAAGTTTTTAACTATATATTTTATGGTTCTCCTTTTCTAGCTGTATTCTGAGGTAGATGTGAAGCTGGTGTTTAAAGATGTTACATCCAAATTCCTACGGAGACGTATTGTGGAGGTATTTAGTTTGCTTTCAGTCATATCTAAATAAATGCTTCTCCAAGTAGTTTTAGATTTATGAATAACATCTATTAGATCTCTTGTTCCATCAAAACAGTTGACTGAAATTAAAAACTTTATAATATTTCTTTATGAAAATTTAGAATGTTCCAACCTGAATTTTGGAATGTTGAACATTTCAGTTTTTTTCATTGACAGAATCAATGTTTCACCAAACTTTTGAGGATGTGACTTTAGTTTTAAAATTTTTATTTTAAAAAATAGCATCACTGATCGAATTTATTTGATGTATAATGGAAGCTGTCAAGTTCTTACCAAGCGTGATATTCTTTGTTTGATGTTTACCTTGATCATTTGAAAACTACCATATAGCTCCTATCACTTCAGAAATGATGTGCCTTACTAGAAAGTACAGAACATTCTTTGCTCCAGTGGACTGGATCTTTTGTCCAGCAAATTTGTTTACTTCTAAGTGTATGTCTGATATCTATTTTTTTTTTTTCATTGCAACTGTTACAGGGAGGAAAAAGAAGTGATGGACGATATGCAGATGGAATACGCCCAATCAACTCAAGATGTGGATTACTTCCTAGGGCACATGGAAGTGCTCTTTTCACCCGTGGTGAAACACAGGTTTGGAAATACATGCACGTCATTATGTTCATCTATCAAAATTGGATAACAATATCTTTCTATACAGTTTTTTGAGCATGGTGCCTGCTGTTAGAATATTAATCCCAATCCTAATTCTAATGAAAGTTAGGTTTGGGATTTCCTAGTCAAAAGTAGGATTGGAAGTATTATTCTAACACCTACAATTCTGTTCTCACTGCTCCTTTTGTTTGTCTAATACCTTTTCATCCTTTTCAGGCATTGGCTGTGGTTACACTTGGGGATAAACAAATGGCACAAAGGATAGACAATCTTGTGGGCGATGATGATGTGAAGAGTTTCTACCTTCAGGTTTGAGAAGATTTTTGTTTAATTATTTGTATAATTATAAATTTTGGCATCCTTACCAAAACAAAAAGTAGATGCTTTATGTTACTAATGGCTGTGCATTTGCTTTTCATAAAATATTTAGTACACATTCCCTCCATCATCTGTTGGGGAGGTTGGACGGATTGGAGCACCTAGTAGAAGAGAAATTGGTCATGGAACACTCGCTGAGCGAGCTCTTGAACCTATATTGCCTTCTGAAGATAAATTTCCATATACTATACGTGTAGAGAGTACCATCACTGAAGCTGCGCTCCTCAAGGTGGTTTCTTCTTCTTCTTCTTCTTCTTCTTTTTTTTTTTTTTTTTTTCATTTCTTTTTATCATTCTGAAATCAGAAACATGTATATAAATATCTCTTTGTATATTTATTTATATACTACTGCTATGTTTTGAGTATATTCAAATCCTTTGATAACATGTTCCAACTTTTTGCACGAGCAATCAACTTACCCCTTTCCTCCAATCTCCTTTTGTAACTGCACTAGAAGTCATTTTCTGTATTGATCTTTGCATTTAATACTTAACATCTGGCTTCATGGCATAATAGCATGGCCTCTGTTTGTGGAGGTTGCTTGGCATTGCAAGATGCTGGGGTTCCAATAAAGTGCTCTATTGCTGGGATAGCAATGGGTATGGTATTGGACACTGAAGAATTTGGGGGAGATGGAGCACCACTAATTCTCTCTGACATAACTGGATCTGAAGATGCATCTGGAGATATGGATTTTAAGGTCGTATTTACTGGAATTCCTATGTTATTTGTATTATAGTGATTTTGATTAGGGGGTTTTATGATGCTTATAGTTGAAATTTGTAAAAAGTTTTTTCCTCATTTAGAATTGTGATTACAGGTTGCTGGAAATGAAGATGGTGTAACTGCATTTCAGATGGACATAAAGGTTACTTATCATTCAAATTTGAACTCATGTAGCTTATGATTCTTGGAATTTTTCACTTTGTTTGATAAGTGTAAGTTATAGTTAAGACTTGTTTTTAATTACAGGTGGGAGGAATTACTTTACCAGTTATGGAAAAGGCACTTCTACAGGCTAAAGATGGCCGCAGACGTATTCTTGGTGAAGTTCACAAACATGTTCTTTAGAAGTGATGCAATACTGTTTTTGTATAAAATTGATATGTGGAACTTGGAATGTTAACCTTGTGGCCCTAAAACTAGTTAAAAGAATTATCAAGTGTCAAGGTGTTATTTCTACTTGTCTTGACATTGACAGGATTAGTTTTTTGGATAGGATCCAGGTATCCTTTTCCACGTGCTTGACCTTTTTCATCTGCCCTCCAAAATTTTAGTGTTATATACTTTTTTTTATGTGATAGAAATTGTTCTTCAAAGAAACACAAACAAACTTAGAATTCTGGAGCACATGCTTGCATTGGAATATTACTACCGCTGGCATAACATAGCATATACCAACATAGATTTTTTGTTAAAAGAGAAAAAAAATGTAGAAAAGGAAAAATTTGTGATTCCTGGAATCGCATTCTGTGGGAGCTGTCTTCTCTGTAAAAATCTAGAGTGTACAAATTAAGCTTTCTTGAGATTTCCTTGGAATTCTTGTCTTCTTATTTCCTTGGGCTCTTACGTCTATTCGATAATACCACATGTGTCAGTACATGGGATGCATCCATTTTCATTCTTTAACAATTTCATTAAAAGGCAAAAAAGAATGATCACCATCTAACCATTTGCGGCATTTTGAAATATTAAAAGATTTGACTGTCCTAAATACGGTATCTTTTCC
The DNA here is from genome assembly GCF_008641045.1 of Pistacia vera. NCBI lineage: Eukaryota > Viridiplantae > Streptophyta > Magnoliopsida > Sapindales > Anacardiaceae > Pistacia > Pistacia vera. Next base: position 597,182 of record NW_022196342.1, read on the forward strand.
TTTTGAGTGTTTTTCAGTGGTTGTCAGTTCAATCTACATAATTTTGTTCATTATTTATTTCTTAGTTGAGTATAGCTAAGGTGACCTAACTAATTTTCTATCTCCTCTGCTAATTCTTTTTTTTGTGCTTCTATTTAATGATTCAGCTGAAATGATAAAGTGCTCACCTCCCCCTACAAATAGGCTTTCTAAGTATGCCCCAGTGATTCACATTATGAAGGTTTGTTTATTTCTAATGGACCAATTAGTTGGATAGTCAGTTGATATGATAATCCTTGGTACATAATTTTCTCCTTGGTTATTGTGATGATGTTTTACAGGTCAGTCCAGAGAAAATTAACCTCATCATTGGATCTGGTGGGAAGAAGGTGAAGAGTATTATTGAAGAAACTGGAGTAGAGGCTATTGAGACTGAAGATGATGGAACAGTAAGATTGGACTTGGGCCTCATCTTTCTTTGAGTCTCTTTTTTTTTCAAGATCTTTTCATTACTGCTGTTTCTAATGTATGAGCTGTTTTCAGGTAAAAATTACTGCAAAGGATTTATCATGTCTAGAGAAATCCAAAGCCATTATTAGTAATCTGACAATGGTCCCAACTGTTGGTGATATTTATAGGTATCTCTTTCTTGGTTATTACTATTATTATTATCTTAAAATTCTTTCAACCTTTCCTTAATCTTTAAACAAGCACTGAAAATAGTTGAAATAGGTGATATCAAGTAACCATTTATCCCAAAAGCATAAGCTGATAGGAAATGCCCAATATAACATTAAAACCAACACTTCCCTCATTTACATAGTCAAATCTAATTTACAGGACTTGTTGTATAGATCCAATACACAAACGCAATTGGATTAAGAACCAGTTCCAACTCACATTGTTATAATTTAATTAATAGACTGGCAACATTCGAAAAGAAAACATCTTGAGTAATTATTTATCCCAAAAGTTTGAGCAAATAAGAAAGACCTTAATAATAGTATTTAAATTTTAACAGCACTTGGTTCCACATTATGTTGTGAAGAAAATGTTTTAAAACCATGCATCAAAGAAAGCGCATGCCAAAGGATTTGCACGCTCAAATTTGTAAAGTGTACCCAAGTCAGTTACCTTTGAGATGTGGGATAGGGAACGCTCTCTTGATTTTTCTATTTATGGAAACTTTATGCTTCCCTTATGTTTTTCTTGGTTGACTATGAAGTGGGAAAGTCTTTGACTCTTTGGATCTTAAATCAGGAATTGTGAGATCAAATCAATTGCACCTTATGGAGTTTTTGTTGAGATAGCCCCTGGGCGCGAGGTATATTTCCTCCCAATTTGTTTGCAGTGCATATATTATTTTTTCTTTCTTTTTTCTTCTTATTCTTTTTTTGGTAAAAATTGGCCATTGTACTGTCCTGTAGCATTTGACAACCATACTTAAACTGATCTGGAGTATTTTTCTATTTGATTATGAAAGTAAAATTCCTAATGTGTCTATTTTGATCCTGCAGGGGCTTTGCCATATTAGTGAGCTGAGTTCAAATTGGCTTCCAAAGGCGGAAGATGTAAGCATATATACTGTGCTCCACTCGTTTTCCTTTTATTTATTTAATTATTTATTATAAGGGAAATTGCTATGTTGCAGACTAATTTTTTGGTCATGTCCAATGTTAAACTTGTAACTGGAACATGACATTGGAATATTAAACATAAACTTATAACGTAATGTGGTGGTACAAGTTGATTTTGATGATAAGTGTGTGTTCCATATTATAAATATGATGTTGTAGACTACAAGAGGTTTCATTTTCATTACCATTCCAGTATTGTAGTATGACCCCTATAATTACTCTTGTGATTGTTATAGTTATTATTGTACTATTACTATCAATATACTTGTTTTGTCGAAGAAATATTTAGATGTCACAGTGAAATGATTGTTGTGCTATTGTATCATTACAGGCTGTTAAAGTTGGAGACCGAATTGATGTTAAGCTTATTGAGGTTTGGCATTTTCTTTTTCTTATACATTAACAAAAGCAGTCAGAAGTTATACAGAAATGTAGCATTATTTTAATGGAAAATAGGTTTTTCCTGTACAGATGAGAAAGGGCTTTTATTGGTACATATCTAATTTTCTTTCAGTTTGAATATTACCCTTGTTTAACCTTAATATTCCAAGAGTTCGACCGCTTGATTTCTTTCCTGATAAACAATATTTATCTTGAAGAAAAGAAAAAGAAAATAAAATATGAGGAGTTAATAGAAAAAAGTTCAATCTTGATTCAAAGCCTAGTTGTTAACCTCTCAAATTTTTTGGATTCCTAAATAGAATGCTTGTATGTCAATGAGAAGATTTATTCAAGCCATTATTTCCATGGTTATGTATAGACATCTATTTTGATGGTATTCACTGGTAATGATAGATTTTACCTATGTTGACTAGTAATAAGTGGGATGGTTGACAATGGACTACATTCCCCTATTGCTGTGATGATTATGTAAATTCATTGATGATTAATTAGTTTTCACTCACATGCCATTTTTAACCTGATTGGTCCAAACTAAACCAGCTTGATTTAAAAAGATTTTGCTTGGTTTCAGTTAGTCATATATATTGGTTGATTTGTGTTACATTTTGACCAACTGACCCATGCACACCCCTTATTGTCCTTGAAGAAGTTTGTTTCTACGACTGTTAGTTACTCAGAAGAATTTCTCTCCCACTACTTGAGCATTTCATAGGTAAATGATAAAGGACAACTTCGCCTTAGCCACAAAGCACTACTTCCAGAAACAAATGCTGAGAATCCTCCTGCAAAGCCAGATACAGGAGATTCCACCAAAGATGTTGCAGCTTCAAGTAAAACTGATAGGAGTATGCCAAAAAAATCTGTGAGTGTATTGAAGGATGGTGCTGCTGAGGAGAAGATACAACATCCAAAGGATACAGTTGGCACTCAAAAGGCTGTGAGCTCCTCGAAAGGCAATACTACAGAGGACACTCTACTCTCACAGAAAAAGGTCAAGGCCATTAAGAGAACTGGAAGCCCTTCAAAAGAGGTCTCCCCTATTAACAAAGAAAGGACAAAGAAGAGCACAGGTAAAGCAGTTAGTAGTATCTCTAAGAAAGACGGAAGCAGCTTAGTTGATGGAGAGGCGAAAGTTGGATAATGAGTATTATTTCCAGTTTCAGTGACAAGATTGGTCCCCTTAGTTTATGGTGATAATGATGATGGAAGAGCCTCCATGCTGACAATAAATTTGGTATGAGCTACTCTCACTCACTCTCTCTCTCTCTCCCTCCTCTATTTGTGTGTGTGTCTGCCTGCGTGCATGTGCGTGTCTCTCTCCTTTCATGCATACATGCATGTGCTTTGTACATTCATACATAAATCCATCCCACAACTCTGTGCAAACAAACGTCCCTCTGAGACTTAAGAGTGTAAAAAAATTGTCACATAATAGTAAAACAATATTACACTCTTTTTCAATTGTTTCCAAGGTTAGGGGCTTCAAGTATAGTTTGACGAAATTTGTTTCTAGTGGAGCTTCAGAACATAGTATAATTGACCCCCTCGCCTATTCTTATTAATTAGTTCTAGCTTTGATTGCTCATGTTGAAGAACCCTAATGTTGTTCTTACTTCCCTGTGTCGATAGGGGTGTGAATGGGCTGCACGATGGTAGTGATCACCTGCCTATCTGAAAGTGCAAATCAGTGCTTTTCAAATATTAAGCAGGAGTGGAACCTAAGGCGATATATAGCTCTGTCATCATATGTTTCTTTGAGAGGTAATGTGTGCTGCAGATGTTCTAAAGAAGTTGATGCATACCATACATTTTATTTTTGGGGAATTGGGGCAAGTAAAAACATCTGCTAGAATACATGGAATTTTGTTGTATCATTAACTGCAACAGCCATTTCTTTCATAATGTTAATCTCCATCTCTTTCTCTTTGGCCTTTTTGTTTATTGTTAACGTCAAAAGAAAAGTTCTAATTTTGGATAATTTATTAAGTTGATTATATTCATTAGCTATATTTATTTTTGTATTTCTCAAAGTTAGGATTACACATGCATTTCTCAAGGTAGTAGCTTGTTACCTTATTTATTTATTTATTTTAATAACCGGGGGTCTCTGGACTAGCTTGTGTGTACTTTAATTAATCTCTTGAGACCTTAGAACTACTGATTGGGTAAGAGCTCCAATGACTACCTCTATTAGGGGCTCCAGGAATTCAAACTCGAGAGACCATGTAAATTTAGATTATCATTTGTTCTTTTACTATTATGTTATCCAATAGTGGTTAGTGGTTTGTTACTTTAACAGATAAAAACTTTTGACCTTCATTTAATAAAGAGCAATTGTCACATGAATGTTTAAATTAAAAAAAAAAAATGAACAGTTTGGCTTTGGGATTTAATTCTGGTACTCCTTATGACTGGTAATATTAATTTTATCAATACGATGGATAATCAAACTATTTCTAAGTTTTATATAACCCAAAGGAAGTGAATAAGGTCTTTAACACTGTTTTAAAACCTAGCTTGAGTAGATCGGTTCGACCAGTTAAACTGCAACTTGGAGGCTGGGTTGGGTTTTGAAAGGCTAAAAACCGGTTAATGCAATTCACCCGGTATGACCCACAGTTGGACTGGGGTTATTGTAGTAGCCAACCGTCGGACCAAGCGATTTTGTCCCAAAACTAGGTCATTGCATATTGTTAATTCCTGATCCCTTTTCTTTCCATTTCAATTTTTGTTGGTATAATCCACGACAGATATTCATTTTCTTGTACACATTTCCAATCAATGAGAGTGGGAGAACAAAAAAACTTGGTCCTATAAAATCAGTTTCGCTTATAAAACATGACAAAGCCACAACACAACCAATCTCGTTATAAAACAAATAACCAGTAGGTAGTGGGTAGGAGTGACTTGGGTTTTTGCAAAACAAGAGATGCTCAAATGCCTTTGTGAAGATGCAAGGTGAAGATCGAAGATGTCATTCTTAATGGTGAAGATACAAGATGCAAGTCGCTTGGATTGAGAGAACCAATGAAGAAGCAATGTGAAGATTGAAGATGTCATTCTTAAAGGTTGTGGGCAGCTACAACACCACGATATGGTAGTCGGCGTAGCCTCTCTGTGGAATCAGGAAGGGCGTAGGTGCGGCCATGCCATACGCTGCCATTTAGAAGGCACCCACACTGGCGGCCAAGAGGATGAGAAAATACCTAAATTTAGGGTTGTAGTGTGTTCAGTTCATTTTATGCCCCTTGAGTCCTGGATGCTTGTGAGGTTTGTTTAAGTCAAAATTGTCTTTTCAATTTATTTATTTATTTTTACATTTTATTGGATCTTCATTTCTTATTAAGGCAAAAAAGATAATAGAATCAGAGAAATAATTTCAATTCTGGTTATTATTTAATGGGACATGTTGATGTAATTTATATTTTTTATTCTTCTCTTGGCATACAAATTTCTAATTAATTAATTATCGTGTTGGCTACTGTAAGCAAATATCCATAATTATGTAGATACTCCTATACTCTAAAGATTAAATGAATTAAAAATAGTAGAACAAAATGATATTACCTGAATACCCTTGTAAATAAATTAAAACAAATCTTTTAAAATCTGCTGAGCAAAACTGTAAAAATGTCGAAAATATATCTAAAACGCAATTTTTATAGTGCTTTATATTACAGAGGCGTAAATTTACAGTAAGCCTTCGTATGGTTCTCCAAATTACTGGACAACTGTTGGTTTGGAAAAAATAGACTGTAGGCTATAATGTATTAAGCTTCGTCAATAAAAATCTGTTAAATTGAGAAATGATCATTTTTTTTTTGTCAAATAAAGTGTAACAAATCAAATATTACATTAAAACTTATCAAGCTTTCACTCAACAATCGTACATAAACTTGAATGAAAACTTATTAACTAATTTCAATTTTTTTCACAAACTTTTTAAATTAGTCAATAATCATCAATCTACTTGACGCTATAGGGGTTATAGGTAAGAGTGTAAACGAGCCGAGCCGAGTTTTAGGCTAATCAAGCTTGGCTTGATTGCTATAGTTTCGAGCTTGAGATTGATGAGTTTGAAAATTTGAGCTCGAGCTCGATGATAAAATTTCGAGTTCGAGCTCGACGTTGAAATTCGAGTTCGAGCTCTAGCTCACAAATAAAAACTCTCAAATTCTCCACTTTTCCGCTATCCCAATCAAGTTTTTCAAGCTCAAGCTTGAGCTTTTCGAGCCAAAATCTGACGAGCTCGAACTCAGCTCGACACTGTAGCCAAGCCAAGCTGAGCTTGAGCTTTTATGCGAGCAGCTCAGCTCGGCTGACACCCCTTGTCATAGGTAAACTAGGAAGCGTGAAAGTTTATAAGAAAAGATTTAATCAATAAGAAATAATTATTAGAAACAATCAATTAATTTAAAAAAAAAATTGCACAAATAATAATATACCTATACCAAAGTATATCAATATCAAAGAGTGAGGTAATGGAATAGATCCGAATGAGAGCAATACAAGACATTGAAGTTGAGATATGAGTAACAGCACGAAATCATATTTAGATGTAATGACATTTCCAATTTCAAGTAGGTCATCTATTGATCATATTTAGGATCACTTCCCTTTTTTGCATTGTCAAACAATTGGGTGTGTAATCAAAATAGCTTATTAGGGGTGCCCGAGTCAACTTATGCACATCTTAACTAATCTTTTGAAACCTTAAAATTGTCGGCCGAATAATTTATGCCTGAGTAGACTCAAACTTAGGAGCTTGTAAAACATTATTTCGCTCTTTTGATATCAGGCCATCCAATAGGGATTTTCTCGTTCTTTTTTTGTTATGCTAAAATAGTATTGACAGACTTAAAATATGAGGAATGACTATAATGTGTAGATAAAATATATTCAAATTTGGATGGACTCGACGTGTACATTTATCTTCACTAAAGGACAACCTCCGAATTTTTAGCTATAAAATTTGGTCTTAACAAGGAAATTTGAAGTTGGACTTGCTAACTCTTTCTACTACTTCAATAACCGCAACTCGTCAAGTTGTCATTATCATTACATGTTGCATAATTATTGAATTCATCTCTAATGAAACCGGCACTTTGATGTTGGAAGGAACTTAATTGTTTGTTTGATGTGTCCTCTCAACCATGCCAAAACAAAGAAAAACAAAATTAAGAATACTACATGAATTGTAAAGTTGAAGTAATATGTTTCCTATTAAATATTTACCTATTTGAGGTGACATTTCCAAAAGAATAATGCTAGCCTTACTTACTTCTCCTACTCACTTTTTTTACTCACTTTTGTTAAGAAAATGAAAAAGTGGATAAGACTAACATTTTAACAAAGGTGAGTAAGAGAAATGAGTAGGAGGAGTGAGTAAGGCCAACATTACTCATTAGCCAATACATTTCTTCAAGGGCAGAGCTACATGAAGGCCAGTGGTCGCCATGACGACCTCAGGTCCTGCAGAATTTTTATAATTTGACATAGAAAAGAATCATTTTCGTCCCTTTATCTTAAGTTTTTACTCTGGCCACCGTAGTTTCTGAAATTCAACTTTGGCCCCCATAATGTATCTTACCAATTCTTTGTAGCCCCTTCATTCATTCAACATAACATTTTGGCCCCCTAGAATAAATATTCTAGGTCCGGCCGCCCTTGATTTCGTTACATATGACATCTACAAAGAAGTTTAGTTGTTTTAAGGAAATCTTTTTTAATCCCATTCATCAAGTTATTTCTTTATCAGTCATAATATCACTAGGCAAAATGTATTCTAAAGTACTCTTCAATTTATGTAATGCCCAAATGTAAGTATCCTCCCACTCAGATTCTAACTAAGCAAAACATATTGAAAATGTTAACTGAATTGCAATGTTTAAAACTCAGCTCGACTGAGGGACCTGGGGCCTTCATTGGGTTGGGTTAGCAATTTTTCTATTTATCGAAAACCCTAGAAATTGGGACAGTGATTGGCGAATAATTAAAGGTCGGGATGTTGGGGTTTTTGAAGAGGAAGGGTCAATAAGTACAATGGTGGCGACGAAGGTGATTTCCAATAAGTGAATCTACTAGAAATCGCAAAACTAAACCCGTTGTTGTCGTCGATTGGCGAGGCAATCAAGGGAGGGGTTATATGGGTTTCGGTCAAGAGACTGAGGAGAGTGTTTTCGTGGTGATGGGGATGTTGTCATTTACGGAAATAGGCCCTAATTGCCCTGGTTTGTCGACGTTAGTGGTGGTGTTTGAGGTGTTTTTGCAAGATTTCAAACATGTAGGGACTTATAATAGTTTTTAGGGGTGTTTTTATTATATTTCAAACTTTTGAACATCAATTTGACCCATCAGTTAAACCGATCAACCTAGGACCCGACCACTTTATCAGGTTTCACCCTGGGTTGGTTATTAAAACGCAACTCAATTGATGTCACACCGACTACTAGTGATAGGAAACAATAACTATTAATCTTATATGTATAGTTTATAATTATTACATGTGGAAATGATTTGTAAGTGTAATCGGCTTCATGTAAACATTTAAATGCAGTAGGAGATATTGATCTAATATTGTGTATGTAAGCGTCAAAATCTAAACATCGATATTGTTTAGCAGCATCCCAAAATAATTGTTCAAGTTTTCTTCTTTTAAATTGGTTGAGCACATTCATCTTCAAATGCCAACAAGAAGTCCTATATATCACCCAAGGAGAACACCATAAATAGTTTTTTCAATGCATTTTATGTCAGTATGATATGAATAACTAGGGGCGGACTTAATGAATGACGAGTGGGGACCACGACCCCACTCAATTTTTTTAAAATTTCAGATTTTCTATTTCTATTTCTATTTATTTAAATATTATCCTTATAAATCTTTGAGATTTTGAGAACGGAATAGCTGGCCCCCACAGTAAGTTTGGATTTTGTTTTTGTAAAATCCCGTTTTTAATTCTAATATATTTATTACATATTCTTTGTGTTTTTTATTTTTATGCAAGGGATCTATTAGTTTTTTAAAATTTTATTGGGGGTGAAAATGAAAGGAATAAGAGTTATTGGGTTTCCACGTAATGGTTTAAATCCTGAACAAAGGGGTGAAGCATGTAATCTATTTAGGGGTGAAAATCAAGTCGAGCCACTCAAACTATATTTGATGTTGGCTTGAACTCGACTTCGCATTAGTTGAGTCGAGTTCGAGTAGTTAATCGAGTAAAACTCGACTCAATATATTCGCAAGTCTTTCCAAGCTCGATGGTTAAGTTGAAAGTTTTTAAAGTAATAGGGGTCATATGTAATTTAAAAATTATAAAATTTGCAAATCCACCCCTGTTAGATGAGCTTGAAATCGAGTTCGAACTTGAACTCGATTAAAACTCGAAAAAGCTCGATTATACAAACTTGAATTCAAACTCGATTTCCAATTTCAAGTACCGAGTTCGAGTTTGAACTTGATTTCTCAAGTTTGATCAGGCTTGAACTCGAACTCGAACTCGATACTATAGAGATCAAGTTGAGTTCGATTTAACAAATACTCGACTTCATTTGATTTCACCCATAAATCTATTAGATGTAATCTATTCCTTTGATTTTGCATTTAGCTTGTATATGATGAAAACTTGAAAAGTATATTGGCAATTACTAATGAGTTGTCACAAGCATTGCAGAGAAAAGATCAAGACATTGTAAATGCGATGACCTTAGTCAAAGTCTCCAAAACAACGGTTACAATTGTTAAGAGATGAAGGATGAAAATCTTTGTTGAGTGAAATTTCTTCATTTTGCCAAAAACATGATATTGCCATTTTGAATATGGATGATATGTTTGCAATTTGAAGGCAGCCACGACGAAGAGTTGAGCACATGAAAAATTTGCATCACTATCGAGTTGAATTGTTTTATACAGTGATAAACACTCGTTTCACTAAGGTTAGTACTGAGCTGCTTCTTTGTATGACATGTTTATATCCAAGTATTTCATTCTCTGCTTTTGACAAGCATAAGTTGATCTGTTTTGCCCAGTTTTATCCAACTGATTTTTTTGCACTTGAGTTGATGGTACTTGAGAACCATAATAGGACTTATGTTATTGACAGATGTTCTTGTGATGAATTTTGCTGAGTTAGAAGGAATTTGTGATTTGGCTAAGATTTTAGTTCAGTTTAAAAAAGACATTTTATATCCGTTGGTGTATAAGCTTGTGAAACTTGCAGTGGTTTTACTAGTTGCGATTGTGATCGTTGAAATGACTTTTTCTACAATGAATCTTGTGAAAAGTTGGTTATACAATCGAATGAGAAATCAATGGATGAATGATTGCTTGGTCACCTATATTCAGAAAGATGTATTTGATACAGTTGATGATGAGATAATTATCCAACGTTTTCAAAATATGAAAATTCATCGAGGACAATTGTAGAAAAATTGTTTTATTTTTACAAAAATTGTGTTTTTTGAAGATATTTATTTGTATTTTGTAACGTTTTGTAGAAGCTCATCATAATGAAAAAAAAAAATATAAATATGATTGGTTTTATTTTTTTTTTTGTTTATTTTTTGCCCCCATCGAGTGAAATTCCCGGATCCGCCACTATGAATAACCAAATCCTCAACGTCACCAATGACGCTACGAATTTTTCTAAAAAATCATTGCTATTTGCTATGCCACTTTCGACATCTTCAACAACAAATGCGAGCAGATATATCTAGTTATTATACCAACCAATCATCTGGCTACAAACGTTTGAAAAAAATTACCTTTCATGAATGTACCTTTAAAAAATGATGGCTTTCCTGGTATGTAAAAGAAAACCTCAAATTGAAACACTCAATGCCATTAAAAAGTACATGAAATGATTTGTAGCATCCATCTTAATGTTAGTTGTGGCACAAAGGATTTTACAATTCTAATTGTTGACAAAACATATAAAGAATGACAGATTCTTTAAATGAACCCCTAGCCTCAATGTACGCAAATTCTTTAACTCTCTATGCTTTACAATAGCCGATGTTAATCTCAAATTTCTTCTACGTGACTACAACTATGTTTTTTAAAGGATATTGTCTATTGACGTCCTCATACTTTGACATGAATTGTTTTCCCACCCAGCAAGTGGTAGTATTTCTATGCTATAGGTAAACCTGAAACATCCTACATGTGTCAATACGTCTCACCTAAAAAAAAAATTAGACTCCAAAATGACATGAACCCACTATTTACATTACTCGTCAAGACATTCAACTTCATATCAACTCTTGGTTGATTTAATTGTCTTGAATTGATACTAATTTTTGACTGCATAGACAGTCAAGGTAGTTTGTAACTCTTGCTTGGTGGCATATATCTAACCTTCACAATCAATACCATAGTTAGTAACAATCCATTTCAGAGAATTCATTTGCAAATAGAAAAAGAAACATTATAGATATACAAATTTAAAATGATCAGAGTCTTGAAAATTACCTCTATACTTGGATGAAATTCTGTTCTTTATGTTTTAGATTTAGAGTTCAACAACGTGTTTGTAAATAGGGTTACGAACGTAGATTGAATTAAAATGATATGGAGTAGGTTTTGAAGATAAACAATCGAGGAGAAGAGAAGGGCAAAGAGATGAGTGAGTGAGTAAAGGTTGGTTTTCTTTAAGAAGGGTAAAATTGTCCACAACTCATGTAGAGGGCTTGATTACAATTCAAACTAAAAGTGGGTTATTTGTTAATTTCAGTTTCAAGACAGGGTCATAAAAGTACTTTTCTTTTTTTTTTGTGAAACTGTTGAAATCTTTATTTTGTATCAGTAGCATTATCATAAAATTAGAGTAAAATTTTCTAGATGTAAATAAGATTTGCTAATTTTAACCCTAAACGACACTATTGTATTTAATATAATATAATTATGAGTAAACAACATGGTCCCACCGAGGTTTAGCAACCCCAATTTCATTTATTCCAATTCCTACCCTTAAAGTAACACCGTTTGCTAAAATGGTCATATATACTATAGTGCGGCGTACATTAGATGCTAAAGTGCATCGACACTTTCTTTGACATGAGGTAGGCTCATGTTGGCAAGAAGCGACTCACATTAGCAATGTGTAGGCCAACAGTTTTTGACTTTTTTCGGTCAATTCCGAAGTCCAAAGTAACTTTTGAGACCACTGTAGTGCGGCGTACATTAGATGCTAAAGTGCATCGACACTTTCTTTGACATGAGGCAGGCTCATGTTGGCAAGAAGCGACTCACATTAGCAATGTGTAGGCCAACAGTTTTTGACTTTTTTCGGTCGATTCCGAAGTCCAAAGTAACTTCTGAGACCACTGCTAGACTCTCCATAACCTCTTCTACAAAACTCATACCTTCACTTGCCGACCCCACTCAAGTTTCCAACCACCTCCATTCTTGCCACCTTCAAGTTTTTTTTTTTTTCGATGAATTTGGGTGCAACTGACCTCTCTAGACTTCACTGTTAGGTTCTTCGCCATCAACTGATTGTTGTGATGCGTTTTTTGGCCGTTGGTGACTCCTCAATCGCCAAAAATCGAAGCCCAAATTAGTGCCTATAACTTACTCGATTAAATTCCTCACCCAACTACAGCCTAGAAGCCAACCCCATCACTACCAATTTAACAGTGTTACTTTAAGGGTAGGAATATGAAATAAATGAAATCAGGGGTATCAACTTGCTATTTCACTATACCTCATGTGGGAACATGTCGTTTACTCTATAATTATTAAAAGAATTGTAATTAATAATTTCTTTTGATAATACTAATAATTGAAAAATGGTTTTCTAAAGTAGTTAAATTTGAAGAAAATATTTAAAATTTAATAATAATAATTTAAGTTTATTGTAAAACAAAATTTTGACAAACTTATAGGATAATATATGATTCATTGATTGAAATTGATCCAATAAACTTGAAAAAGATATTAGAGGTAATTTTTTCGAATTCATTAACTTCTTGCCAATTATATTGTTTATTAATAATAAAAAGTATTGTGTTATAATTTTGCATAAAAAATTTATAATAAGTTTTCAAGTATATGTTCCCACCCGAGGTATAGCAAAATAGTAAGTTGATACCCTTGGTTTCATTTATTCTAGATTTTCTTTTAAAGTAACGTCGTTTCCACCACCAGCTCTACCTCTTCCTCCTAATCAACCACCACCATCAATACCACCTCCAGCCCCACCACCAACACTGACCCCAATTCCAAAGCCTCCACCTTTACTTGAACCACCTCCAACATCTCATTCTCCACCGTAACCAAAGCCTCCATTTCCACATACACCTCCTTCACCACCAACGGCTCCAACCAAATTTCACATTTCCAATGCACAACATCGAGGAAACCCCTTTCTCGATCTTAAAGCAAAATCGAAAGGTTTTTACCAAAAAAAATTAAACTCCGCCTCCTTTTTTTGGCAATCTTCCAATTGGAATTTTGCAAAAAATAAATAAATCACATTCCCAAACAAACAAATCACACTCCAAAATAGAAATCAAATTCAACCAAACTTTGATTCAAACACACAACCAACTCAATCAAACTCGAATTCCATCAAAAACCAAAGCGCGATTAGCACACAATAGGTGGCTGGGTAGCGGGGTTTGACCGGTAGGCTTGATGGTGGTGGTTTGAGATGGCTCAAGGGCTGTTAGGTCATGACATAGGGTTGCATAGAGTAGAGCTGCGCGGTGTGATATAGAGAAGACTTAGGTGTCAGGCAGCAAATGGTGCAACTAGATGGTGTCAAGGTTTTGGTAGGGATGGTGAGGGGAAGCAGCTGGTAGTGTCAGGTGGGGTGGTCAGCGTCGGGGACTAGCTAGGTGGTTGCGTGCTGGCTAGAGGCACCTCGATGACGCCGATGGCTTTCATGCCATGATCGGGCCGTTCAAGCCTTGGTCATCATCCGAGGATGCTCACCTTTGTTCACCAGTGTCGAAAATGGCCAAAGTGGTTTGAGAGGTTGTAGTGACGCGAGGGGGCAGAAACTAGGAAGACGAAGGGTTTACTTTTTTTATTTATTTTCATGGGTTTTATGATTTTTATTAGGGTTTAGGGTAATTCACCTCTAGAATTTGGAATTTTACAATTAAAATATAAGGGCATTATGGTGATTTCATAAATTTATTATGGGTATAAATAATATGTATGGGGGCATTCTCCTTTTTTTTACATGTCTACTCAATTGTTTTTTACTAAATAATCAAAAGTCATAGGTTCAAGGGCAGTTTGGTAATTGCAATCTCTGCATATGTGTCAGAACCCAACAATGGTAAGGGTAGGGGTGGGTGGGTTTAGGTATCGGCCCAAATTCAAAGGAACCATAACCAGAATTGACCGGTTCCTTGGATTTGGAAGCTAGGAACTGGAACCTAAAACATAGGTTCTGGTTCCCGTTCCGGGTAACCAGGTTAGTTTTAATTACTCCATAGTCCATACTTTTAAAAAATGACAAATAAACCCTCTAAAAATTACAATACACCCCAATAGTTTACAAAAATTATAATTCAATCCTTATTCCTACTCGGGTACCCGGATCTCTGCTCTGGTTCCCGGTTCCTACAGGGGTGGAACTGAAACTAGAATCGGAATCGGAACCGATTGGTTCCTGATTTCTAAAATCGGAACCTACCTTGTGAGGGCAGGTTCCTGGTAGGAATTAGAATTGGAACCCCGGGTATCTACTAGTTTTGGTTCTAGCTGGTTTCTTTGCACACTCTCAGCTAACGGTATTACTAATCGGAATAAATGAAACTAGGGGTACCCACTGGGTATTTTGCTGAACCTCAGGTGGGAACATGTTGTTTGCTCATGAACCCGTATACAATAATAAAGCCCTGATTTTCCCGCCACTTTTACTCTCTGCCGTTCCTCAGTTCCTCTTCACTCTCTCTCAAGTTGTAAGCTTTGGGAAAAAGATNACAACATCGAGGAAACCCCTTTCTCGATCTTAAAGCAAAATCGAAAGGTTTTTACCAAAAAAAATTAAACTCCGCCTCCTTTTTTTGGCAATCTTCCAATTGGAATTTTGCAAAAAATAAATAAATCACATTCCCAAACAAACAAATCACACTCCAAAATAGAAATCAAATTCAACCAAACTTTGATTCAAACACACAACCAACTCAATCAAACTCGAATTCCATCAAAAACCAAAGCGCGATTAGCACACAATAGGTGGCTGGGTAGCGGGGTTTGACCGGTAGGCTTGATGGTGGTGGTTTGAGATGGCTCAAGGGCTGTTAGGTCATGACATAGGGTTGCATAGAGTAGAGCTGCGCGGTGTGATATAGAGAAGACTTAGGTGTCAGGCAGCAAATGGTGCAACTAGATGGTGTCAAGGTTTTGGTAGGGATGGTGAGGGGAAGCAGCTGGTAGTGTCAGGTGGGGTGGTCAGCGTCGGGGACTAGCTAGGTGGTTGCGTGCTGGCTAGAGGCACCTCGATGACGCCGATGGCTTTCATGCCATGATCGGGCCGTTCAAGCCTTGGTCATCATCCGAGGATGCTCACCTTTGTTCACCAGTGTCGAAAATGGCCAAAGTGGTTTGAGAGGTTGTAGTGACGCGAGGGGGCAGAAACTAGGAAGACGAAGGGTTTACTTTTTTTATTTATTTTCATGGGTTTTATGATTTTTATTAGGGTTTAGGGTAATTCACCTCTAGAATTTGGAATTTTACAATTAAAATATAAGGGCATTATGGTGATTTCATAAATTTATTATGGGTATAAATAATATGTATGGGGGCATTCTCCTTTTTTTTACATGTCTACTCAATTGTTTTTTACTAAATAATCAAAAGTCATAGGTTCAAGGGCAGTTTGGTAATTGCAATCTCTGCATATGTGTCAGAACCCAACAATGGTAAGGGTAGGGGTGGGTGGGTTTAGGTATCGGCCCAAATTCAAAGGAACCATAACCAGAATTGACCGGTTCCTTGGATTTGGAAGCTAGGAACTGGAACCTAAAACATAGGTTCTGGTTCCCGTTCCGGGTAACCAGGTTAGTTTTAATTACTCCATAGTCCATACTTTTAAAAAATGACAAATAAACCCTCTAAAAATTACAATACACCCCAATAGTTTACAAAAATTATAATTCAATCCTTATTCCTACTCGGGTACCCGGATCTCTGCTCTGGTTCCCGGTTCCTACAGGGGTGGAACTGAAACTAGAATCGGAATCGGAACCGATTGGTTCCTGATTTCTAAAATCGGAACCTACCTTGTGAGGGCAGGTTCCTGGTAGGAATTAGAATTGGAACCCCGGGTATCTACTAGTTTTGGTTCTAGCTGGTTTCTTTGCACACTCTCAGCTAACGGTATTACCAATCGGAATAAATGAAACTAGGGGTACCCACTGGGTATTTTGCTGAACCTCAGGTGGGAACATGTTGTTTGCTCATGAACCCGTATACAATAATAAAGCCCTGATTTTCCCGCCACTTGTACTCTCTGCCGTTCCTCAGTTCCTCTTCACTCTCTCTCAAGTTGTAAGCTTTGGGAAAAAGATGTTGTGGGTTGATAAGTACAGACCCAAAACCCTCGACCAGGCAATCGTCCATCAAGACATTGCTCAGAATCTCAAGAAACTCGTATTTCTCTTCATCTCTCTCTTTTAAAACATATATATTTTTGATATAATCGAATTCTAGGGTTTTGATTTCATTATCTTTAACTGTTTTGTTTTCTTTTTCAAAATCAGGTCACTGAACAAGATTGCCCCCATCTGCTCTTCTATGGCCCATCTGGCTCCGGCAAGAAAACCCTAATCATCGCTTTGCTTCGTCAAGTCTTTGGTCCTGGCGCCGAAAAGGTCTCTCTTTTCCTTTCAATTTTGATGGGTTTGTTTTTTCTCTTATTGTTGTTTTATTTTGTTATAATTTGTTTGAGTAATGAAATTTCTTTACGAAAAATTCTGCGAAAGTTGATAATGTTCAAATTTTGATGATTTTATGTGTGGGTTTTTGTGGTTTTGGTTTTTAAAATAATGTAGTGAAGGAAACAACGACAACAACTTTTTAATGTTGAAATTTAAGTAAGTTTTGCATGTATATGAGCGCAAAAGAAAATAAATTACATTTTAATACTTCTTTTTTGTGAACTTAAATTCAAGTTGACAAAGCTAATGTATGCTACAGGATGATTTGGTAGTGTGGTAATTCTGAGAAATTCATTCAAATTTGATTGCAGGTGAAGGTGGAGAACAGGACTTGGAAAGTGGATGTAAGCTCCATCCTATATTATGTTTTGTTTCGTTAGTTTTACAAAAAGAAATCGACGAGTAATTTCCTTCTGTTGTGAAATTTTGTGCACAATTGTTAGTTAATTGTGGAATGTGTTTTCTGGTTGAGATGATTAAATATGGCCTCAACATTTTATAGAACTTGTAATTGGATTTGTCAATCTCCTTTCCAGAAAAGAAAACTAGATGTTGTAATGTTACAGTTGTTAAAGTTGTTCTCTTTATAATGGGTAAGGTAAAATTTAGAAAGAAATGATAACCTAGAATCATGTAGCTGGTCAAGTTATAGGGAAAATATAATATTACTTTTTTATGTATTTCTTGGAATTTTCTGTTATCAAATGGAGTTTTGGATTCTGATTCTGGTAAAATAATTAAGTCATAACATATAATCGATATAGCCTTTTTTTTTAACTTCTTATGTCTAACATTGTTTTTCTGTCTAAAAGATGTCAATGAATTAGAGCTTTGCACTTTCTTGGAACTTACATAATAACTTGCATTAAGAACGCTAAGTTAGGTTTTATGTGCATGCTGACTTGAACCTAGAGCTGTTCATGTTTGATGCTCTTCACCAGTCATAAATATATCGGCTGTCTGAATTTTTGTACTCTCCTTGTTTGAGAGAGGACATCTATATTTATATGTATGTATATATTTGCTATTATTCTTTTTCAACTTGCTTTTGATTTTGTGTGGTAGAAAGCTAGCAGAACTGTTGGATATCATTTTTTTTTTTTTTTTTTTTTTGCTATTAATTTTTGTCATGTTGTTTTGACCATGTTATTTTATTTAGCTATGATGATTATGTTGCAGGCTGGAAGTAGAACTATTGATCTGGAGCTGACCACATTATCAAGTGCCAACCATGTAGAACTAAGTCCTAGTGATGTAGGCTTTCAGGACAGATATATAGTTCAAGAGATAATTAAAGAGATGGCTAAGAATAGACCTATTGACACTAAAGGAAAAAGAGGGTATAAAGGTAATAAATGATCGATTTATTAGAATCGTATTTATGCTGAGTAAAAGTCTTTGGAGTTCAGAGTCCAGACATTTTTGGATATTTTGTGGAATATGACTTTTTTGTATTGTCATCTACTTATTTGAAGTTCTAAACAGTCCTTCAGAATTGGTCTTAAAGATGCATGGGATCCATGGGATTATGATGCAGTAGAAAATATGACTTAAATTCATGAAATAAAACAACTTGAATGAATGAGTCGAAAGCACAAACTTCAATGAATAAATGGTTAAGAAACAGTCCAATATTAGTAAATTAAAAGAAAAAAACAATGGAAGAAAAACAAAATCATATGAGATGGTAGTAAACAAATAAGACCAGATAGAAATTCCTAAAAGTGTCAGTCTTCCTCTTTTTTCTTGTCAAATTTTAACTCCATATATGTCTCTTTCATACATTAGACTACTTCTGGGTTTTCTTAGACATGGCTTGTTTCAAAGGTTTTACCTAGGCAGAAAATGTCATCTTCATAGTGAGCACTTAAAATAATGATTTTTTACATCTAAAGTCTTAATGCTATACCAAATAGAACAGCCATTGGGTTTTTGTAGGTCTTTAAATGCATCCATATTCTCTTTATAAAAAATGGTTATTTTGGCCTCTATTTGGTAGTAGCCATTTAGGTTTCATTACCTGAGAGCACCAGCCCTATTCTTCGTTGAAAGAAAAAGTGTAAATGATTAAATTGGTTGCCCAGTAAGTAATCTTATAATATTTCATGACTTAAACTTTCGTTACTCCTCCTGAAAATTAAGTAAAATATAAATGTCTTATTTGATTTTTCCCCTATTTGGGTTCACTTTAGTTGACATTCTGCAAAGCTTTATAGCACATCTGCACACTTAGCTTTAAAGTTTTTTAATTTAGATTGTTTTGAGTATTTCTTATCTTCGGATATCCTCTATCAATTTAATCAATCTCTTAATTTCTCAGTGAGTTTCATGTTGTTTTTGTTTTTAAATTTTCCATTGTTCTGCCAAGCAGACAGTTTTTTTTTTTTTTTAATTTTTTTTCACTATATTTATTTTTTATTTTTTTGTCGTTCCTTAAGGACAAGATTGAATTGATTAATTAGGGTTGCAAGTTTCAGCCTGGCTGCTTAATTAAGCAATCAATTTAGTTACAGCAATCAATCAGTCATCCTTCTGAAGTTGCTTTATCTACAAGTTTGTGTTGTTGATTTTAAATTCTTGTGCAATGTTAGTGTTGGTGCTCAATGAGGTTGACAAGCTTTCAAGAGAAGCCCAGCATTCTCTCCGAAGAACAATGGAGAAATATAGTACTTCTTGTCGTCTAATTTTATGCTGTAACAGCTCTTCAAAAGTTACTGAAGCGATTCGGTCTCGTTGCTTGAATGTGCGAATAAATGCACCAACTGAGGAAGAGGTATTCAATTTCGTTGTCTGTTTTGATTTTTCATGGAACGATCCTTCTTCTGGATCCTTTCATTGATTGTCAAGGACCATACATGCAAGTAATACCACATTTCTTTCTTAAGGCCACATCAAGCATGTTTATTTCGTTCTGCATGGC
This sequence comes from Pistacia vera, assembly GCF_008641045.1. Taxonomy (NCBI): domain Eukaryota; kingdom Viridiplantae; phylum Streptophyta; class Magnoliopsida; order Sapindales; family Anacardiaceae; genus Pistacia; species Pistacia vera. The sequence goes on from NW_022196342.1 coordinate 617,015, forward strand.
ATTGGGGTTGGTTTTCTTAGGTGAATGGGAGGTCTTGATGGATGGATTTCGCATAAAATAGTTGAAAACTTTTCAATGGTTGACATTCTGCTAGTCTCAATCTCTCTGAAAATGAGCTGGTTGTCTTTAACAGCTTGCTTGATTTTTTTTTTTTTTTTTTTTTTTTTTTGGTTTGGTTTTGTCATATATTATTGTCATCTAAGCTTTTACATGGACTATTTTACATTATCATAGGTTGTATTTTCGAATTTTTAGTAGATGAATGTTTATAAAGATAAGTCAAGTTTACAGATCACTTCTTTCAAGTTTCAACTGATATTTAAACGGATCAGTGTTTCCCTATGGATTAGTTTTTCGCTCTCAAAGAGTGTTTAATAATAATGTATTTATTCTTTGAAAATTATTTGCCAGCCTCGCCAAACTTGTATATTTCATGAAAAATGAACAATTGAAAATTAAATTAAATTCTGAGTTCTCACTTATATAGTAGCTTTGAAAACATGAGGTTGGACCACTGTTCATCTTGCAGCAACATACTGTAAAGTAAACTGCTCTTTAACTGTTAACTTGCTGATATTTCTTTGTTTTTTTAATTTTCTAAAATCCAAAATCATCATTTCGCTGGACATGATTAGCTTTTTGGGATTGGGCATGGAAAATTTTGGAGAGCTAGGACATGTCAGGATAAGCATAAAAGTCTTATTGTAAAACCTATTGAGAGAGATTACTCTGATTTGGATGGCCTTGTAACCTTCAGAAGAGAATGAGAAAGTGCCAAGTTGATTTTTTTATGGAGAAATAATATTCCCTTAAATTTTCAGATAAACTTGGTCTTTTTCTTTTGATTTTTATGGATTCTGATTTGTAGAACATATCATTTTAGATGACTAGTTGACTTGGTGTATGTCATACAACTATTATGCTCATTTAATGTATTTGTTTATATTTGTGCTAGATTGTAAAAGTACTGGAGTTTATTGGAAAGAAAGAAGGGCTGCAACTTCCATCTGGGTTTGCTGCTCGTATAGCAGAAAAATCAAATCGGAGTTTGAGGAGAGCTATATTGTCATTTGAAACTTGCCGTGTTCAACAGTTAATATCTATAATGACTCTTTAAATTAGCAGCAGTTGCGAGCCCTTCACTTTTCTCTTTGGTGCACTGTTTGATAATTAGCATCCCATTGCTACTGATATCTGTGCACCTTGCTGCTATGGTTACAGGTATCCTTTTACAAGTAACCAAGTGATTCCCCCTATGGACTGGGAGGAATATGTCGCTGAAATAGCATCTGACATAATGAAGGAGCAGAGCCCAAAAAGGTTCAGTTTCCATCTTTTTTGCATGAAGATTCTGATAGTAAAATTAATGATTGACTTCTTTAATCTTAATTTTTTTTTTTATTACTTTTAAATTGTTTATTTTCATTATCAGTACTCTTTTTGATTATGCTTTACTTAGGAGAATATATATATATATATATATAATAGTTTCTTGGTGATAATTTTAAATAGGAAGTTTAATTAGGACTTCCAGCTTTCAAGGGACTGCAATATAAATTGGATGCCTACACCGTTTCAGTAGAAGGTGTGGGGTTGCATATAAAATATTTGATAGCTGCTACATTGTAGATTTTTAATCCATTTTCCACAACAACAACCAGCGTGATAAACAGACATTTTCAAGTTCTGATGCACTATTTGTTTGTATTTCAGTGATCATACAATGATTCTGTATGGAGGCTTAAGATCATCCTATAACTTGCACCCCTTTGGTGCCCATTGTAACATTTAGGGAAAAAAGAAAATTTAAATAAATAAAAGAAGACACTCATAAAGCACACAGAGTGGTGCTACAGTTGTAATTCTGTAACCAGAGGTTTCAATTGAAAATTTTATCTGTGTAATGTAATGTTTCTAGAGAAAACAGTAATTACTGTATTCTAGTCATGAATTTTTATTGGAAAGATGTACAAGGTTGTATGAAATAAAATGTTTGCAAGTCAGAGAAACTAGGTGGGGAATGAGAAGAATTATAAAGATTATAGGATCACAAAAGGCAATATTGACGTCTTTGTAAATAAAAATATTCATGTGCTCAGAAATGTTTTATTTCCTTGCAGTGAAGCACCAGATCTGACTGGATGTGAATGCAGTTTAATCATATTCTTCCTTTATATAATCTATTCCTCTGCAGTAGGTACATTAGTTAGCATGATGCGGGAAGTATTGTACCATAGCCATATTCTGTATTTGAGCAGATTAAAACCTCTGATTAGTATATTCTTTACCACTAAGATTATAGAGTTACCAAAATGAACAAATGCTGATCTGTGATTCTGATTTGATGAATGTTTTTCAGTAATACAAATGGGTTACATTGGTTTTTATGTTCATCATTCTTCATATTTTCTAATTAAACATCTTTCTATGTGCGTTAGGTTGTTCCAGGTTCGAGGCAAGTTGTATGAACTGCTAATTAATTGTATTCCTCCTGAGATTGTATTGAAGGTACAGGTTGTTTTGAGTTTTTTTTTTTTTTTCTCTTTGCCTCCCCTCCCTTAGCTTTAAGTATGAATCATTTATTTGTTTTTATTGCAGAGGTTGCTCTATGAATTATTGAAGAGGTTAGATGTGGAATTAAAGCATGAGATCTGCCATTGGGCTGCATATTATGTAAGTCTCAATTGCCATCATATTCATTGTTACTCTCTTGGTTTCTCTTTTTCCTTGTTCAAGCTCTGTGCATTGTCTTTCCTTGATCTTTTTCAACTGTCACGCTATTGTGATGCATTATTAATAATAAATACGAATTAAATATGAATTAAGAATCAGTATTGTATTGATCTTTATTATGCTATAATTCCTGAATCTTAAGTTGCTTCTTATTCTTCATGCAAACTTTTCATCATTTGGCTTCACATTAGGTTGCTTGCATGAAGAGTTAGAAGCAATCAATTATGTAGACTTGTTTTAGGATATAATACTATGTCACCAGATTGCTTATGCTTAACTTTCTTAGGCGGTAGCTCTACTGCTTGCTAAAGGATTGAAAATCTGCTGTTGTATAATAATCAGCATAGGTATTAGCAATTGTTGTGACTTAATTAGAATGTTAATTTTGAATTTTCATATGCCTGTTATACTAAAATTGTTAAGGAATTTAATGGTTTTTCCTTTTGAAAATTAACTCTAGTGACTCTTCTGTTGGGCTTGCTTCGGATTGCATTTTCAACAATGAAATTTGTTATGTTCCTGCAGGAACATAGAATGCGTCTTGGACAGAAAGCCATATTTCACCTTGAAGGTACTTCCATCTATCTGGAAACTATATATATTCTGCTGGCAGCTAGTAAGCATATGATATGCGATCATCAATAGTAACATATTGATTGAACTTCACCAAGTTTGAATTTTCCTTGCAGATTTCTAGCAATAAATTATTCTTCTTTAATTGATTGGAACTTTCAAAAATATATAAACAATTAATCTGATGATGATCTTTAGTTGAACAAACATAGTTTCTCATGCCAGATAGCAACTACCATCAAATATCCTGAACTAGTCGTATTCTGAATTGCTTCTAAAGCTCAATCTTAAAATGCCATTAATAACTTTTCAAACATAAATACTTGCTTGTGTCAGTAAACATTACCTTTCATGTTCCTGTAATACTGTACTTGAACGTTGATGAGTTTGATGCTTGATTTGCTCATACTAAAATTTGACCAGTTGTAACACGAGAAAAAATAATGCGTTGCTTTTTTTAAGTCGACCAACTAGCTTTATAGTACTTACATTGATGATTTTTGCAGCATTTGTGGCAAAGTTCATGAGCATTTACAAGGGTTTCCTCATCATGACATTTGGATGAAGATTAGACAGGCACCAGAGATGCCTTGATGTTGAATGCAATGCAAATAAATTTTGTCAACTCTGTTCCAGTGCTAGCTGAAGATGTTCTTATATCGCCCTGTGAAAAGTTTCTTGCCTCTGTGTTTCTACACTATTTTTGTTCTCTAAAGTGTTCATTACTTTCACAACTTTCTTTTTCAAGTGTTCAATTAAAGGACATCTAATAGTTATTTGTTGTTAACATTAAGGTTGCGTTTGGTTTGGGGTGATATAAGATTAATCATTTAATCTTTGTTTAATTTTCAAGATTCTCTCGTTTGGTTGTCAAAGAATAAAATATTACGTAATCTTTTATTGTAAATAGTATTTACTGTTGGTAATATTAGGAGTAATCAGATTGTCTTTTCAAATGGTGTTAATATAAGATTACTAAGGTAATCTTAATTTTGGCTATATTTTGCCTTTAATCTTTTATTATTTCAAACATATTTGTCCTCACATGTTTATCAAATAACAATTAGCCTAGACCTTTTACATTTGAGAATATAGCTAAAATACCTTAGTCACAAAAAAGTTTAAAAATTAACAAAATACCTCTAGTCATCCAAGATCATTATCGACCGTTAGTCATCACTGTTGGTCGTCAACGAAAGTTGTCATATTAGTGCAAGACCGATAGGATTTTGTCGGCGTGTGTCGATGAGGACTTTTTCGACCATGGATTTGTGATCCCTGGTCGGAAATGACTAGATATGGCTGTTTCACGACCAATGATGTGGTCGTGAAACGCCATAGATCTGACCTTGAAAAGGTCAGATCTTTGGCTGTGAAATGGTTGTTGTTTCACGGCAAAAGATCTGGCCGTGAAAAGGCTAGATCTTTGGCTGTGAAATGGCCATCGCTTCATAGTCAAAGATCTGGCATTCTCATGGCCAAATTTGTGGCTGTTTCATGGCCACATCTTTGGTTGTGAAACATCCATATTCACGGCTAGATCTAGCCGTTTTTGGCTATGGATCACCAAATTAGACCTTATCGACGCATGATTAGCCAGATCCGATCACTCGTGCACCATTACAGTGGTTGTCGGCAGTGGTGGCTGGCTGTCAACAGTGGATTGGGGTGGGTGGGGTGATTTTGCTATAAATTAAAGTTTTATATGACTGGGGTATTTTAACAAAATTTCAAATATAAGGGGTTAAAAGAATAGTTTAAAAAATAATAGAATAAAATAATAATAAAAATAATATTATATTATTATTTAAAAAAGAAGACAATTTAATAATTTATATAACATATCTACTCCTTTATCCTCCCAACCAAACATATTATTATAACATACATATCAATTTATTTCAACCAATCAAACACATTTATTTAAAGATTCCTTGGTAATCTATCTTTCCAGTAATATAACATTTCTCAGTAATATAGTATTCTCTGAACCAAACGCATCCTAACGGAAATGACAACATGACTTAAATTTATTTGTTATTTTATTTTAAGTGAATTTGGTTCTTAAAATCTAAATTTTAAAGATTTAAAAAAACCGAAAAATACTATAACTTTCTTTTAAAGGAAGTCGAAGAATCAAAAGAATTTAACAAATTTATAAATTAAAATCTAAAAGAAATAAAAAAGAATTCTTTTATTTTGTAAATAAAATGATTTAAATTGTTTCATACGTCTTTACTCTTATATAAATCTAAATCTAATTCTAGTAAACTTTTCATCGTTCCTTAATATAAATCTAAATTCGCATCTTAATTAATAATAGAGTAATATTATTGGCTCTTCAAATTTTTTTTTTTTTAATTTAATCCTACATCTAAAAAAAAACCCATTAAAACTTTTGAAATTACTTAAATATCTAAATAAACCTCATATATTTTCAAAACAACCATTTTTTACAAAAAAATTATTAATTACTTATTTCATACTTTGTTAATATTTTTTGTCTGGATTTAAATAACAATCAATTATATTTTGTTTTATAAAATCTTGTTATGAAAGGTAACCTTTTTTGAAAGGTAAATTTAAATCAATAAAAAATTAGTAAAGAACAAAAATATAATTATAAATAAACCTTTTGTTATTATTCCAAGATTTCTATTCTTCATTTTCATATCATGTATCTTTATGTTGACTGACTATGCCGTTTTCCCCTTATTCATTTTGCTTGACTGAATAATCAAATTAAACAATTTAAAAAGCTCTCAGGCATAAGCTTTAATTCTTAGCAAAAACATAAATTAGAAATCAAATAATAAATGTGTATGTGATTTCATTTGAGGGGAAAAAACAAAAGAACGAAGAATTGAGTTTTTATAACAGTAAACAAATGAATTAAGTAAAGTTCTGATAAGAAGATTTTTTATTATAATTATTCAAAAAGGGAAATACATGAGGTTTATTTAGACATTTAAATATGTTTAAAAATGTTTAAGCATGTCTAAGGTCTGCTTGTTTTCACTTCTAAAGACTTAGAAAAAGTGAATACTATTTTATATTTAGATATTTATTAGTTGTTTCGTTTTAACCAATTTAAATTCAGAATCAGAACCACTCATATTCCTCCTAATGAAAAAAAAACAAAAAAAATTGGCTTTTAACTTTAAGACAAACATTTTTGTTTGCTTAAATGACTTTAGAATCAACATTATACAATTATCAGAAAAGTTACCAAACGCCACCTAAGATGATTTTTAGTAGCACCACTCAAATTTATTAGTTAAATATATAGTTTACCATAAAACTCTCCATATGGAAATTAGCAGTTGCATGTCTACTCTCAAAAACACTGTTATGCCTAAAATAAGGGCTGCATATTAACGTTAGCAAGCATCAATCAGAGTTTATGAAGACTTTTTACTGTCCAGAACTTGCCACTCTCTAAAGACAAAGAATAACTGTCAACAATCCAGCTGACTCAAGTATTTCTATGAATGAATTGGTTCGCACACCTGTCAAAGCCCCATTTAATTTAAGGATATTTTTGAGTTCTCAACGAATGAAGAGCAAGAGAGATCTGCACGACACCAACCCACTTGTAAAATGTATCATTAGCTTGAGTTCAGCGTTATAAATAGGCAACTCCCCCTCACAAAATCATAATCAGACACTCTTGAATTCAACAAAGAAAATAGCAAAATCACACAACTAGAAAGAGACTGGTTTGACATTCTCTAAGAACACTTATAACACCAACACTTGTAATACCTATCACAGTTCATGACCTCTCGTAATCTTGGTTACACCAGAAACACCTCTATATAAAGAAAACAGTGGATGTAGTAAAACCCCTCCTAGCCGGGTATTTCCTAAGTATCCCTTGGCCATTGAGAACCTAAAAACGCACGCCTAGGAAGAAGTTTGTTTTAAAATCCTATTTAAAGATAAACTTGTAGTTTAAAACTATATATAGATATATGTGTTTATTTTTTTCTTAACTATAATAAGTTCATTGTATAATCAAAAAAATAAATTTCCTCTTGGAGTAATATGAAATCCATAGTAATACTTACTAGAACTACACCACTTTTATAAAATTTACTAGCAATTTGATTTCCTTTGTTAACACACAACTTTACTCCATTATAGAACATGCATAATTACTACATTATGAGATATGAACATAATTACATACTAAATATTAGCAAAACCATTCAATAGTCATCATTAAAGCATCCCCTCATGCTCATAGCGTCCCTTGGAATTTCCTCCCAGCTTCATGCCTTAATCCGTACCTGCAAAACATTTTAAACACTTTCGTGGGGTGAGCGCTAATCGCTCAGTGGAATATGGCCATTTATAAACAATTAAGGTTCATTATACAAGTAAATTACTTAGGACTTTACCTACCTACAAATATGACCTTCATTCTTTAACATAACAAGTTCATAAAACATATCATACACTTTGACTTTTCTCATAAACATAAGTCATAACATAATTTGCTAATATAACATAGAACATAATGACTTATAATATTCATGTACAGGCATGCTTATTTCTTTTGTCTTTATACTTGATGGTTTCATTAGTCTTTGTTATCCGATCGGATTCATTTAAACCATTACCTTGTTCTTGGTCGTCACCTCAAAGGACTCATGGTTTCCATAAGAATTCCATTCCTCTGATCTTGGTTTATACCTCAAGAGACTCATGGAATTCATTCTTTAACATTTCATAAATTTTTCATAAGACAACTAAATAAGCTATATGCATTCCATTATGAATGCAAACATATGGACTAACATATTCCATGCTCAATCATACTATATTCTCCTACTAAACTTCTTAACTTAATTCATTTAATTTCTCATACATACAAAGAATTTCAGTAGTAATTATTCAGGGGTTTACTAGAATTAGAAACAAATGGGATTTCCATTAAGAAGGTGGATGCCATACAGTTCGTTACTTTCAAGCAATTTTCCATTATCTTCTAATTCGAATTTAGTTTTGGCCAAAACATAACGTTTTAGTCTGTTTCTAAACTTTTAAACACTTCAAGAATCAACTCAATCAGACTTCTATAACTTCAGTTATGACTGATTCAGTGAAGCATGTACAGTATAAGTCTTAAAAACACCAAATCCGAATTCTATACATTTTAACCATGTCCCCTTCTTTGCACATTCATATTATTTGCCATATCATTCTAAGTAAAAGGCCATAAAACCCCCCTTTTTACAGAACCAAAAAGCCAAAACATCGTCCACTACAAATCTCTTAATTGGCATAATCATCCTCCATATGCACGCATACACCAATCAACACACCCATTTAAACAACTCATAACCAAACTTCAGATCACACTCATATATAATAATACATGTAAGTTTCATAAACCCTAGGTGTTATTGTAGTCATAAGGGAGATTTTTTCCTTACCTTAGTATTCAAAGCACAAAGATACTCCTCCTTGGCTCCAAAATTTCACCTTTCTACCTTACAACACAACCATTATGAATTTCTCTTTTAACCAAAAAATTCAGAAAAACTAGGGTTTTGAAACTCACCTTTAACCCTGAAATTGAAGTTCTTTAAGGGTAGATGGTGATCTCCTTTAAAAATCAACTGAAATCCTAAGAAAATTTGAGAATAAAATCTGGATTAGTGGCTTTTTGGTGTTTGAGATATGAAGAGAGATATATATTTGAGGTCTCCAAGGCCGACTACTCCTCTTTAACCTTGTAAATATCATTACATTGATACTCAAATATGATGGTCAATAAAAGTTAGATATAAGGTCATTTGGCATAAATTTTTCATATAGGGCGTTTTGGTCATTTCTACCTCAACATAAAGTAAGTACTCATTTAATGCCATTTGACTTCTTAAAACACTTAACCATTAAGTAATTCTACTAGGTAAATGACTAATTTACCCTTGGTGCACTTGTATAGTACTTAAATCATATGGTTTTGTATGAAAAACCTTATACCCTTGGTTACCGTTTATGCCATTTAACCTTATCAATCAACTTATAACCTTCTACCCTCATTTCTCTTCAATGACATCATCCTTTACACTTTATAATGGCCACATCTTGAAATACATGTAAATTGACCATTTTACCCTTCCATTCAAAAAAAGAAATTACTTGAAAAGTAAATTTCATACCTTAAGGCATTGGAATAATAACGCGGGGTTTACAATCATCCCCCCTTAGAATTTTCGTCCTCGAAATTCAGTTGAAGAGGTTCTGGATATCTTTCCTTCATATCTTGCTCAACCTCCCATGTCGCTTCTTCTACATTATGATTCCTCCACAGTATTTTAACAAGCGGTACTTTCTTATTTCGGAGCTCTTTTATTCGTCTATCCAGAACTGAACTGGACGTTCTCATAAATTAGTTCTCTTTTAACCTCCACTTCATTTGCTTGTAATAATGCGAAGGATCACTAACATACTTTCGCATAGGGAAACATGGAAAACATTATGGATCCGGTCCATACTAGCTGGTAAGGCAAGTCTATAAGCACTTTGCCCACTTCTCTAATACCTCATATGGACCTATATTCTAGGGGCAGCTTCCCTTTTCTTCCAAACCTCCACCCTTTTATAAGAGAGATTTTCACAAACACCTTGTCTCCTATTTGGAATTCTATATCCTTTCTTTTTGGGTCTGCATAGCTCTTCTGTCTGTCTTGGGCCTGCTTCATTCTCTCTCGAATTAACTTTACATCTTCTATCATTTTTTTGGTCATTTCTGGACCAAGAGCTTGAGTCAATGCATTCTTTTCTCCTATCTCGTCCCATGTAATGGAGATCTACATTTCCTTCCATACAAAGCTTCATAGTTGCCATTTAATGGTTGCTTGATAACTATTGTTATAAGCAAATTCAACTAGAGGGAGAATGTCACACCAATTCAACTTATGGTCAATACAGCATGCCCTAACAATCCTCCAATATTGATTCGTTCTTTCTGTCTGTCCATCTGTCTGAGGATGATAGGCTGTGCTGAAATTAAGCCTAGTACCCAATGCCTTCTGCATGCTACTCCAGAATCGACATAATTTCACATCCCTGTCTGAAACAATACTATTAGTACTCCATGTACTTACTATTTCTTTAACATATAATCGCCTAGCTGATCAGAGGAGATCTTGTCTTATACTGGAATGAAATGAGCAGATTTAGTCAATCTATCTACAATCACCCAAATGGCATTATAACCCTTTTGCACTTTAGGAAGACCTAAATGAAATCCATAGAAATATCTTCCCATTTCCACGAAGAATACTAAGGGGCTGCAACAACCAGATGGCGTTGATGTTCTGCTTTAACCTGTTGGCACACCAAGCATCTGGTAACATACTCAGCTACATCTTTCTTTAACCTTGGCCACAATAGCTCTTCCTCAAATCCTGATACATCTTTACACTCCCTGGATAGCACGTAAAGAGTACTATGTCTTCCTCTAAAATCTTCTTTCTTAATTCAATATCCTGAGGAACATACACTCTACTCTAAATGTCAAGATTCCATTCACCCATTTGAATTCTGATTCTCTACCTCTTTCAACTGCTGCTCAATTCTTACTAAACCCTCATTCACTTGTTTTCTCTAATTTCCTCCAACAACTTAGACCGAACTCAATTTTGGACAATTTCCCAACTCCAACTCCATCCCCTCCTTCATTATCTCTTGTTTCAGGTGCTTCTGAAAAGTTAATTGAGCTAAGGAGACTTTCCTGCGGAGGATCTGCAACTACGTTAGCTTTCCCTGGCTGATACATAATATCACTTCATATTCCTTCACCAACTCAAGCCATCTTCTTTGCCTCATATTCAATTCTTTCTGGGTGAAAAAGTATTTAGACTTTGTGGTCTGTGTAAATATTACATTTCACCCCAAAGAGATAATGTCTCCAAATCTTCAAAGCAAAACGACAGCGCTAATTCAAGATCAGAGTGGGATACCTCTTTTCATAGTCTTTCAATTGACGAGAGGCATAAGCAATCACCTTGCCTTTTTGCATCAATACTGCCCCCACCGTTATGAGAAGCATCAGTATAAATATCATAATCTACTCCATCCTCGGAAGTGTTAAAATAGGAGCAGTAGTTAATCTGCTTTTCAATTCTTGGAAACTCTTCTCACAGGTTTCAGTCCATCTGAACGGGGCTTCCTTTTTGGTCAGAGCTGTAGTGAGAAGCTAATTTAGCAAAGCCTTCCACAAATTTCCTGTAATATCCTGCTAAACAAGAAAACTTCTAACTTCTTTTACAGTCTTTGGTCTGGCCATTCAATCACTGCTTCAATCTTACTAGGGTCCACTGAATACCCTTTTGTGAAACAACATGTCCCAAGATGTTACTTGATCCAACCAAACTCACATTGTGAGAACTTAGCATATAACTTTTTCTCCCTTAGTCTTTGTAACACAGATCTCAATGCTCTTCATGATCTTCCTTTGTTTTGGAATAGACCAGGATATCATCTATAAAAATTACTAGAAATTTATCTAGACAATCATGGAAATCCTATTCATCAATCCTGAATACCGCTGGTGCATTAGTCAATCCAAATGGATCACTATAATTCATAATGCCCATATCTGGTTCGAAATGCAGTCTTGGGAATATCTTTGTCAGCGACCCTCACTTGATGGTAGCCTGACCGAATCAATCTTGGAAAACACTGAAGTTCCCTTTAACTGATCAAACAAATCATCATTCTTGGTAATGGATACTTGTTTTTCACCGTCACCTTATTGAGCTCCCTGTAATCAATACACATTCTCATCGAACCATCTTTTTTCTTCACAAATAAAATAGGAGCCCCCATGAATGACTAGGTCGAATGAAACCTTTATCTACACACTCCTGAAGCTGCTTCTTTAACTCTTGTAACTCTGCTGGAGCCTTCTATACGGGGCTTTAGATATGGTGCCGTACCAGAGCTAATTCTATACAAAATTCCACTTCCCTTTCTGGAGGAAGTCCTGGCAAATCTTCTGGGAATACATCTTCAATTCTCGTACTATGGGTACATCCCGGACACTGAAATCTGGAAACTTTTCTTTATTCCCACATTAGCTATGTACCCACACACCCTTCCTTATCATCTTCATTGCCTTCACTGCACTTATCATCAGGCTGTGTAGATGACCTTCCCCAAAGGTGAACTGTCTCCAGCATCTAAGTTAAACCTGGCCTTCTTCTTCCGACAATCTTAATACCCATATTTGCTCAGAGTCCATTCCCAAAATCATATCAAAATCAGGCATATCAAAAACAATCAATCAACATTCAACTCATGCCCATCAATCACTATAGTTTCCCCATTAACAACTTATCACACAAAATAATTCTCCCATTAGGCATCTCGATTTAACAGCATGTTCCACTTTACAAGGCTCTAAACCTAGTCTTTTTAATAAACATAGGAGATAAAAGAATGGGTAGCCCCAGAATCAATCATACTATAAAGAGGTAGAGTGGAATGTAACTGACCAGTAACTACAGATGGATTGGCTCAGCTTCTTTCTGAGCTACTGAGTAAACTCTGGCAGTCGAACCTCCAACAGTCTGAAGAAGTAGCTTGAGTAACTTTACAGTCCTTTGCCATGTGTCCCGGTTGTTTACATTTGAACACACATTGTTCCTAATAGACAATTCCCTTTAGTGCCTCCCACATTTTTGACAATGGGAGAGTAGTCCTTCTTTGTTGTTGCTGAAGAGTCCTCTTATTCTTGCTACCCTTCTTTTGAAATCCTTGTTGAAACTTTCTTTTACCTTTGTCCTCTGAGGCCTGAGTGGAATTCCCCACTTCAACTTTCTGAACTGCTGTCTGGCCTGACTAGATTACAATCACCAACTTGGGGTTCTCCATCCGCCTCCCTTATTCACATAAATCTCTGCCCTCAATGCCCTTCCAGCCTCACTATAAGTCTGAGGAGGTTGACCACCCGCTATAACAATCTGGGCATTTTTTGGTGTAGTCCATTATAAATCTCTCTAACCCGCACTGTGAGTATCACCCCATAGTAGGACAAAACGGGCTAAGGAATTGACCATTGTAGCATACTCTCTAACAGTCATATTACCCTGCTTCAATTCCGTGAACTCTTGAGTCTTCACGGATAACATGTCTGCCGACCGATATTCTGCTTCAAATAGCCTTTTAAATTCATCCAGGAAAGATTACTCGTCACATAGGTATGCTCCATTAGCTTCCACATACCCGACACTCCTCTCAACAAATAGAAGCATAGCGACTTTTTCCTGATCATCTGGGAAACAAGGCCATTGCCCGTTCACAGTCTCTAGCCACTCCTCTGTTACCGCCGGATCGTTTGAACCTGAACTCTGGGTTGGTGCTTTGAGAAAGATTATAGATTGGTTCCACTTGTCCAGAAGGTGTACACCCATCGGCATAACTGGTCCAGTTACTGGAGTGGAACTGGTATTTGGAGCTGTGGCTGAACTACGGAGCTGAGGGATTGTGTTCACTTGGTTACTTATACCCTCCGGAATCACCCTCCTAAAGGCCTCAGTAATGGCTGTCTATCATCCTGTTGATTGCAGCCTCATCCAAAACAGAAGCATTTTGGCACGACTAGCTGGTCCACTATTAGGGGCAAACTGCAGTCGGTGCTACTGGCTCACTAGTGCCTGCCTCATTAATATTCTCCTCGCCCCTCCTATTAACCTTTCGTGGACGCCTCGTGCCATACCCTTTACTCACACAAATTTCAATCAACATTAGCTAAGTCTATTCACTAAACATAAAGAATCCTTACGCATCGCTGGAAGAGTATCTGGGGACGCATGAGAACGATACTTCCATTCTTATAAACACCATTTCCAGCATCAATTAAATAAAATCCTATAACAATTAAACAAAACATCATTTCAAACGCCCAAAATCACGCTCTGATACCAAATGTAAAACCCCTCCAGCCGGTATTTCCTAAGTATCCCTTGGCCATGAGAACCTAGAAAACGCACGCCTAGGAAGAAGTTTGTTTTAAAATCCTATTTAAAGAATAAACTTGTAGTTTAAACAATATATAGATTATGTGTTTAATTTTTTCTTAACTAATAATAGTTTCATTGTAAATCAAAAAATATATTTCCTTTCTTGGAGTAAATTATGAAATCCATAGTAAAACTTACTAGAACATACACACTTTTATAAATTTACTAGCAATTTGATTTCCTTGTTAACACAACCATATTAACTCCATTATAACATGGCATAATTACTACATTATGAGATATGAACATAATTACTATAAACAATATTAGCAAAACCATTCAATAGTCATCATTAAAGCATCCCCTCTGCTCATAGCGTCCCTTGGATTCTCTCCCAGCTTCATGCCTTAATCCGTACCTGCAAAACATTTTAAAACATTTCGTGGGGTGAGCGCTAATCGCTCAGTAAGGAATATGGCCATTTATAAACAATTAAGGTTCATTATACAAGTAAATTACTTAGGACTTTACCTACCTACAAAATATGACCTTCATTCTTTAACATAACAAGTTTCATAAAACTATCATAACACTTTGGACTTTTCTCATAAACATAATTCATAACATAATATTCATAATATAACATAGAACATATATGACTTATGAATATTCATGTACATGGCATGCTTATTTCTTTTGTCTTTATACTTGATGGTTTCATTGTCTTGTTATCCGATCGGATTCATTTAACCCATTACCTTGTTCTTGGTCGTCACCTCAAAGGACCATGGTTTCCATAAAATTCCATTCCTCTGATCTTGGTTTATTACCTCAAGAGACTCATGGAATTCATTCTTTAACATTCATAAATTTTTCATAAGACACTAAATAAGCTATATGCATTCCCATTATGAATGCAACATATGGACTAACATATTCCATGCTCATCATACTATATTCTCCTACTAAACTTCTTAACTTAATTCATTTATTTCTCATCACAATACAAAGAATTTCAGTAGTAAGATTATTCAGGGGTTTACTAGAATTAGAAACAAATGGGAATTTCCATTAGAAGGTGGATCCATACAGTTCGTTACTTTCAGCAATTTTTCCATTATCTTCTAATTCGAATTTAGTTTTGGCCAAAACATAACTTTTAGGTCTGTTTCTAAACTTTTAACACTTCAAGAATCAACTCAATCAGACTTCTATAACTTCAGTTATGACGATTCAGTGAAGCATGTACAGTATAAGTCTTAACAGCCAATCCGAATTCTATACATTTAACCATGTCCCCTTCATTTGCACATTCATTTATTTGCCAATCATTCTAAGTATAAAAGGCCAAAAACCTCCCTTTTTACAGAACCAAAAGGTGCCAAAACATCGTCCAACTACAAATCTCTTAATTGCATAATCATCCTCCATATGCACGCATACACCATCACCACCCATTTAAACAACTCAATACCAAAAACTTAGCATCAACTCTATTAAACATAAATACATGTAAGTTTCATATAACCCTAGTGTTATCAATTGTAGTCATAAGGGAGATTTTTTTCCTTACCTTAGTATTCAAAGCACAAAGATACTCCTCCTTGGCTCCAAAATTTCACCTTTCTACCTTACACACACAACCACTTATGATTTCTTTTTAACCAAAAAATTCAGAAAACTAGGGTTTTGAAACTCACCTTAACCCTGAAATTGAATTCTTTAAGGGTAGATGGGATCCCTTTAAAATTCAACTTGAAATCCTAAGAAAATTTGAGAATAAAGCTTGGATTAGTGGCTTTTATGGTGGATTTGAGATATTAAGAAGAAGATGATATATTTGAGGTCTCCAAGGCCGACTACTCCTCTTAAACCTTGTAAATATTCATTACTTGATACTCAAATATGATTGTCAATAAAAGTTAGATATAAAGGTCATTTGGAAAATTTTTCATATAGGCGTTTGGTCATTTCTCCCTCAACATAAAGATAAGTACTCATTAATGCCATTGACTTCTTTAAACACTTAACCATTAAGTATTCTACTAGGTAAATGACTAATTTACCCTTGGTGCACTTGTATGGATACTTAAATCATATGGTTTTGTATGAAAAGACCATTATACCCTTGGTTACCGTTTATGCCATTTAACCTTATCAATCAACTTTATAACCATTCTACCCTCATTTCTCTTCAATGACATCATCCTTTACACTTTATAATGGCCACATCTTGAAATACATGTAAATTGACCATTTTACCCTTCCATTCAAAAAAAGAAAATTACTTGAAAAGTAAATTTCATACCTTAAGGCATTGGAATAATAACGCGGGGTTTACAATGTAGAATTCGCTTTAAGCATCTGAACCACTATAAAAATCTTATTGTCTCCTTTACTATTTACGTCTTTGCATGCCACCGTGTAAACAATAATTCACTCATTTACTATAACAGTGGCGGATCCAGAAATTTCACTCTATGGGGATAAAGAATAAAAAAAAAAAAAAAAAAAATTAAACCAATCATAACTATATTTTTTTTCATTATGATGAGCTTCAACAAAAAGTTATAAAATACAAATAAATATCTTCAAAAAACACAATTTTTGTTAAAATAAAACAATTTTTCTACAATTGTTCTCAACAAGTTTTCATATTTTGAAAACGTTGGATAATCATCTAATCGTTAGTTGTATCAAATACATCTTTCTCAATATAGGTGACCAAACAATCATTCATCCATTAATCTCTCATTTGATTGCGTAACCGGCTTTTCACAAGATTCATTGTAGAAAAAGCCCTTTCAACGGTCATAGTCGCAACTGGTAGAACTAATGCAACTTTCACAAGCTTATACACCAACGGATACAAAATGTCTTTTCTTAAACCAAACTAAATTCTTAGCGAAATCACCAATTCCTTGTAACTCAGCAAATTCATCACAAGAACGCATGTCAATAACATAAGTCTCAGCCTGGTTCTTAAATACCATCAACTCAAGTGTAGAAAAATCAAATGGATAAAACGGGCCAAACCCATTCTTCCCTCTCTTCTCTTTTTCTTTTTCTGTTGCTTCCTCTTCCTTTCTTCTTTATGGGTTCTTCATTTTGGGCAACAACCCAGTTTATATATAAAACGACTTCTTTGAATTATGAATCTGCCCCAAAAATTCTCTTATTCTCACCATGGTCCTGCCACATCAGCTTTCTGCTGTAAAAATGCCTAGATTTCTCCCCTCATTTACGTGCAAACCCAATAGCTCTTATTCATTTCATTTTCACTCCTAATAAAACTTTTAAAAACTAATAGATCCCCCTACATAAAAATAAAAATCACAAAAAATATGAAATATACATATATATTAGGATTAAAAACGAGATTTTACAAAAACAAAATCCAAACTTAACGTGGGGGCTTCCGTTCCCAAAATCTCAAAGTTCTATAAGGGCAAAATTTAAATAAATATAAAATCTGAATTTTTTTAAAAATTGAGTGGGGACCGTGGTCCCTACTTGTCATTCATTAGATCTGCCACTGTATTATAATCATCTCACGTGTGATCTCTTAGCGTTTTGCATGTGGAAGTCATTTGTGTCAAAATCACGTACAACAAACACCAATAAATAGAATTGATAAAAATTATCATAATATCCTTTTAGTTAGTCTTTATTTAATGATCTAATCTCTTAAATACTTTGGGCTAAATATACTATCCAAGTTCATGAAAACTTTTAAGCTAGTATTCTTATCTCCTTAAGGAATTATAAATTTCATATATGTGAAAAAGAGTCCTCAATGACCGTAGAACATATTTTCCCCTCTTGTCAAGATACTGACCGTTACTGCATGGACTCGCCCTCTATTCAAATAAAATAAAAGAGCATATGTAGACATGTCCTTAATTGTTAGGATGTGAAATTTACATTTCATTACAATATTTACACTAAACTATATGTTTCACATGGTCTTATTTAGTGCGTGAGTAATACTACGCCCACAATCTCTTCTCACATACTTTCTCTCACAACCCCGACGTAATAGGTCGCGATTGGTTAACTTGTAAATGGGTTTCGCCTGCTCTTTTGCAAGCTAACCAATCGCGAGATACCATGTCAAAGTTGTGAGAGAAAGTTTGTGAGAAGAGGTTATAAACATAATATTTTTGTTAATGCATTGTGAGATGTCAAACGAGATTACGGTGTTGTTTGCATAATAATCTCATTTCAAAACTCCGAAAAACAATTGGTGTTAGGGTAGGTGTCATATTCCAACACCATTTATCATGCTGAGAAAAAGGATGTCTGAATACATATATTTTAGTAGTGATAATGCACAACTGTCTTTTGCCCAAAATCTACATTTTGATCACTTGATATTGTAAGAAACTTTTAATAATATAATACCAACATAATCAAACTAACACAACACAAGAGGGAAGAAGAAAACTTCTTGTCACATTATTTTCTTCTGACATATAAACTATTCAAACACACTTCTTTATATAGGGGCTAAACCCTTATTCTAATCAAACAAGGAATCCTAACATTAAACAATTAAATAAAAAATTAACACTATTTATTTATCTAGATAACTTTTGTCTAGATTAAAATAGACTAACAACAAAAAGACTTTTAATAGAACTGATATGCTTGATTTAATTTCCAACATTGCCTCCTTTAGATCAAGCCCTAAGATTTAAGCTCGTGGACCTGCCACCCAAACTTTTTCTTGACTATTGTGTCAATTTTGCTTGATTAGTTGTGCTTGATCCGTTGTACGCTTGATCCATCGGCACTACACATCCTGATTTACTGATCTATTGGCACTATATATCAATCCTGAAGTCTTTTTATT